>NC_051185.1:131984224-132284224 GCF_013339695.2 Rhipicephalus sanguineus
GTGCGCAGACTGTAGTGGAAGTTACATCGGCGAGACTGGTAATTTTCCACAAAGGCTGAAACAGCATTTGTATGACGTAAAAAAGAAGAAGGTCTCATCAAATGCGCTGGCGGAGCACGTGGAAACGTCCGGACACAAAATAGACTGGGATAACGCAAGAATAACTGAAAGAACTGGTCATCTCGGCTTCATCTCGAATCTATCACGATCCGGACAACGGCGCACACACTCAATCGAAATGACGGAAACTTTCCACACGCCTACACACGTTGCTTACGTCACATTTTATAACACACATAACCGGACCGCTCACACAGTCATTTTTCACTTGTGAACAAGGCTCCCGTACGGGGGCCGAAACGTCGTGCTTTTATTTGCTTTTAATCGTGGTCAGAGTTTTGTTTTAATTGTCCTCACTTCAGCTTGTATTATCCACGAGCACATGCATACCTACATTATGCGGCGAGCCGCCTGATAACATTAGTTTTTTCTAAAGGAGATGATCCTCCCTCTACCCCCGACTTTTTGAATAATCCCCCCCCCCCCTCTCCGTCGAGAACCCCCGTTCCGCGGTTTCACATCGAGCAACACAGGGTCAGGGTCGCAGCGCCCCTACCGCCGACGGGCGGCGAAACATACTGAGAAACTCTCCCATTGCTTTCGCGACGAGTGAGAAGGCCGTAAGGAAAGAAGCGCGCGTGCGGTCTAGCCCACTGATCTCCACTAGGAGGAGCTGGATGGCGCATCGAGCACGCGGGCGTGAAGCCACCGGAAGCCGCCGTTTTTGTCCCGGAAGAGAACTTTTCTCTTCTTTTTTCAAAGAAATACCTGCCTGTAGCGCAGTAAACTGTACGAATCGACTAGAAAAGTCGTCAGGGAAGTCATTTCACGCGTAAGTACCTCAAAGTTGCATTACTTTTCACGCATTTTGTACGTTGCAGCACTCCGCCGTATTCGGACGGTGTCGTCACGGCGTCTGTCATCTTTCGTGTAGCGTTCGTCGGCGTCTAAAGTGAGGCGTAGCCGCAGAGTTTGAAGAAATAAAAAAGAAAAACGATCATAACAAGAGTTGCCACCCGAAAATATTTGAATTGCGCGACTGAGACGGACAGAAGACGCCAGCTTCCGGGACAAACAGGGGACCTTCCGGTGGCTTCACAAGCGCCCGCCTCGCAGAGCGGGGGTGCGCCGTCCAGCTTTTTTAATGGAGGTCAGTGGTCTAGCCCGGCCGTGCCCCGACCACAGCGAGCGCGCGCGTGCGTTCTAGCCCGGCCGTGCCCCGACCGGTGTCGGCTGTGTTCCACGTGTGCACGGGCTCGCGCGTTTGTCTCTCGTCTCTGTACCGACGACGATGACCGCGAGTCGTGCAGCTTTCGTTTCAACAGCGTAGTCCGTGAACCGGTGTCCCGTAGCGACTTTGTCGTGACCGCCTTTGCTTGATTGACGGACGTCGAGGACGAAGCAGAGCGAAGATGCTGCAATGCGCTGCTTTGCCACAACAAGTAAGTAGCGATCTCTGTTACATCGAGTTTTGCTCCGCTAGCCTCTGTCGCGAGTAATATAGCCACAAGTGCCAGCGTACCGGTTACATATCAAAGTGTGATAGTATAGCTATGCTGCCGTTCTTACGTTGTGGGTTCGGAGCATGATAAACATTTCGAACTGCGGCACAAGAGGCTCATCCACGATCGCTGCGCGAGCAGAAAATAATTTGCTGCGGAAGAACCGATCGTGTGTTTTCATGCACTACAGTCGCTACAGTTCGACAAGGTTAACTTGCACCAACTAGTGCAATGTTCTGCTTTGCGTAAGTGATAACTGCTATATACTATTATTATCTCGTCAACTAATAGGAACAGTTTCTTCGCGCATAAAAATAGTTTGATTGAAGGCTCTCACTTGGTGGCAATTTCGCAAGTGTTCACCTTTGAATGTCGGATTTGCTTGTATTATGAAGTGTCATCACGCTTCGTGTCTCTAAGGGATTACAGCTGCTTGCCAGAGGAAGTAGACTCTTTCCGTTCGCTAGTTTGATACAAGTGCCACAGTTCACCAGACAACACTTAACGTGTTTAGTGCGCTCGCATTTGGTGATGGTTTGTAAAAAGCATTCTAAGAATCGTAAGCTGAATTGTAAGCGTACTGACGTAACATATAAAATGAAAGACGAGAAGCGTGCACTCTTTTTTTTTTTGTACAGCGTATCTCATGTGCCTGCTTAGCTGCCCTTCAGTAAAATTATGCGCCATGTAATGCTTATAAGGATTGTGAGATTGATGCATTTAAAGTATTTGCAATAAGAAACAAATGTTAATAAAAAAAGTATGACTATATACAGCAGGATATATGAATCTTTATTTAAGACATGAACACCAAGAATGAGGTTAGCTCAAGCAACAAACTTGGCAACAGACCAATGGGTGCACAGTCTGGTGGCCTTACGCTTCCTGGAAGACCCTTGTGTAACACTGCTTGTCGCTCACACCACTCAAACTTGCTTATTGAATGAACATGTCGTAGGCTAGACTGCTCTTCTGTCTTCTATATGCTACAATAACATGGCAAACATGCTTTCTGTGTCTCCCGAATATAGGATTACAGCAACATGCAAGGGTGCAGCTGCCACTCTGACACAGTAGAGGTACCGGGCATAATGCAACATCCCTTCATAATAGTCCAAAGGTACCAGCTCACACATGGTGTTATTGACACTTGGCTCAAAGCACAACCAAGGTCTATTAGGAATGTAATTAAGTTGTACCGTCAACATCCACACTTGATGTAGAAAAATATCTTCTGCCTACCTACCGTAAAATCCCGACCAAGCGCCCCTCACTTTTTCTGGATATTTGAAACATCCGCCAATGACCGAGCAAGTACCCCTCGGCCTCCCGTCCTTTACACTGCTTCATTCAGTTCTTTTATTTGCTTGACGAGGGCTAATAACGACAGTGAATGCATGCCTATTCAAAAACGCATTTCATTGGAAGCACGTGCGGCTCTTCCACCGCCATCTTGAACTTTGATCCGTGACTGAGCAAGGCCCCCCCCCCTCCAAATCTTGTCCGATCTTTCACAGGGGGGGGGGGGGGGGGGGGTCTTGCTCGGGATATTACGGCATTCAGTTGAAACTTCGATGTGATGAGGACGCTTGAATTATTTCATTAAATCGGGAAGTTCGTAAAATCGAGAAGGGGATTTTTCGGCTCTTTGAAATCTAAAATTGTAACATATAGCAACAACCAAAAGCTACCAGGCCATTGCTCTCACCACTAATCTATTGCTGCGCAAGTGAAAAATCCGCGAGGCTGGCCTGAGGGTGGCTCTGACATGAGGCTCCCTTGTCACCTATGTCCAGGCCATGCAAGCCAGAAAGACCATTACGTGAAGCAATGACGGGCGAACAATATACGTGGAGAACGAATGAAGTGATTGTGCGAGCAGGTCCAGCCAGAAAGTTGCAAGGAGACTATTAGTGCCACAACACCAGCCACCGCCGCCTGTAGCACCATCCGATATGTAAGAACGCTACTGACTGCCGAGTCCATTGCTCCATGCATGGGCACAGTGGAGCGCCCAGCCTTGTCAAACTAATTCTATAGGGCTAAAGCGTTAGAGTCCACCCTTGAAGAAAAACCCATCTATGCAAAATTAAGAGGAAATCACCGCTTTTTACGCAGTAATTTCCAAGAAAACTTCGTTAAATCGGGTTTTGTGGCCGAGCTAATTCATTAATTTCAGCTCTATGGGTATTTGCTGGTAAATCACAAAATACTTCGTTAGATCAGGAACTTCATAAAATTGTTTTGTTAGATCAAGTTTTAACTGTATTTCATTTCTTTAGGGAGCTACACATTACTTATATGTGTCTGCCTTTAGTCACAGAACTATTTTTAAGTTGTCCCTTGTGCGTGTGATAAATTTAACCCTTTAATGCCTGAATTATGAAAGCGCCGAAAAAAATTTGTTTTTCATTTTTCAGCTTTAAATAGCAACCTTAACTTAAATCAGCAGTTGTATTATCCAAAATGCAACTTTAATGCATACTTTTAGGTATGTCGCGAATTCGCGACAACCGGCATTTAAGCCAATAGTAGCTCAATATGTTCAATGCAACGCAAGTATGGCATCGCCGCATCAATGAAGTAGATCTCTTCAGGGCGACGTAACTTGGCGTCGTCATTGTTGTTAAATGCAGGTTTGACTTTATTGCATCCTACCAATCACGTGACATCCTGTCGGCCACCGTGTGTGCCCTAGACACCGCCGCCCAGTATAGCCGACTTCTTGGGAGCCGACAGAATGACATGAAGGTGACGGCACCGAGAAATAGATCTAGCTCACCACGAGACAGAGCCAATCCTTTGTTCGGATTTTTCAGCGTCGCAGACAGATTGCTCTGCTAAACGATGTGTTCCATGAAGGTGTCACAAAAAATTTCTTGAAATATTCAATAGGAGCTCAGACAGTGTCACATTGAGGATGAGCGGTTTTCCAGTGTGGCATTTCCCGCTGTTCTTGATAGTTTTTTTCTTGCTGGCATTGACACAGCTGTCGTCACTTTTATCGTCAGGTGGCAAGCGTGTGCGAAGCCTTTTTTCCCATTAAATGAGCGGAAGTCCATCATGAACTTGTCATACCGGCAGTCATCATTAACTGACTGAAATGCCGGATGTCGCGAATTCGCGACATACCATAGAAGCGAGGATCGCGCAGGAAATAACGTACTTCAAAACAGCGTGACATGTCGTGTGCAACCTCTTGTATGCATGCTCATCGAAAAAATGTTATAGGAGATGGAACTTACGTCCCTCGCGCAGAGAACAACGAAGAAGTGAGAGCTGTTGCACGTGCTTCACGCTCTCCGGCAACTGATACACAACACTGGGTTCCAGCTTGCAATACCTGACGTGCAATGGCACTAGATGTCTCGTGCTGAAAGCTACGTTCGCCGCAAATACGTGACAGCCGCCGGTGAAGGCATCAACGTGTTTCGTGTGTTACTTATTCGGCGTCTTTCGGTATGTCGAGAATTCGAGACAACCGGCAGTAAAGGGTTAAATGTCACGAGCCATTTCTTGGCAATGGTTTTTCGTTTCAGGAAAGTTACCTGAAATATTGTAGGGTGAGTGAATCATTGTAAACATGCAGGAACTTTCTTTTCTGTCCAATGCTTCGTCATTGAGGGACCATTGCAGCTATGTGCTGTCATGCTGCAGCTGCAATGCGTTAGCAGTGTTTAGACAGGCACATTGAACCCTCTTCCATGGGTCAGTGACCCAGGGATCAAATAAACTGTTATGAGTCACGGTATGGTACTGATGATGACCTTTAATTTTCTGTTTTATAAAAGTCAGCTGGAATGGCATACGGTGAGTGAATCATTGTGTAAATGCAGGAATATCGTCTTCTGTCCAATACTTCATGATTGAGATATCATTGCAGGCGCATTGCGATGGCAGTGTTTGGAAGCTGCTTTGAATCCTTGTCCAGTCTTCTTGTTCAGGTCTTCGTAAAAACGTTAAACTCTCTGGCATTTGGAAAATCCCTCAACCAATTGTGCCCTCAGTAAAAAAATTAAGGAAAAAGTGAACCAAAGCAGACAGGTATAATTGGTCGAGAAAATGTTGATTTCTACCACTGGCATAGTTAGAGGCACAGCCCTTTTAGAATGGACAATAATCGGAGACCTATCAGCACCAAGACGGTGTTTATTAGAGCTGCAAAAAAAACCATAAAGAAGAAGAAGAGGCATGTGCCAGGAGCTCCGAGAGCCATGCACAGAGGACAACAACAACAAATCTTCTTTTTCTCTGTTGCTATGAATCTCCAACATCTTCCCACCGACCAAGTGGTCAGCTTGAAGCCTGCAAGCGTTAAAGGTGTTGCACAGCCCTTCGTGCTTTCCTTCCATTGACTTTCTCAGGAGACACAGACAAACGTGATCGTCACGACCCATAAATGTCTCTTCAATTACGGCCAGAACCCATAAGAGCCTTGGAGATTTCTCGTTCATGATAAGTACGACGTCTCCTACTTTTGCTTCACTACAAGCAGTGCCATTGATGTGGTGAGCTGATTGTAGCTGTAAAATATATTCCGTGCGCCATCTCTTCCAGAAGGCATCAAGGCATGCTTTTCTTCGCCTCCAACGTCCTTGTAGTTCATCTTTGGTCGAACTAGGCTCCGTCTCCATGATCTCATCGTCAGGATGGAGACTGACCCTCGGCCAACCAGACAATGAGCCGGTGTAAGCCGTGGCTCCTCCAGCTGACTTGGTATTACTGTCAATGGACTAGAGTTTACTATGGATTAAACTTCCGTCAACACGGTCTCTAATTCAACATAGTTCAGCAAGGCTGTCTTCAAGGCCTTTTGTAGTGCTGTCTGTACTGTACATATCAGCCGATCCCGGAAACCGCCCCACAATGAGGCGCAATCCGCTATAAACTTCCATTTAATTCCATTCTGCCTGAAGACTGAAGTATGCATTCATCTCGGACTGACTCACACATACTTTTTAGATGCGAAGTATCTTAAGGCCGAGCTCAATCCGGTGGTGGTGGTGGTGGTGGTGGTGGTGTGCGGCGTGACCACCCTTACTGCGCATGCGCATACCCTCTCCACTCACCTCCTCTCCACTCACCCTCTCCCATTCCCCTCTCCACTTACCCTCTCCCCTTCTCCTTTCCATTTTCCCTCTCCACTTTCCCTCTCCCCCTCTCCACTTTCCGCCGTGTCTGCTCCCGCCACAATGTCGTCGACATAAAACTGGTGTTTTAGACCGCTGGTTATCTCTTCCTTTTGTCCCGTGGTATTCTCAGAGTGATGATGAAGAGTGGCACGAAGAAGAAACAGGCTTGATGCGGCTCTGAATGGCACACCATTCATCCTCCACACGTGCGCGGGTACTTTTTAGATGCGAAGCATCTTATGGCGGAGTTCAATCCGGTGGTGGTGTGCGGCGTGACCACCCTTACTGCGCATGCACAAGCCCTCTGCACACACACACACCTCCTCTCCACACACCTCTTCTCCACACCTCTTCTCCCCGTACCCCCTCTCCACTTCCCCTCTCCACTCCCCCTTTCCCTCTGCCATTTCCTGCTCTCCACTTCCCTCTCCCCCTATCCCCGCTTTCCTTTCTCTCTCTCCCTTCCCCTCTCCACTTTCCGTTCCCCCTCTTCACTTCCCCTTTCTCCTCCCCCTCTCCCAGGTAGCACACATGGTCTAGAAAACGTTTTTTTTAGGGATGAAACGGATAAAACGGATTCTAAACCAATTTCGACGTTTTAAAAACGTCATAGAAAATGCGTATTATATCCGTTTTTGATAACGTCTAGAAAACGCATTTTTTAAGACCATTTTGGTCTGGAACGTATATTTGAAGGCGTTTGTTCGATTCTAAAACAATTTCGACGTTTTCAAAACGTCACAGAAAATCCGTATTATATCCGTTTTTGATAACGGATAGAAAACGCATTTTTTAAGACCATTTTGGTCGGCAACGTATATTTGAAGACGTTTGTTCGATTCTAAACCAATTTCGACGTTTTAGAAACGTCACAGAAAATCCGTATTATATCCGTTTTTGATAACGTCTAGAAAACGTATTTTTTAAAACCATTTTGGTCTGGAACGTATATGTCAAGACGTTTGTTCGATCCTAAACCAATTTCGACGTTTTAAAAACGTCTTGTTTGTGACGTCTAGAAGACGCACTTTATAAGACGTTTTGTCGCCCAGCAGCGGACCGCGCGCCACTTGGCCCATGCATGCATGGGCATGCATGAACCACCGCGAATTGAAATTTGAACTCGAGCCTGCGCACGCCATCTCTCATTGCGATAAAGAAAGTAGCGCGCAAAAGGATAAAGGCGTATGGTGTCTCCATTGCATCAGCAATAATGAAGACTTCAAAGTTCGTTAACCAGTAAACTTTACGTCATTTGCTGTAATTTACTCGCAGCGATAACCGTCTAACTTCCGCACGAAGGCCTTAGCGCTGACTGTATCCATCCGCGCGGCCGTTGCTTCTGCAATGTCAGTTAAGTTCGCCGATTTCGCATGGGCGGTCGAGCTCACCGGTCATGCACTCTTTTGCTATATTTCGTGCTTGTGTCGTGGTTCGTGGAGGCTATAAACGCAGCTGTGAAGAAACTACTTCGCTGCGTGTTAAACTTGTGGACCGGAAGGAAGTATGTCTCTGTGGAGCGACTGTTACGCTGACTGACGGTTAGAGTCCCGTAAGATTCTCTGCGGAAAAATTCACTCATCAGCTTGCACGCGCGACGCTCTGGCAACTTCCTTTCTTCTATGCTCGAGGGACGGGCGTGGTTACTTTGATGTGCGATTAGTTTTCTGTGGATTTGCGGATACTGTAAACCACGGGCTTCTGTCATTTTTGAAGGTAAGTTCATTTTTACTGCATTTGCGCTCAGTATTTCAGAACTATGACAAATGAAAAAGCGTGTTCCATTGCATCACGGGCTGCATGTGCGACATGTTTCAGCAGTACGTTACTGCGGAATTTATTCAGCATACATGATAAAGCTCTCTAAACGTAAATGCACGTCGTGGTTTCCGTTCATGCTCGAACGAACATCGGCGAAAACCATATTTATATTTGTTAACCTAATTTCAGTAAAATGACTGTCTTTTCTTGGCCGCTTGATGAGTTTCAAGATACACATTAGCTTAAGCTATGTGTGCCGCGTAAGAAGCAGTTTTAGAATAGGGTACGCAAAGATAGCGTTCGGTGGGCGCATACGCTATTTCCGCCACTTAACGTGAGTACGCAAGAGGATGGCGTACGACGCATGCGGAGTAGCCACTTTTGCATTGGCGATGAACAAACGCAGAGCTTCGCGCCCCAATTTTAAAACTGCATTGTTGGAAGTTACGGCATGTGTCATCTGTTTTATTGTGTCACTGAAGTTTGTGGATGAGAGAATCTTAGCAGCGACAGCGTACTGGTTCATGGTTCCTTCCACAGTACTAGCTACATGTAACGAGAGGCTGGGCACGCTTTTCTGTTAGTTGCGAATTTCTGAGGGCATGAGAGTCAAAGACGCGTTTCACGGGGAGGAGTTCGGCATTTTTTCTCAGTGCTGCCTTGACTATCTCGATGCGCTTTCGGACTTGTGATTTGTTTCCCCTGCTCTGTTAACCTCCTCCTTTCTCGGTAAAGCCTGCAGCTCTTAGCAGAACCAAGAGGTTCTCTTGCGCGTCTCTTGTGCCTGGTTAAATATAGCAGGCTCGCTCTCTGTCGCCGCACGGTGTTATCGAGTTTTCATCTTTTCACACCGTCCTATAGGTATAATACCAAATACTGAAATGATCTTTTCTCCTATTTATTGCAGATGGTATTTGCCCTAGATGTTTAGAAACAAAGGCTACACCAACTAAATTATTACTTTCTTCTTTTTGATGGGCTGACTGACAGGTTTTAGTATGAAAAAAGATGGATGTCAAGAGATTGACATTTTTCTCTTTCCATTGGAAACTTGCAAAAACAAAAGGTCACAGTTTGTAAAGCAGTTAACCTTTCTGAGCGTCTGTGTTTGTCGGCATCTTCAAGAAACCGAACTTGGGCTATTGTGCTAAAATATCTTTGACGTGAAACGCTGCCCCATGCTGCTAATGGCACAACTTTCGTGTGTATGCTATTTGTAGTGTTCTTTGCAGACTTCCGGATGTGCCTAGTGATTTCCATCAAGTACCTGTCATGAAGCCATGTGTTCAGACTGACTTGCCACACATTGTGATATTTTGACACTGAGCAATGTGATGTACTAAGTGCAATACCCTGATCTGCCTCTGACAATCCTGAGTTTACAGCTGTGTGCTTTTTGAGTAAAAAATGGGGAAGAGTCCCAATTTCTTTAGCTGATGTGTCTTATCATTATGTTAATTTGTTCTTTTAGCCTGACATTTTCTAATACTGGGCATCATAAAAGAAAGATGTTTTTTTTATCAGGCTGCCATTTTCATATTCCTAATTTTTATTTATTCATTTTAGTAAGTGACTCATTCATTGTAATTTTCGTGGTCGTTTGGATTAGTTTTCTGTTCATACATTTTGTTTTCGCGCTACAATTGGTTTAGTTGCACTTTTTGTTATATGTCGCTGTAATTTACAGTGTTCATATTTTCTGCTAGCCATGGCACATTTAAGCTTAACTGTGCGCTCTCTAGGGATGTCAGACCATGATTTCTGGGATAAGTTTTGTACGCTGCATTTCGAAGCCTGAAACCGTTACTTCTTTAGTGGGCGCCGTTTGAAACACGGATGCTGCATGCACAAATATTTTTAGCTAACGTCTAAAATGGCGCCTTTTGTTCCCAACGTCTAGTCTTACTTCTGTAATGATGCCAGAGTTTTTTGCCAACATTTTTTCAGTGAGAAATGTTCCAACAGAAGCATGTTGTAAGAACGTTCCTAATGTTTCGTTTTGTGAGCAATACACTTCAGCAACAGTGAGCTAGCAATTTACGTTCTTCTTTCATTACGCATTCTTGGCTGGGTGGGCCAAATATTATTTTGCAGTTTTGTTTTGGTATTAGTGATTTCAACACATTGGAGTCGATTTCCTTTAACTGTGGTCTTAAGTAGCGCTCTGAACGATTGTTTTGAAACGAAGGGAGACACACACCAAGTGCTTGATTCATGCCTCCTTGCCTGCTTTGAATGCTGTGTTGGAGCAAGATGGCGAGTTGGGCCCGTTGGTTTACGTTCATGTTTGGAAAATTAGGTTGAAGCACACTGAAAAAAAAAAACGTGGACAGTAGAAGTGGACAGGAGTAAGCGCTGCCTTGTCCATTTCTACTGTCCACGTCTTTTTGTTGTGTTGCTGTGGCTCGGTGTAGGGTCTTCTAACTCATTCACCTATCGGATTGGTAGGGCAGATTCATCAATGTGCGATAACTGCAACCGTGTAGAGACTTTCGATCATCATTTGTGCCGCTGTATGCTATTTTAAACACATCGCCGGACTCTCCAGTGTGCCAGTGCCTTCAGGAGACTTGACGGTCGGCCTTTTCCCGAAGGAAAGGTCTTGGGAGTCTGTCTTCATAGCACATCAGCCCAGAAAAACATACGAGCCCTCCTGCAGCACTTCAAGGCAACAAAATTGAGTGACCACCTGTGATACGCTTCTCTGTGTGTGTGTTGTGAAATGTGTCTCTTTCTCTCTATTTTTACTCCCTCATTCTCCTCCCATGAGTAGGGTAGCAAACTGGACGCTAGTTAACCTCCCTGCCTATCCTCTGTTCCTTCTCTCTCTCTCTCCTTCCTATAAGAAAAACGTTCAGCGGAAGATGAGGCGTTGAGGAAACGTTTCATCATGAATGCTTGTCTTCGTCAGGGCCCTGACGGCAGGGGCGTAGCCAAGGGGGGGGGGGGGTTTCAACCCCCCCCCCGAAAATTTTCAATTTTGCTCGCGTTTATATACACGCACACATACAAACGCACGCACGAACATACATAAAGCATGGTTGAACCCCCCCCCCCCCCCCCGAAAAAAATTTCTGGCTACGCCCCTGCCTGACGGAAACTAGTCCCCTTGTCGAGTCGTTGGCTTCAGCGACATTCCCTTTTCGACAATTTCTCTTCACTTCATCCTTGCGTTTGATTAAGTAAAGCTAATGAGACGACGCTTACATATTGCAGAATGACTGTGCCAGATCCTAAATTTTGTCATGTTGCACTGTCAGTTGTTTGACAATAATTCTGCGAATGATGAATCCTGCAACAAAAAGTGTTCTTGAAGGTTGGATACTATATAGCTGCACTTTAATCACCGCGATATTTTGCGTTCTTTTGCCGCTTCTGAATAATGTTATATAGTCGCATGCTATATCTCATTTCGTGGTTTTTACGTTTCTATGCTGTACATGAGTCGTTGCCGTTTTACATAATAAATGATGACATGACCACTTTTGTCTGTGAATCGACTGTGTTCTCACTCTGTAATAGTAATTACCGAATAAAGTAACTGTAATTACTATAACAGAGAGAGCTTCCTAAAAACGTGCACTATTATAATTGCATGCGCAAAAACAAAACAGCTAAAAGAAAAGAGATCCTGCATGACGTCTTAAAAACGTTTAGAAAACGTCTTTTCGAAGACGATGCAATGGGATATTTTTGTTGTAAAAATGGGATTTTTTGCGGCGTTTTTAAAACGTTTTCTAGATCGTCTTAGAAACGTTTAGAAAACGTCTTTTCAAAGACAATGCAATGGGATATTTTTATCTGTTTTAAAAATGGGATTTTTTGCGACGTTTTTAAAACGTTTTTAAAACGTTTTCTAGATCGTCTTAAAAACGTTTTCTAGATGTTCTTAAAAACGGATTCTAGCCGGACATTAGACGAGATATAAAACGTTTTCTAGACCTTTAGCTTCTTTTCCGTGACGTTTTCTAAACGTTTTTATCGTCTCGGATAAACGTTTATAAAACGTCAATTATCCGTTTTGTGCTACCTGGGCTGTAACGCGGACTCGACATACCGAAACGCTGCTTCGCATCGCCTCATGGTCCCCTTTAGCGGGAGATGGTGTGATTTTTCTGCAAAACCATTTTCTTAAAGGTACACTAAAGAGCAACACGAAGTTGATACGGGACGAAAGATGGGCATTCGAGAATGCGTGCATGTTTTTGTTCGGTGCAAAATGATGACTTATTAGTGGAGAAATCCGTAATCAAAGACCGAATATCTCTTCCTCAATTTCACTCGCCTGAAATCCGGCGCTGGAGCTGTGTCGTCATTGCGTTCTTTGCTCTCAGCGAATCAGAGGGCGCCATGATACGTCACCGCATGCGTCAGCGGCCGCCACCGCTGGTTCATGGCTGCTTCGGTGTTTTCCGCGATCATGGCTGCGATGTATAGCGGTGCAGATTGAACCCGCTGAACCTTGCAACGAAGACCTCGCAAGGGAAATGGGTTTACATTTCAGCCACTTCAGCCAAGTGGAGCGCGATATACTTCTTCGAGCTCGCGCGGCTGTTGTTTCAGCGCACGCCGTCGGAGAGCGAAGCCTCGTTTTCGTCGACGGAAGGCGAGGCGGCCAGTCAGCCAAGCGACGTCGTCGGTGAAGAGCTTCATTCGCGACTCACCCGTACTGACTGGTAAGTGCTAAAGCGTTTAACTGCCCACGTATTTTTTTCGTTCAGGGAAAAGAAATGGTGCTTCTGCATGTAGGATGGTGCGTCAACGCGACGAAGCGAGGGTTTACCTCGGGCCAGAATTCCGTCCGCGTGCGCTGCGCAATCTCTCCGGCGGCTTATTTATGCAGTATCAGGGCGATGTCACTGAGCCCAGTTCTCAGCGGTGTCTACGCCGTTGTGTCTAGGAGTGCGCCATTCGCGCTGAATGTTTCGTCACATGGTGCACTTTCGATCGCATTCGAGCCGCGATAGGGACCGCAAACGGGAGCCGGTCGCGATTAAAAAACTTGACTCCGATTGGACTCGATAACTGTCATAAGCGCGCCTTGCGACACCTGTATTGTACGTCAAACGACACCAACTCACCCGGACCCGGATAGAACTTATTTATTATGTTGGAACGCACTGCGAGGCCGAGCTGGGCGAGCAGGTAGCGCTAGCGAAGTAAGCCACTCGCGTCCCAAACAACAACTGTACTTTTATTTCCTTTGAAGTGCACGAAGAAAAGTCACGTTGTTCCTCGCGCTTGCGCTGTTGGCCTTCGCGCACACACAGAAGCACACATTCGCGCACACTCGGAAGCGCCGTTTCACGGCGCTACAATACTCCCCCCCCCCCCTAGTAATTGGGTCAACACTACGTTGTGGTTCATAAGTTCAATCGCACCGGAGGTCTTGTGCGTCGCCCACTCCGCGTGAACCTTTCGACGAATGGTTGGGCTGGCTCAATCTGGTCTGCTGGTTGCCTTTCTGGCTGTGGAACTCGAGGTGGTGCACGCACTTCATTGCTGTCCACGTGCGCTGGTTTTACGCGGTCAAGCGGGACTACGTCATGACGGCCACCTCTGTCGATCGTGATGTGCTTTTCTCCTCGTTTCACCACCTTGAAGGGCCCGTCATAAGGGGGCTGGAGTGGACGCTGTACAGCGTCGTGCTTCACGAATACGTGAGAACAGGACGAGAGATCACTGGGGACGTGGACGGGCCGTGGTGCTGGCAGACGCGGAGGGACAGGGCGCAGCTTGCTCATAATGTCCTGCAGTCGCAGGGCGTACTCGCTGTTGGCCTGGGCGTTTGCGTTTTTTCTGTCGGCGACAAACTCCCCCAGAAGGCGAAGTGTTGTGCCGTATACGAGTTCAGCCGAGCAGCAGCCAATGTCCGCTTTCAGAGCCGACCTAATTTTCAACAAAACCAGAGGTAGAGCCTCGACCCAACTGTGACTTGTAGTTGCCGTCAGGCTAGCCTTCAGTTGGCGATGGAACCTTTCCACCATACCGTTGCTGATGAGATGGTAGGCCGTTGTTCTGATGCGCCGGATTCCTAGGACCCGCGTGATGTTCCCGAATAGGGCAGACTCGAACTGCGTTCCGCGATCCGTTGTCACAGTCGATGGGACTCCGAATCTCGCTACCCAGTGGCAGATGAAGGCGTGTGCAACCGTATCGGCAGTGATATCTGGGATGGGGACGGCCTCCGGCCATCGCGTGAAGCGGTCGACGCAAGTTAGCAAGTAGTTTTGCCCTTGACAATAAGGCAATGGTCCTACAATGTCCAAATGTACATGGGAAAATCGAGTGTCCGGCTCGGGGAAAGATCCTAAGGGGGTCACAGTATGGCGCTGCACTTCGGAGCGCTGGCAGGATAGGCACTCCCGAGTCCAACGTCGGACATCCCGGTTTATTCCGGGCCACACGAACCTAGCTGTGCAGAGTCGCTGAGTGGCTCGGATTCCTGGATGCGAGAGGCCGTGCAGCGATTCATAAATGTTGCGGCGAAGATCCGGGGGCACGAACGGTCGGGCCCTACCGGTAGACATGTCACAACATACAGCTCCTGTCGGCCCATCTACCCATTGCAGTTTCAAGGCGCTGGTTGTGGACTTCAGTAGGTGCTGCAACTCCGGATCGCTGCGTTAGGCCGTCATTAGTGTGGTGCAGTCAACGCCGCTTGGTAGGGTGACGGCGTTCACTGGGCTGCGCGAAAGAGCATCTGCCGCTGCGTTGTCTTTCCCGCTGACATGGCGTATATCCGTCGTGAATTCTGCGATGTAAGACATTTGGCGGAGCTCTCGTGCCACGTGTGCACCCGTATCTGAGTTGATCGCGCGCAATGCGTAAGTCAGCGGCTTGTGATCCGTGAGCACAAAAAATTCTCGACCTTCTACATAGTCCACGATGGTTAGCGCAAAGGCGACACAGACGAAAGAAGAAGAAACAACGACACAAGCGCTGTTTCTTCTTCTTTCGTCTGTGTCGCGTTTGCGCTAGCCATCATGAGCACTTTCCAACTCGCCCAATTCGCTACCCTCCTTCTACATAGTGTCGGAAATGTCGTATAGCCGCGTATATGGCCAGGAGCTCTCTACCAAAGGTGCTGTATCGGCGTTCGGCTGGGCTCAATTTTCTGGAGAAGAAGGAAATTGGTTGCCACCTTCCGCTTGACTTCTGCTGTAGTACGGCTCCGATAACTGCGTCTGAGGCGCCCACCATTATGCATTGCGGTACCCCGGGTTGCAGGTATGCGAGCAGGGCGGCATTCGCGAGAGACTCCTTAAAATGCCGAAACGCATGTACCGCTTGTTCGTTCCACTGAATGTCGCTTGCCTTAGTTCCCGGAGCTGCTAGTAGGCTGTGCAGCGGGCGAAGGATGTGGGCGCACTTCGGAACGAACCTACGGTAGAAGTTTACGAGTCCTAGGAACTCTCGGAGCTGGCGGATGGTTTTTGGCTGTGGAAACTTCCGCACTGCTTCGACCTTGTCCGGATGTAGTTGCACTCCCGCGCTTGAAATGCTGTGGCCCAAAAATGGTAGCGCTGGTACCCCGAACACGCACTTGGCCGTACTGATAACAATGCCATGTTCGGCCAGTCGCTGTAGCACGCAGCGTAGGTGACTCGTGCTCTTCGGGCGTGCGGCTAGCAATCAGCAGGTCATCCAGGTAAACCTTGCAAAAGTCGAGGTCCTGGACAACGCCATCCATGAACCGTTGAAACGTTTGGCCAGCATTCCGTAAGCCAAAAGGCGTCCGTAAATTCAAACATTCCGAATGGCGTTGTTATTGCGGTCTTGGGAACATCCTCTGGTGCAACAGGTATCTGATGGTATGCTCTCACCAGATCTATTTTAGAGATGTTCGCGCCCTGCAGGCCGGAGGTCAGGTCGTGGACGTGCGGCACCGTCACACGGTTTAGTGCCCTGCAATCCCCGCAAGGACGCCAATCACCACCTGTTGATTTGGGGACCATGTGAAGAGGTGACGCATACGGGCTGGATGAAGGGCGTACTATGCCGAGTTCCATCATATGCGAAAACACCTGCCGGGCTAGCCGTAGCTTCTCGGGCGAAAGACGCCGTGGCCGCGCGTAGACCGGTGGTCCTGTGGTTTCTATGTGATGCTGAACATCGTGTTTTACTTCGGCGAATGCCTGTTGCTGTTGCGTCAGCTCTGGGAACTCTTGTACTATGGCGGTGAAGCGCGATTCTCCTGGTGGACGGAGTAGGGTCGGGCTGAGCGGAGGACGCAAACACGGCTTGCCTTGAACCACTGCACGACATAGAGGATCCTGAAGCTGTTTGTTTCGAACGTCAACCATTAGACCGAAGTGTTGCAGAAAGTCAGCGCCCAATATGGCGAACATGACATCAGCGGCTATGAACACCCATTTGAACGTTCTGTTGAACCCGAAATTCAGCGTGAGTGAACGGTGTCCGTATGTTCGTATCATTGTGTTATTGACGGCTTGGAGTGGCGATGTAGTTGGATTCTTCCTTTCGGTTTGTGACGCTGGTATCACGCTCACCTCGGCGCCTGTGTCGACTAAGAAACGAGCCCCGGTAACAAAACATACCGAGGGACGACTTAAAGGCAGCGTAGAAGCACTGGTCGCCCTCAGTGCTTGCCGCGGTCGTTTCCCGAGCGCGCGCAGGGTGGAACACAGTTACGCGCAGCATTCCCAAACCGTCGATGATACCAGCATATATTTTGTCGCTGAGATTGTGATAGCACGTGTTTGGCTCGCTTGCATTGTGTGCTGTACTGCTTGTACGCAAAGCTGATAGCGTGTCGGTGAGTCGAGAAATATCGCCACGCATTTGCTGCAGTTCATCCTGAGCCTGTTGTTCTCGCACGGCAGCCAGTGATGTGGGCGTGGTGACCGCCATGAGCCGATCAGCGAGCTCGGCGACCGCAGCTAGGTCTTTCTGCTCGGACGCCTCGACAACCAAGCGAACACTTGACGGCAGCTTTTGCAAAAACAGTTCTCTAAACAATGGTTCGTCTACGGTGTTCCTTGTTTCGCCGCGCAATAGTTGCATGTGTCGCAACAGCTGACTAGGAGTACGGTCGCCGAGGTTCGTGTCGTGAAGTAGTTGCTGTAGTCGCTGCGATTCGGGGGGCGTGACACGGCGGATGAGAGTTTCTTTTAGTGTTACGTATGCTTTTTCAGCAGGTGGGTCGAGTAAGAGATCCCGTATTTCACTGGCTGTGGGTGGCGGGAGGCTGCTTACGACGTAGTGGTATTTGGTCAAGTCTGATGTGATGCGTCGCGCTGCGAACTGGGCCTCTACTTGAATAAACCAGAGTGCGGGGTCCGCGGTCCAAAAGGGTGGCCGCTTACCGTCAACTGAGGAGACTGTCGGCGTAGCGTCCGTTGTGGACGTCGAAGTCATAGTCGCGGAATCTGTCGTCGACGTCGAAGGCATGGCGACGTTGATGCTCAACCCCGGTGGCTGCACCACTATTCCGGGTCACCAATGTTGGAACGCACTGCGAGGCCGAGCTGGGCGAGCAGGTAGCGCTAGCAAAGTAAGCCACTCGCGTCCCAAGCAACAACTGTACTTTTATTTCCTTTGAAGTGCACGAAGAAAAGTCACGTGGTTCCTCGCGCTTGCGCTGTTGGCCTTCGCGCACACGCAGAAGCACACATTCGCGCACACATTGGCGCACACTCGGAAGCGCCGTTTCACGGCGCTACAATTACTACTGACACCGCAAGGAAGCTATTTAAGCAAAGCTGCGATTCGGCCTAGTTGGAACAAATTCATTTTTCACTTACTCGCGCAAACACACAGGGACAAGAAGAGACTTTAGATTGCTTTGCTCGCAAAAGAGTTGTCGCTGATATCAGTACGTTAAGGCGTGTGCTCATATGATGCAGTGTGTGCGTTTCATGTTTTTGGTGTTTTTAACCTGTTCGAGCAGAACAGTGGGCTGTTAAATGTGTGCGTATTCCGAACAATAAATCAGTTGTTTGATCGCGCCTGTCCTCGTAAGTCTCTTCTTGTCCCTGTGTGTTTGCGCGAGTAAGTGAAGAATGAAGCTATTTAAATTTTTATCGAGGAATTGGATCTTAATCAGGCTCCACCTCGACCGAATGATCCCTGTTACCTTGTCATGCGCAGCTCCCGACCAACGATATCTTACGCAAAAAGGCGCCTCCAGCAGCTATGTATTGCGTGCACTATCTTATGACTGCAGCCCAACGGGAAATTTTTGAGCGCTTGTTTGGTGCTGTTTCAGGTGCGACTGCGAACATTGCGTAGTACTCGACAACTTCAGCGAGGAGGAGTGCCTCTGCTGTCGAGAGATGGGAGACCCTGTCACTGCTGCGCAGCCTGAAGAATGCGTCACAGAGAACCCGGAGTTCCACCTCGTGTCTAAACATCGCTGTGCTCCGTACTTCGAACAGTTTGTTGACCATGATCAACTGCACCCAGTTTCTAGATTTTAAACTGCATTTCACCGACACCCTCATTTGCTGGTCGTACAACTCAAGGTCTACCGAATTACAATTGGTCTGTCGAATTACAAGAGCGCAAACAACAAACTTATGAAGCAAGGCATCATTAGCTTCCTCTCAGCCTTGCAGAAATCCTGTGCACACAGAGCTGTAGCCAGTTTCAACAGCTAGCTTGAGTGCCTGCTGTCCACCGGTTACCCAGATCACCTAATCCGCAGCACTTCTGAAAGCCTACTTCCGAAAATAAAATCCACAGAAAGGAAACAGCAGCCCTTCATTCAACGACCAGCTTAAGTTATGCAATATTTGCATTGCCTATCACATATTGAAAAGGTAGCACAATGGTAGGAAATTCGCGTCGTGTTTTTAGTGTCATGCAAACATAAAAAAGTGTGCCCTCTCCTGACTAAAGGAAAAAAAACGAGCAAGGCTCGTGCACAAAGGACCACAAGAATGAGTACACAAAATGCATATCAAATATTATTTATTAAGTTCCTTTGTCCTGTGGTCGGTCGTATATTGATCAAACCGGCCGCTGCTTCAATGAATGCGCGCAGGAACACAAGCAATTCATGCGCACTGGCTCGGACAGTAATCTTGCCTTACAATGCAAGAACTGCGACAGCATGAGCTGTTTTCCTCAGCTGGAAAAAAGTAAATTCATTTCTAAGGCAAAAACGAGAACAGAAACATGTCATCAAGGCTTTCTTCATCGCAAAAAAAGACAAAAAACGAAATAAATTTCTTAGATGGTCACATCTAAGATGGACCCTTCTGGAATTGCAACGCGCCCGTGGTCTTGCCACATTTTCGCAGCCTCTTAGATTATCAGTGCAATTGCTCTCTGTCAACTCCTATAAATGTTCTACCTTCAAGAAATAGACACACTTGAATGTCTGCACTTCATGTGTGTGCGTGTTATGTTTCCAACGTGTCGTCTTCGTGCAGTTTAAACGTTCTTCTAAATTTATGAACCAACTATACCTACAACATGCCTTACTTCAGAATAAGGATTGCTCAATGACTGCTTGGAGACCCATGAAAGGCATCATTCATAGGCTGGAGGCAACACTCTATCTAGAAAACTGCAATGCTGTGGCCAAGTCAATGTTCCCCTTTGGCTTGTCGCCAAAAAGATGTTCACATCACCAGGTGTACGTGTGTGTGTTAGGGCACTCGACTCTTGCTGTGATGCGAGTCTCAGAGTTCCGAAGCTTCACAGTGCAGGCAGTGGAGAAGCATGTGTGGAAGAGGTTCAAGAGCATCATCAGACATGTATGAAAGACGGTGTGATAACTCGAAGGCCGAGCGTCTTCCGTATCCACACCGTCTGAAAAAGAATGTGCAAAATGTGAATTCTCACTAATGCATTAAATTACATAATAAGGCTATGCAGTCATTTATTTCTTTTAGTGTGATTGCCATGCTCCTGTAGACAATATTGCTTACCACCCAAGCATGCACTAATGCCATACAACCAGCGGCTTCTGTTTACTTTTTTTGAGTGCCACCTGAGTCTTGCAATATGAATGTAAGGGCTGTGTTCAGACTTATCTATGTATGATGTCAATAGACTGTAAGCAAACTTATGTTGGGAAATTCTTAAGGGTGTGCAAATATTCGAGTTTTGAATTCGAATAGAATAACTTGATTCGACTTTGGAATAGCTAGTACTGGAAGTTTCATATAATTAGACAGGACGAATATCTAAAACACAACAAAGGCCAATGGTGCCACGTGGTTAGGGCAGGGTGGATAAAACTAACACTAACGCCATTGTATTGTTGTATTCATTTCTGAATACAACAATACCGCCGGACTCGACGCTTCTTTTTCCTCGTTTGATGATCGCGCACGGCGGCATGGTTGACGTTAGTAGCCACTTGTATTTGTTTGTATGCCCAAGTGTTTCCAGCCGTGCCCGACAGGGCGGCACACCCTGTCCGCGGAAACTAGAGTTACTGTATATGCTACGTTTTGGTAGCATATACAATAACTCTAGCGGAAACTCCAGCGCTGGTTCCCCATAACTACCCGTTCTAAGGCAACCCGATCTCGCTTCAAACAGTAAAGCGCTTCCCCTTGAATTATCGTAGAATGCCTCCCTCCTTATTTCATTTTTGCCCTTGCGGTAGTTACTCAAAGCCGGTTTTTTCTTCATAGCTGCCGTCCAGTAAATCCTCTCCGCCTCTCTGACTTTTCGCTTAACGCTCTTTGTTGACATACTGCTTACACTACCAGCCCTGTATTTACTAGTGAGCCTCCTAGTTCTTTTTCTCCACTGTGTGTCCACGCTCTTCCTATACAAATAACAGAACACTTTCCCTGCCCATCTACTCTCCTTCATATTCCTTAGACTTTCTTCAATCCTTATTTTGCTCTGAGCCTCTCTCGCCTCAGAACCTGCCGATCCCATATCACCCTTTACAGCCTCATTTGTCGTCTTCCCGTGAGCACCCAAAGCGAGGCGTCCCACAGTCCATTGATTTATATCCATTCCCGATTGCACCTCTGCCCTCATGCATACCACTGAGTTCCGAAAAGTAAGCCCCGGAACCATTACACCTTTCCACAGACCTCAAAGCACCTCGTACCTATTGTATCCCCACAACGCTCTGTGCTTCATTATTGCAGCATTCCTCTTTCCTTTTGCTGCCGAGGCTTTTTCCTGTACCTCCATGTACCGAGGCTTTTTCCTGTACTCCATGTCACCCTCATTTATCCATACTCCGAGGTACTTGTATTCGCCAACCCTCGGTATTTCTTGGCCCCGTATTGACACCGCCTGATCACAAGGATCATTGAATACCATCAATCCACATTTTGTTACACTAAATCCTAGTCCTAGAGCTTCCCCTTCCCTTCCGCATATATCCGCCAGCTGCTGTATATCCTCTCGACTGTCAGCAAATAAGACAATATCGTCAGCATAAAATAATCCTGGAAGCTTCTGCTCAATCATCACGTCGCCCTGTTTGTGTGACAAATTAAAACCAAAGTTGCTACCTTCCAGCGCTTTTTCCATACTCACCATGTACAGCATCAATAACAGCGGGGACAAAGGACATCCCTGTCTCAGCCCCTTGCTAATCTCAACGTTCTCTTTGCTACTCATTCCTTCCCATTCTATGCAAACTGTATTTTCTCGGTATATCTGCCTCAAAAGCTGCATACAGTCGTCGCCTATGCCCATTCCTTTCAATATATTCCACAAAATTTTCTGATTAACGTTGTCGTACGCCCCAGTGATGTCTAGAAAAGCCATGTACAAGGGCCTATTTTCTATTTTAGATATTTCTATACACTGAGTGAGAACAAACAGGTTATCGTCTAACCGCCTGTGGACTCTAAATCCATTCTGGAGTTCTCCCAAAATATCGTTGTGTTCTGCCCACTTTTCTATTTTCATTGCTACTGCTAGCATCGCCAACCTCTATAGTACCGATGTAATGGTTAGCGGTCTATACAAGCGAATGTTATCCTTTTCTCCCTTGCCTTTATAGATTAAGTTCATTCTACTTTTTTAAAGGGCCCCTGACAGCCGATTTTTTGTTTGTGACATTTATGTTGTAATAAGTAGGTATATGTCTTGTAATCACGGAATGACACCGTAAATGCCTAACACGTGATGTCTAATTAATCCTAGCAGCGTTAATTATGGTCATTTTTAGTGTAGGTTCAAAACGCGCGCCGAAAGAGTATAAGAAACTAGCGCCGCGCCGCGGCGGTCGCGCCTCGGGGCACACGTGATGACGTGCGCTCAGTATTGGGTGACGTCAGCCACGCGCTTGTTCAACTGCCAGTTGGAGAACACACACACGGAGAGCTCAGGCTGCCTGCCGACACGTGCCGAAGAAGGAGAAGGTGGGAGGAGCAAAGAGCAAACATGCTTCGCAATATACCACAGTGCACCGCGCATATTAGATGTGAAGCATCTTATAGCGGAGTTCAATCCGGTGGTGGTGGTGTGCGGTGTGACCACCCTTACTGCGCATGCGCAAGCCCTCTCCACACACCTCCTCACCCTCTCCACTCACCCTCTCTCCCCTCCCCTTCCCCACTTCCCCTCTCACCTCTGCCTCTCTCCCCTCCCCTCTCCACTCCCCCTCTGAAACGCGGGCTCTACATGCCGAAACGCTGCTTCGCATCGCCTCAGGTCCCCTTTAGCGGGAGATGGTCTGATTTCTTTCTGTCTCTGACGTCGACAACACTCGCTTTACCTCTGAAACGTCGCAAGGGGCCTACGTCTTACTAGTGGTTATGTTGATAGGCGTTCAAAATTCAGATGAGCACCTAGGCTTACTTTAAAAGCAAATAAATATATCTTAAAGGCAACGCTGGTCACTCATAATCGGTCAGAAGTGCCCCCGCATATAGGACTATCAAACAACACAAGCATCTCGAGTTTCCAAATTCGGTGTCAGGGGTCCTTTAAGCATTTTAAAGACGATAGTCTTTCTTGGGATACTTAAACGGATAAATTTTGGTCTGTCTTTCTGACTTTCTGTTTGTCGGCACGTCACTCGATTCAGCCACTCGGCCAAAGTTGAACCACTTGCCCAAGGGCCAGCCACCTTGAACGGCTGACTAGGTTCATACTTGTGTACATTGTCGATCAAAAAGCAAACATTACGCATATCTGAGGCGCAACATCACAAGGTAAGTATTAGGTGGTGTGTTCCTTTAATAGAAAATGCATACATAGGTAATTCTAAAGACTCTAGCTTCTTAAGCTGCGCTGGAACTTGCCTTCCTCCGTGCCCTCTGCACGAGCTCATTGTTGTCTTTCGGTTTCGGTTTTGTATTGCACTGTACGAATGCCATGGGGAACCGCTCTGGCATTCCTGTTTTACCCAGGCGACGTGTAAATAAAAGAGTGTGTGGAGAGTACTCGTTGAGTGCGGACGTTTCTTCTGCTTCAACTCTTCGCACCAAACCGCGTATTCGGGCTGGCTGGTGTCCCCGCCGGTCGCGTTGGTCACCGCCGGTCTTCGCCTGCTGCTGCGCCGGGACTACTAGCCCGCAACACAGCACTCATATTTCCCGACATATTGCCAGATGGCGTCCATATCTCACGCAGTGCCTCTTCTATCGTCTTTAGACGACATTTGCAGCGAAGCACGCAGATACGCGGCCAATTTTTCTACAGCTTTCAGCAGTGCTTCTTTAGTGCTATTTCCTAGTTCGTTAATGAGGCTAACGGGAATCCCATCTAAGCCCGCGACAGTGCGCTTTGGAATTTTTCCTTCAGCCTTTTTCCAGTTGAAATTCTCCAGTACTAGGTCTTCCTCGGTTGCTCTCTCCGCCACACTTTTACTCACCGGGAAAATCCCCTGGACGCTCCTTTTAAACGAATCGGCTGTTACCTTTCGGATGTAACCTAGCGCTTCGTACCCTTGCAATTGATTTCCTCCTTCATCTACAATATGTTGTTGTGTTGTGACAGACTTCCTACCTAGCGCCTTTATGTGGCTCCAAAATATCCAAGGTGCGGCCTCCTTTTTTTTCGGGAATCTCTGTCACCCAGCGTTCACTTTCACCTTTAATTTTTGCCTCGGCCAATTTCTGTACGATGGATTTTTTCTCTAGATATATTTTCCATATTGCGTTGACTTCGTCCTGCGGTCACTTGTCCTTTTTTGCCCTACTATGATTCCTGATGCTTCACACCGCTTCTCGATCACTTCCCGCATTTCCTTGTTCCACCAACTTTTTGGCTTCCTCTTTCCTTTCCAGCAAATAGTTTTCTTCTCTCTCTCTATCTCTTTCGTCATTAGATCTAACAGCTCACTGTACTCCCTGTCCTTGCCTGGTATTTTGCCTACTTCTTCCTTGACTATTGTGGCTATATTTATTATTTGTTTGTCATTTATATACGAGGTGCCAGACTTTGATTCTCTGCTCTCATTTCCAGTTTTATATCCCATTTGTAATGTTATTCGTTTATGATCACTACCCAAGCTGTTAATCCCTTCCTCGTCTATTCTCATTTCTCTCAGTTTGTGATAAATTTCTTCAGACATGAAACAATAATCAATACTTGACGGTTTCCGACTTCCCACGTAATCTGGCCGTCACATTTAGGCCCCGTGTTAAGTATCTCCGGACTATGTTGCTCGCAGAGATCTAGTAATAACTTCCCATTGGTGTCTGAATATCCGTCAAGGTCGTGTATGTGGGCATTCATGTCCCCTAAAAGGATGATTTCGGCCCCATTACCAAATTCCTTAATATCCTCACTCATGCAATCCACTATCTCCTGATTCTTTTCTCTGCAGTTATTTCCCGTCCACAAGCAGGCAACCCCTAGCCACGTTTTCTTTCCACCTACTGTGCCCAAAACCCAGAGGTGCTCTGAACACGTCTGTTTCACTCTAACCCATTTGGCGCCGCGGTGAATTAGCATTCCTACACCCCCACCTTTTCTTTCTGATATGATCCTGTTGCACCCTTCCCAAACATAATTTTCAATATGTGGTGGCTCTTCCAAGTCTCCAAGGTGTGTTTCTGTAACCGCATAAACGCCGATCTGTTCTTTGTTTAACTGCTCCTCAATCTCTAACCATTTTGCCTTTTTTCTGCCACCCTGCATGTTTATGTAACTAATTGCAACACGCGCCTTATCCCTTTTTCTTTTACCTTTTTTCTGGTTTTTCGCAATACTACCTGTCAAAGAGTCCTGGTTGTTTTCCCTGTTACTAGATACCCCGGACTCCGAAGGGCCCGCGTGCCCCCCAAAAAAGCTACTGCGCGTCCTGCCAGTCGCCAGACCACCTCATGACCAACCTCTTATCGACGTGAATTCTGTCTCTTTGGAAACCGCCCCACCTGTGCACCTCCCTGTTTATATCCACTACCTCGAAACCCTTCTCTCGAATAATTCGCTATATCTCTTTGTTTGCGTCGACAACCGCTCTTTGCAAGTTGATATTGCGCACTGGTACTTCCGGTATTGTGCATACTACAATTTGCACCTTGGGGGGGGGGGGGGGAGGGCACGGCGCGCATGTCCTCGACCCCTTTCACCAAGGTCGTCGCTAGTCCTGACGATTCTTCATTCAACACGTCATTTAGCCCTGCCGCAATTACCACGAGGTTACCTCTGTGAGATTTAGCTGCGAGTTTTTCACTCGCTTGCCTCATGACTGTCCCCAGCGTATTTCCTGGGAATGTCCCTATCGAAAATCTCTTATCTCCTTTCACCCTTTCTGTGATTGCCTCTGCGCATTGGTTTAAATTTGAGTCACCGGCAATAATGACCTGCTCAGACATTCCTTCTGTATCCTGCATCTGGCTGCTGTCTGGGGGACTAGCGTGAGTCACGGCTGCGGCTTTGTCCCCTCCATCCCTCAAAACTACTCGGAAGCTGGGCCCTGTGACCACTGCACCTGCATTTGTCATGTCTGATGTTCCCTTCGTCTCTCCCGCACGGGGGGTCGTCGCCCTAATGCTTCCACCGTCACCTGCGTCTTCTTTGTTCCCTTTGACGACCTTCGATAGGCCCTCCTCGGCTGACCTCAGCCTTTCTCCCATGGCCTTCGTCTTCCCTCGCTCTGTCGCCAACGCATTCTCCAGATCCGAGATTCTCGTCATGAGCCCACTCTGGACAGCCATAATGTTTTCCATTTTCTCCTCGAATTCGCATTGTCTACACTTGGCGTCAGCTTCTTCTGCCTTCTCGTACGCACAAACTTCCATCTTGCAACCTACCCCGCACCCTGAACACTTTACGGTCTTTTTGACCATGGCTACATCTGTTCACCGATTGCCACGTATTAGAAAACTGTCACAAATAATCACGGCGTACAAAATACACTGCCCTAAGTCAAAAGGAACCACAAAATCAATGAACACGCTACACTTCAAGGCACCTGTGCATGCACGTGCTCAGTCTACGCGCGGACCTCAGCCACGTGGTGGCAGAAACAAAAAAACAAAAAAAAAACAGTACAAAGTAATAAACCCAATCAGGCTTTACGCTAACGCCTTATAGAAAGCTACAGACAGACAGAGGCAAGCTCAAATCATGCAAATATAGTTATCTGTCGCTGTCGTTCCGGAGCTCTCAAAAAACACGTCCATCCTGCCTGACAGCCGGCTCTGGCGGCGCTTGACAGGCAGCGCCATCTCTGGCATAAAAATAGAAACTGGGGGCAGACGACGCGCGTTTTACCTTCTCTCCAACGCGCTGCCGCTCGCTTGCGTGCACGTGCAGAGCTCGCGGGGTACACTTGCGGCGCCTCACAATGTACCGCCTGCAGTGTGGCATCGAAAAGATCTTCAAGCTGGACAGGCACTTCCGAAAAGCGAACTTGATAAAAAAAAGTCACAGTTTCGCCGCAAGGGCGAAGCAATGAATGCGATAGCAAGTAAAGCGGCCCGTGATGGACGCGCTGCTACGCTGCCCCCCGGCAGCAACTAACGCGCGAGCAGAGAGCGGAAGGGCAAGATTCTCCCTGCGCAAATATTAGAACACAGAGTTTCATGCAATAACCTAGAGAGGAAACTGGCGCTGCGATCGTTCAACCAAGGAGGATATCTTGCGTTCAACAACCGTGGGAATGATGGGAAGTACAGGCTTCGGATTGCATTGCGTTAGCTAGCGAACTGTCTACGGATCTTTTTCTATAGTTTCAGTTTCGTTCTTTGCGAGGCGTGGGCAGCGGGGTGCGTTGCAAAGCACTCAAGCAGTGCCCTTGTTCAAAGAGGCTGAAGACCGCTAGGTTTCTTGGTTTGCTGCCACGTTGCAGTTTTACAGGTTGTATTTAACAGTTTTAGTAAAGCGTGGTGCACTCACCACTGCGCGTAGATGTAGTGTCCCGTGCCAGTGCGAGAAATTGCATAGAGTTCAGGTTTTGTGATAAGCGCTACCTGTCAAAACCCTTTCAAATCGACTGCAAAATGACGGCGAAGCTAAGTAGACTCACCGTCTCGCTCCTCTGACTCGACTTCACAACAAAACGAGAGATGCGTTGGGGGCAGGCCACTTGGACAGACGCACCTGGCATCGCAGCAGATGATACGTGAAGTGTTATTTCCATAAATAGATAATGCGTACTTTCGAGGGAAAGACAAGCGCGTTTGTTTCTAGTGTTGTAAAGAAAATAATTAGGGGTGTGCGAATATTCGAGTTTCGAATTCGAATCGAATAATACCTAATCGAATAATTCGATTCGATTTTCGAATAGCTAGTATTCGATGTTTCGAATAATTCGACAGGACGAATATCTAAAACGTGACAAAGGCCAATGGTGCAACTTGGTTAGGGTGGTGTGCCTAAAACTAATGCTAACGTCGTTACAGTAGGCCTTTCGTTAAAACTTTCGCTGGTATCCTGGCTCAAAAGCGAGCGCATGTTTATAATAAAGGAGATTATGCAATTTCCACACGTCAAAAAAACATGAGAAAACTGTCAAGCCATTCAGAAATTCACCTCCGAAACGAAAACACGGACTTCTTGCGTAGTTCGGTCGCGTATGCCGCAAGCGCCGTAAAACACTTTTACACAAATCTAAATCTTCCTTCACACCCTGTCTGCACAACCGTCGCCACGCGCTTATATTGGGTTGCACCTGGGTTCAGGAATCAATATGACCGATCTGCTCACAGCACAGTGAAGGCTTGCGGAAAGGGCTAGTACCTCCTCGCACATTCGTCTGGCCGGCGTCGACGGGCAGACGCGTCGTGGTAGCCGAGTTGATTTCTGGATCTTTCCAGACATTGCGCGGGAGTTAGCTGTCTCGGCGGCTACCAGGCCAAGCGAGTTGCTCGAGCAAGTGGGGCCCTGAAAAAGGGGCTCTAGCCACGGGAACCTCAGTTTGCTGTTCTTATAAAATGTTTGTTTCTCCTCAGCTCCGGAGAGGGGGAGGGGGCGTGCTCTCGGCACCTTTTGGTAATTGTTTTTTTTTACAGCGAAAGCTGTTATGAGATCATTTCACCGGCCGTTTTGGCGCCGTAGTTGTCCGCCGCCGCCGCCGCTGCCGCCGCCGGTGTCCGTAACCAGTATCGCTCCAAATAAGAAAAAAAAACGAAATAAGAAAAAAATTCCAGGATGGAACGAGATTCGAACCTGGGCCCTCTGCGTGGGAGCCCAGCATTGAACCTCTGAGCCATTCCGGTGTTTGGAACTGCCATGAAAAAAGGTCCTATACAGGCTTCATGTCGGGAAAGAACCGCATTAGCATATGCAATATAGCGTGGTAGAGAGTAAAATAAGCACCAAGCGTCGCGCAACGCGTCGCACAACGCGAATTCTGTAACCAGGCGTCACACAATGCTAATTGTGCAATGAGTAGGTTGTTGAATGCTTCCAACCCATTACAAAGGACTCTGCCATAATTCTTCATCGTCGTCAGGCACAGCATCAACAAAATGCGCATAATGCCTTACATGCGTTTAGCAGGTACCACGGCTCTTCGTAGAATGACGAAAAATGGCCCAGTGCCTGCTGCCCTATTTCTCAAACATTACAATGATTTATAGCGTAGTGGGTTCCTCGCAAGTGCACTTGTAGTGGTTGCCAAGGAAGCCCATAATCGCATGATCCATTTCCTCGGGGTCTTAGATAAATTACAGTGATTTAGAGCGTAGTGGGTTTCTCGCAAGTGCACTTGTATTGGTTGCCAAGGAAGCCCATAAGCGGATGTTCCATTTCCTCGGGGTCTCAGTAAAATTACAATGATTTAGAGCGTAGTGGGTTCCTCGCAAGTGCACTTGTATTGGTTGCCAATGAAGCCCATCAGGGCATGATCCATTTCCTCGGGGTCTCAGTAAAATTACAATGATTTAGAGCGTAGTGGGTTCCTCGCAAGTGCATTTGTATTGGTTGCCAAAGAATCCCATAAGCGCATGATCAATTTACTTGGGGTCTCAGTAAAGTTCTTCGCCCCACCCCGTCTTTCTCCCACGGCAACGTATGTTATACAGCATGACGGGAGAGGGAAATAGCAACCGGGCGTCACCCAATGCAAATTACTTAACTGGTGGGCCGTTTAAAGCTTTCAACCCATTACAAAGGGCTGAGCCATAATTCTTCATCGTCATCAGTCGTCGCGTCAACAAAGTGCACATAATGCCTTACAGACGTGCGGCCGGTGCCTCGCTTCTCCGCAGAATGACGAATAATGGCTCAGTAGGTGCTTCCCAACTTCAAAAAAATTGATTTATGGCGTAGTTGGTATCTTTCTAGTGTACTTGGATTGTAGCCCCAAGACAGCTGACAACGGGCTCTAGAAACGCCGCTCTTCCAGCTTTCGCTGTGACTGTGCTGCGGTTTCAGCGCAGGCCTGGCGTTTTTTTTCGATGCGCACGTTCTGTCGAGGCAATCCGTTGGCGCCGTGATAACGCGCTGTCGTTTGAAGGCGGTAGCTTGTGTGCGGTTAAGTGCTCAGTTGTGACTGCAGCTGTCAGTAGCACGCTTTTAGTCATCAAGCGTTTATGTGCCGCGTTCTGCAACATGGATTGCCGTGGCGAAAAAAGAAGTTTCATTTGGAATTTTTTCGACAAGGCAACTCCGTGCTCTGCTATTTGCACGAAGTGCGGTTCGACTCTGAGGACACCGTCAAGCACTACAAGCCCGCTCGTGAATCATCTGAGGAGCAAGCATCACATGCAGTATTTGGAACTCCAGAAGTTGACTAAGGAAAAACCGAAGCCTAAGGAGAAAAGCCAGCAAACATTGCTGGATCTGACTAAAGCGAAAGGTGCGCTGTCCGAAAGCGCGAAAAAGGAAACGACGATTTTCATTGCGCGCATGATCGCTCGAGACCTCCAGCCGTACGAGTTCGTGGAAAATAAAGGATTTCAGGACTTGATCCGCCACCTCCAGCCCCAGTACAAGATCCCGCACAGAACTACGTTTTCAAGAACAGTAATTCCTGAGCTGTACCGACGCACAGTCGACTCACTCAAGACACAAATCGCATCGGACATAGCAAAAGGATTAGAGTCGCTCGCATTCACAACCGACATGTGGACATCCAGGGCAAATCAAGGATATATCTCCTTGACCTGCCACTATATGACCCAAGATTTCGCAGTCAAGGCCTTCACCCTGGCGTGTTGTCACCTGCAAGAAAGCCACACAGCTGTGAATATCCAAGCCTGCTTGACCGAAATCGTCAAGGAGTGGTCTCTTGACCTCAGCACTGTGCCTGTGTATGTGGTGACAGACAATGGTCGGAATATCCGTGCCGCCGTGCGTCAGATGGAATGGATCCCACTTCAGTGCATGGGACATACGTTGCAACTGGCAATAAAGGACGCAAAAGAAGAAACGCCGGTGGTTTCATCACTGTGCAAGAAGGCACGAGCGTTAGTGGGGCACTATAAACACAGCGCTCAGGCAACTCGCCGGCTCAAGGATTGCCAGAAGCGCATGGAGCTGCCAAGTATAGGTCTCATTGAAGATGTGGACACGCGTTGGAATAGTGAACACGCAATGCTGAGCCGCTTGGTGCAGCTAAGAGACGCTGTCTCACTCGAAATAGCAACATCAGAAACAAGTGTGAGCTGCCTGTCCCCAAGTGAGTGGAATGTTGCTGCAAGCTTAGTGCAGATCCTGCAGCCTATTGCAGGTGCGACTAGAGATCTTAGCGGCCAGAAGTATGGAACTATATCATCTATTGTGCCATTTCTTTACGGGACAGAACAGGTCCTTAAAAGGCACGGTAACATTGAAAACGAAGCAGCTTTGTTTGCTAAGAACTTGCTGAAGAGCTTGGAATCACGGTTCCCTCTTTATACAGAACGCAAGGAACTGATGCTCGCAACACTATGCGATCCGAGGTTTAAATCTATTTTCTGCACAAGTTCATGCAGTCAGACACAGGCTGCTGAGCTGCTGGAAGCCGAAATTAGTGCTCGACACGCTCGCATGAACTCTCCATCGCAGCACTTTCAAAATCCGAAGCCATCGACAAATCACGCCGCAAGCAAAGAAGGCCAGGGAACAGTCTGGGAGACTGTCGAACAGCTGGCGTCAGAAAAGAACCAGCACAATGAGCTGACACCTTATAGTCAAGAAGTTCAAAAATATTTCACTGAGCCGCTGATCCCAAGGAAGGAGGACCCTCTGAAATATTGGAAAGTGCACGGAGCTTCACTGTATCCAGGAATCGCCAAGATTGCTTTGCGATACCTACCCATCCCTGCTACGGAGGTGCCAAGTGAGCGCATGTTTTCGACTGCGGGAAACACGGTGACATCGCGGCGAGAGAGCCTGAAGCCAGGTCATGTGGAGCAGCTTGTGTTTCTGCACGACAATTTGTAGCCTTGCGGTAACAGTCACTGACCGCTTTGTGTGCTCAAAGACATGAGCAGAATTTAATTTCTCTGTTCTTTCTTTAAATTTTGAAAAAAATCTTTAGTATTCGATATTCGATTCGATATTCGATATTTTTGACCACTATTTGGCACTATTCGATTCGAATTCGATTCGAGGTAAAATTTCACTATTCGCACACCACTAAAAATAATTCATTTTATTGTGATGCTAAATCTTGAACACAATTGCAGAGCAGTGGTAGTTGAATTTGTTCAGGTTTCAGTTCCATCTCACGGTCACGCAAACTTTCCGCAGTAAGTCTTACGTACAAAAATGAAGCAAGTTTTAATTGGAAATAAGTTCATATCGCTTTGTTTTACACTCGGCAAACAAGCGTCGCGAATCTCAGGAACCTAATCCATCCGAAGCGAATCCGAAGCCTGTACTTCCCATCATTCCCATGGTGGCTGAATAGACATGTGCGCCGGACCCAAAATCACCGGCGGCGGCGCGTGAACGGCGCGGGGTTCATCGAACCGGCGGCGGCGCGGCGAGGGGGGGGGGGGGGGGGGGGCGAAGCAGTGAATGCGATAAGTACACGCCGTAATGTTACATGAACGAGGGCTAGCAGCTAACTCTTTTTGCTCCGATCTCCCTTAACTCTACAAAACGCTGATGTATGACGGCGGCTCCCCGGGAGAGAAGCGGTTTTTGGTCAGTTTGTCGTATCAGTGGTCCGAGTGCGAAGCAGTGAGATCACAGCGCTCACAGCGCGTAGAAGGTATACGAGCCGTTCGCTGGGAGAGGTCTGCCGAAATAGCGCGCGTGCCAGCGCTCTCGACCGCACCCTTATAGTCAAAGTTCACAGTTGCTGCTCGAGTTACGCAGTCCCTCTCTCCAGACATCCCTTCCTGCTCCTTCGCCCAACAAATGATGGGCGGGGCGTTTCCTTCTGCTTGAAGAGCAATCAACGGCAGGCCTGGCACGTGGGTTGATGTTCCGTGTGATGGAAATGGCCAGCTTGTTTCATCTCTGCTTTAGCCATGTTCCTTGCCAACGCTCGCGAGCTTTTACTCGCGGCTAGAACATACAATGCGCGGAGCGATGTTATCGATTTAGAGTTTATACGGAACATGACGGAGACGGTGAAAACCTGTCCTGAGTGTCCATACAATTGCTAACCCAATAAAAAATGTACAAAAAACCGTCGAAGCGGGCTCGTATTTTTCTGGAAAGCTGCATCGTCTCCGCTGTAAAGAGTGCGTCCGTTGGAAGAATCATATAATCCCGCGCATTTTCCATTGGTTTCGTTCTCGCCTTCAATACCCTTCTTACAGGGGACATCTCCTCACTACTTATTTCTTTATAAAGCACTCGTACAATGTCAGCACTAAGCGTTGAACCTATCATTTCGCGCTTGTCGGCTACAGTCTGTTATCCCTGCATGCGCGGTCGCAAACGCACAAAATTGATTAAAATCAGATAATCGCACACGATAGTAGTGCGAGAGAAGAAAGAGCGGGTGGGTGGCTGTATAGCAAAGCAGTATGGGAGACAATTCACAATTGTTATTTCTAATATATGGACCAGTCGATGGTATGTACCCTGATGATGTCACGTGAATTACTGTTCTGGCATCACGAAGTGCACCAAAAGACAAGAAACGCCAAGAGAGAATAACGCCATGACCTACTGTACTCCTGACCTGCCCAGATATCGGGGGTCCTATGGCAGCGCGCGTCCCCGCTCTCGTTCAACCGCTCGCCGTAAGGGGCGCTTCCTATAACCTGTTCGTCTGCTACTCTGCGACCGTTTGGACGGCGCTGGAGTAAGAACGCCTGTATTATGTGACGAACTGCCGGCATTATGTGACTGTTTCTGCAAATTTAGACCGAGGGTCAAGTAAGCTATTCTGTGCAGTTAAGTATTTACTGCGCACTGGTTGACTAACGTGAGAAGCCGTAGACTTGCATAGTCTAGGACGGCTGTGTCCTTTTAAATGCAAAAAAAAGTTCTAATTCACTTTCCGTACTTTTATTTCCGAAGCATTTTGCATTTATGAATAATAATTACACGATATGAGCGCTCTCCGCTGGCGAAACATCAACACGAGCGTTAAAGCTGACGTCAGCGAACAGGTGTTGACTAGCGCCACAACGCTCGTAGGTTACATCCCTAGCGGCAGAAGGTATGAACTAGGGCGTGGGCGCTGGAGGGGGGACATCTGGGCAGGTCAGGAGTATAGTAGGTCGTGAATAAGGCGCTCGTTGTTTTTGTTTTTTTGTTGTATATTCAGAGGCTTAAGGGCCCTTTATAAAAACAGGGCGTGCAAACACGGACACAGGAGAGTCAAGAAACCAGAAAAGGCGCTAACAACTGAAAAATCACACAGCGGCGGGACCGAAGGTAGACACAAATATTTAGCTGCGCATTCCCACGTAAGTGGCCATACCTATCAATCAAGTGCGAGTAGTGGTCTACGTGAGAGATAGCTGTTCACTCTCTCGTCTTTTCTCTTATGTCCGTGTTTCCACGTCATGTCTTCTTAACGTGAATACCTACTAACTAGCGCAGCTATATATATAGCTCAGTTAAGTTTGCCATTCTCTTTACTTCTGTACTTATTTATCGATTTACTCGAGTAAGAATGAAAGGAAAAAGTGTACTAACGCACCCAGAAATATATCTTACCGATCTGTTTTATTTATTTATGCACAGTGTACTATTTATACAGGCGCACACCTGTATGGTTGAAGCGCCGCTCAAGGAGTCCGCGTAGACACTAGTGCCAGATTCTCCTCTAGGTATTATTGTAAGAAACTCTATGTATTAGAAGAAGCGAGCGAGCTGGCCGACGACTTTTAAATGCGCTCCTCGCGCCATCTCGCCGGCAATCTCGCCGTCTCGCCATCTCGCCGGTCCTACCTTCAGCACAGATCACAGTTCGTAGCTATAGCCGGGGACCAATCGGAGTTGAAATCTGTAAGAACAGGCGTCCCACAGGGGAGCATATTGGGTCCGTATCTCTTCATATTGTACATCAATGACATAGTCAATGTTGATCCATCTGCTAAGTGCGTAATTTACGCAGACGATACAAGTCTGTTTTTTGATGGTGACTTAGGTTCTGAAATGTCAAATCGAGCCAATAAGACGCTTGCAAGTATACAAAAGTGGGCGACAAGTAATTGTCTTAAGATTAATGTAGAAAAAACAAAGGCGGTGATATTTCATCCACGTAGCAAACAATTTCAACTAACCCCCATTAAATTAAATAGTACTGAAATAGAAATACTATCGTCTTTTAAATCAATTGGCGTATATTTCTCTGAAACTATGTCGTGGGATTGCCAAGTGAATAACTTAGTTAGTAAATTATCTAGAGCAATAGGTACTATGCGTCGCCATTGTAACTATCTTCCTACATCCATTAATATGATGTTATATAATTCAATGTTTCTTTCCCTAGTTCAGTACGGAATTCTAGTCTAGGGGACGACTTCAGCTGAGAACGTTCACAAGCTGACGGTATTACAAAAAAGAGCAATACGCCTTGTCTCCAGGGTGCCATATCTTTGGCATACTGCTCCTTTGTCTACAACGCTTAGAACTATAAAAATTGAATCTTTTTACACATATAGGCTTTGCCGCATGTATAGAATGGAAAGAAGTAAGAATGATAACGATTTAACAAAATTGGCATCCTTACAGCAACATAATTCTTTTTATAAATTTCGTCATTTAGAACCTTGGATCGTTAACAAAAACAGAACTAAATACAGTGACCAAATGCTACAGTTTTGTTTACCTACTGCTCTAAATCAATTATACAAAGAGAATGGTCTCAGTATATCAACTCTGTCGTTAAAAAGGCTACGCGATGTATTTATGTGATTGCTTGTGCTGCCATGGGTCCATTTGTTTGTCTTTTTATATGCCTTTAACACTTCGCCTAATTTCTTTCCCTTGTTTTCATATGTTTCCACAATAACCTTGTTTATTTATTTCCGACCGTGGATGTTTATTGTTTTTCTGTTTTTGTTAGTCCATTGATTATGTATATCGTGTGTTTGACCGCTGTGAAGCCGCCCAGTGTATGAGGTGGCCAGGTTCCCCTCAAGCTGCTCAATGCAGCTTTTTTGCCTGGTCATCCTCGCAACCTTGTTGTGAATAAACACAATTCAATTCAATTCAATGAAGAAACGCTTATAAGCGCCTGCCGTCTCTGAGTCCTGCCAGCGGTGAAAGGTGTGTATATCACGACCTACTGTACTCCTGACCTGCCCAGATAGCGGAGGTCCTATGGAAGCGCGCGTCCCAGGTCTCGTTCAACCGCTCGCCGTAGAAAGCGCCACCTAGGTGGCGCTTTCTATAACCTGTACTAGGTCCAAGACTCCAAGAATATGCTATCCAGCGAGTTGGGTCGTCGCCCTTTAAGACTGGAGGACGCGGCAGCGTTAACGTCAGGCAATACTCGTGATATTTCTGGAGAAGAAAGATACTACAACTAGTGGGGAGCTATTCTCGATGCGTTCATCCAAAGTAGATGTCCACAGTGCATTTCGGCAGAGTGCATTCAGTGATTTGAAAAAGCGGTGAGCCGTGATGTCCCCTCGCTCTTGACCACGTCGCCGCACCGAATCCGCCAGCACATTCCTAGCGTAAGAAGACAGTGGACGAAATGCACAGAAATGCACAGAGTGGACGAAATGCACAGGGAGTGGACGAAATGCCGCCACACATAAAGTTGGCGTCAACGTGGCGCACGTGTGCTCGTGAGTGTGTGCTGTGATGTGCGGTTAAGGCGTATGTCAGCAAATCCTACGCTCCGGGGGTGCGGGGAGTGTCTCGTAGAGCTCCAGGGACCATCGGGATACCATCTATGTGCGGTGACAGTGTATAGTTGCGCGGTACAAGCCTACGGTGGGACGAGGCCTAAAGGGCCGGCCTCGTCTTAGTGGTCGCCGAAACAGCAACAACGCCGACGCGTAGTGGTGCCGACTGCGGACGAGAGGCGGCGCCAGTTACCGCATCACAATGGCGAAAAAAGGGAAACGCCGGCAGAACACCGGCGAGCTCCAAATCCAATGTGACCAGTGTTCAAGGTGGGCCTTCATTGACGAGACGGATATCCAAAGCCAACAGGAAGCAGATTCAGCAGAGTTTGTGTGTACATTGTGTGTGACACAGAATGTCTTTCAAACAGAGTTGGAGGTCCTCCGGGCGGAGACTGTCGCTCTTCGCGAACTCGTGCAGCACCTCCAAAGGCAGATGCGCGACTTAACAACGCAGCCTGGGGAGGGGCACAGTGGATGTGGCAGTAGCCATCAGAACCCTCACACCGATCACTCGATAGAGAACGTACTAACAGAGACAGAGGATAAACCAAAGGCCGCAGGCCGCGAGCCAGCAGATCCAGGACGCCAGCCGATCCAGGGCGCCGATGGTGGCCCACTCACGGAGCCAGTAGTTGCAACGGAGACAGCGCAACCGAAGGATGACACGAGCAGCGTGCATGAGGGAATGAACAGTCATCCACAGGCACCGGCGCGGCTTACTATGGGCAGTGGTGGATCGAGCGTACGAAACGCGAAACCGAAACTCGGGAAGGAAGCCGATCCGGCTGGGCCCTTAGTAACAGGAAGCGGAGCCCAACCAACCCCTAACATCCACGCCACAGACTACACAGGGGATAGTCAAGACGGAAACAGGCACCGTGAGCGTGAAGGCTACCACACAAATGGTGTCGAGAGGGAAATAATTGTATGCGGCGACGGGAATGCGCCACGCATCGCTAAGGCGCTACGACGCAAGTTCAAGAGCGAGGTGAACGTAAAGACGCTCTTCAAAAAAGGCACAACCCTCTCGGGGGCGATAGGCCTCCTGCGTAAACACTGATATGGTGGGCCAGAAGAAAAGATTGGTCATTCTTCATGATGGAGTGAGTGATGCTATTAAGAATGTACAGACAGATGCAGCCCTGGCGGGCATTCAGGAAGAGATGGCACACCACGGGCCGAGCTTTCTCATGTATTCAGTGCCCGAGATTTCCACCAAAGGAAAAGAGGTCCAGGCTCGAGCAGTGCTGTTGAACACCCAACTGAAAAAGTTCTGCGCTAGCTTGGGGGTCAAGTTTGTGAACCTATCAAAAACCCTGGAAGAGGAAGGGTGCCTGGCACGAGATGGCATGCACTTCCGTGCAGAAACAGCAAGAAACGTGGCGGATAAGCTAGCAGAGCATGGGAAACCTTTTTAGGACTAGGGAAGAGACCACGAGTGCGAGAAGGCAGGCGCAAGGGCCGGCCGAAAGACGAGCCGACGAAAGAGAAGGCTGTCCACCACTCGCACCCGACAGAGATGTCAAAGGAAATGCCTCCCCCACTCGCGAACCCTGCAGCTCAGGAGCCCCCCTGGAACCATGTGAATTTTGGGAACGGCGTGGAGGGCCACACAACGAACCCTCCCCAGACGCACGAGATGACCGAGGGTCAGATGCACAGGTTGGACACCGGCAACCAGCCACAGCACCCAGTTTTCCAGCCCTATCAACTGCGATACCAGCCACTTCCGCTCCCCAGCCTGAATGCTGGCGCCGACATCTTTCACGTTGTGGGGAACTTGGTCCGCCAGCATCTCCTTCTGCAAACTTCCCTCCGGCTCCACTGAAGCGCTCCAGGGAAGTCCGCCCACGACCCCGACGAAAGAAGCAAAACACCTTCAGAGTGGCGTACCTGAACCTTAATGGGGCACGTAGAGTGGACAAATGGGAGGAAGTATATCGTATGCTGAGGGCTGAAAGGATTTCACTGTATGCAGTGACGGAGACCCACCTGAGAGACCTCGAAGAACCACCTGTACATGAAGACTGGTGCTGGCTGCGAAATAATAGATCCGGAACCAGCCGCAAAGGAGGAGGAGTCGGTTTTATGTGGCGGCGGGACGCCCAATGGCAAGGTGCCGGAAGAAATTGCAATGACCATATGTGGATAATGGGGGAAATCATGGGGATTTCTGTCGCGGTGTGCGTTCTATATATGGCAGTCAGCGGTACTCGGCTAGAGGCCAACGAGGCGCTGACAGAGTGTGTGTGCCAGGACTCAAAGTGCGTGACCGACGGCCGGGAAGTTTTGATCCTTGGAGACTTTAACGGGCATATATCTGAACTGGATGGATACACGGACGCAAATGGTAGCCTCTTGATGCAGCTGGCGGAACGCCTACAACTGGATATGGCTAATCTTGATCCCAGATGTGAGGGAAAACACACATGGTGCGCTCGAGGCAGTGCAACATCTATAGACTATGTCCTCTTTTCGCATAACCTAACTCGCCTCCTCAACTCCCTCGATATAGATGAAGAAGGAGACTATAGCATTGGAAGCGATCATAATCGTATTCGGATCGACTTCTCCCGCACACAACACCTCAAACCGAAGCGCCGCATGACATCCGAGGGTCAAATGCACCTTCCGGCTAAAGCTATTGAAGCGGTGGCTGCAGAATTTGAGGACAGTGAACGACGACGAGAGGCGGAAACGTACGAAGAATACGTCGACATATTGCGCAGCATCATGCGACGGCACATGTCCCGCAACAAGAACACCGCGCGCCACACGCGCAAACTGTGGTGGTACAAGGAAGTCGCTCAGGCGTGGCAGGCACGCCGAGAGGCAAACCGTGCCCACCGCCGTGCGGTCAAGGCAAAAGACCCCGAGGTTTGTAGTGAAAAATGGCAGCACTACGTGAAGCTGAAACACGAAATGCAGGCTCTGGTTCAAATGAAGCTAGCCAATGCCAATAGACAGATGTTACAGGACCTGCGAGGGGGGGGGGGGGAGTCAACGGCTGCAAAATTCTGGAACTATGTCCGGTCGCTGGATAGAAAAGAACAGCCGGAGCTCCAAATCATGGACAGCGAAATAGGACAGCAGGTTGTAGTAGTGATGCAGAACTATCGATGGTACTATCGATACTATCGATAGTTGAGTCACTATCGAGCTATCGATAGTCAAAAATACTATCGATAGCGCTATCGATAGTAAGAAATTCGATGGTACTATCGATAGTATAAAAACAACATCGCCGACTCACTGCAGAATAAACTTGGTTCCCCGCGCGTGGTACATAGTGGAGCCGGAGGAGCAGGCTCAAGCGCAAGAAAGTTGACATGATTGTGTTCTTCACCAGAGTGCTTTGCTGACACATGATCATAATGTCAAACTGTTCAGCTGTAGCGGTATAGAAGCCTTTACATGTGGTGGGACTGCGCGGCTTCAAATTGATATTGCATTTTATGATTTCAAAATAAAAAATATCAAGAAGTGAATTGTAAGCTGTAACTCATTGCTTTTGGATACGAATTTATGGATGGATATAGTCCGCCATTTTCACTGCGGAAATAGATAATTTCTCGGCCAAAATTGGTCATAAATTAAGCGAAGCTGGTAGTAGGCTATCGCAAATATTTTGACAATATGGCCGGCCAGCAACCGCATCATTGTTCACACCGCTATCGATAGTATTGTCACGTGGTTGTGACGGTGAAGAATGCTGCAGCAAGGCTGGGAAATACGGAGCTCTTTATTTGGGCGAACTTGTGCCCAGAAAATCAAAACTCGAAATACAAGCGATACATGCTATGCACTGATAGCGCCGGAAGCAGTCGTCAGCCGTTGAGTAATGTGATCATCGTTGGAGCGCGTCGTCCTTTATACATCAGTCATTAAACCGTCCCGCGTTATCGCTGGTGCTCGCGTAAGCTCTCGAATAACTTTGACTGTTGTCGTCCGGCGCGTAATCTTAACAGAATTATCGCAAACAATTGTGAAGCTTCTCAAACATTACGGCGTGTTCTGCGTCAAACGTTGCTAACAGTCTTTTTGGGTGAAACCTGAATACGTCAAAACAAAGCAATGAACACGCGTGGCAGTAATATCGCTATAGTAATATTAACGATGGTACTACCGATTGCACTATCGAAAGTTTGTCGATAGTAGCACTATCGATAGTTTGTTTACACTATCGATAGTTTCAAAAGAACTATCGATACTATCGATAGTCAATTTACCGATAGTTCTGCATCACTAGGTTGTAGACCTTAAAGGGTATTTTAGAGGCCCTGTATAGTCCTGCAGACGCAAAGGACATTCCTACAAGCAAGACTCGAAGTGTGCCGACCGCTCCGCACCTCTCGGAGACAAACTGGGCTTTCTCACACAGGAGTGTCGAACGTGCACTCTCCCGCCTTCGGACGCACACAGCCACAGGGCCTGACGGCATACCAGCTAGCCTAATTAAGTACCTAGGCTCAGACTGCAAAGAACAGTTGGCTGGTTTCTTCACCAACATGTTGGATGGCGAGGAGATACCCAAAGAATGGCGACTCGGCAGAGTAGTGCTGATCCCCAAGAAAGGAGGCAATACAAGTCATCTAAGCGACTACAGACCACTGACAGTCACCTGCACGCTATACAGAGCCTTCACGCAGGTGATAAAAGACTGGGTCTACGAGTGGGCGGAGTCCAAAGGTCTCCTCACAGAACTACAGAATGGCTTCCGAAAGGGCAGGCGGTTGGAAGACAACCTCTTCGTGATTACGCAGTGTGCCGAGACTGCCAGAAAAGAAAACCGTGGACTGCTTTGCTGCTTCCTGGATGTGGAGAAAGCATATGACAATGTTCCGCATGCCAGTCTCTTTAACTGCCTGAGAGACCTGGGTCTCCCAGAAACACTACTGACAACAATTAAGCAGTTGTACAGCGGCAACACAGTTACGACGTCCTTTGCTGGGGTCACGACAGAATCTGTGGAGGTTTCGAGGGGTCTTCGTCAGGGCTGCCCACTATCGCCGATACTATACCTATTGTATGTGTCCGGACTTGAGCGAGCGATAGAGAGCTCTTCCCTTGGCTTCAGCCTGAAATACAGCACCACCGGTATAGACGAAAATCCGGTATAGACTAGCGTCTGCAGATGACATCGTTTTAATGACAGAAAATCATCGAGACATGCAGCCACTACTGAACATCTGTGCAGCGGAAGTCGAAAAGCTGGGGCTTCGCTATAACGCCAAGAAGACGACAGTAGTACAGCTGGTGGGTGTGACACTGGGCAACGAAACCCTGACACTGTCCGGAAAAGCGCTGGGGGTTGCCTCATCGTACAAGTACCTCGGAGTGACGCTGTGTGCAGGAGGTGACATTTATAGTGAACACGAGGAAATAGTCAGACGGATGGCCCTGCGGGCACAGTGTGTTCTCCAGCGCAGAAGCATATGGGGATTCAACAGATATCTGATGGTCCGCGACATTTGGAAGCTCGTGCATGTGCCGGCACTGACTTTCTGCAACGCCGTTGTCTGCTTGTCTCATGCGACCAGGGAATGGCTGGAACGACGGCAGCGAGAGGTCGGCCGCACTGCTTTGGGTTCGCATGGGGCAGTAGCTATCCATGCTTTTCAAGGAGACCTCGGGTGGTCGACCTTCGAGGCACGGGAGGCGGCAAGCAAACTGACCTACCGTGGCCGCTTGCCTTTTCTGCGAAAAGAGCGACTCGCCCGACAGGTCTTTGACTACCTCTCAGCGACGTGTATGCGCACCAACTGGACAAACCGAATATGCCACCTTGAGAAGAAATATGGCTTCTTCACGGCACCTATACAGGCGGACACATGGCAGCAATATGTGAAGGATGTGCGCGACCATGTCCAGGAGAAGGAAGAGGAGCTGTGGCTGCAGGGGATGGGGGGGCAAGAGCTCTATGACCTTGTATGGACAACACAAGCGGACTATTGGCGCGGTGTTCATATATGACAATAGCCTTGGAAGCAGCCTGCTCTTCGAGGCGCGAGTTGGGGCCCTGCGCACCTTGGAACGCCAGCGGACTATAGATAGTGAGTAGCGGGATGTGCTGTGTAGGGTCTGTGAGTGTGCGGACGAAACTATGGAACACATTGTGGTGCAGTGCAGGGAAATCGAACCCCAATGTAGAGACACTCCGTTGCATTTCGCACTGGGATTCGAGGGTTATGGTGGGGAGATGAGCAGAGGAGCGGTGGAGCGCACTAAGCGGCGCTTGGAAAGATGGAGAATCTGATCTCTTCAGAGGGTCGCGAAGTGAACTCCCCCCCGCTCTTTTTTTTTCATAGAGTAGGTCGTCCCTCACATCCTCCTTAATCGTTTTTTTTCCTTTTTTCTCCTTAGCTGGGGTTTTTATACTCCTGTATTTTTTATTACCAAGCCGCTATACACGCGGCGACCCGTTATAAAGGGAACGGCACCACATCATTATCATCATCATCATCGTCTGCTACTCTTCGACCATTTGGACGGCGCTGGTGTAAAAACGCCTGTATTATGTGACGAACTGCCGGCATTATGTGGCTGTCTCTGCAAACTTAGACCGGGGTTCAAGTAAACTATTCAGTGCGGGTAAATATTTACTGCGCACTGGTTGACGTGAGAAGCCGTAGACTTGCATAGTGTAGTACGGCTCTGTCCTTTTAAATGCAAAAAAAAGTTCTAATTCACTTTCCGTATTTTTTATTTCCGAAGTATTTTGCATTTATGCATAATAATTACATGATATGAGCGCTCTGCGCTGGCGACACATCACCCCGAGCGTTAAAGCTGACGTCAGCGAACAGGTGCTGACTAGCGCCACAACGCTCGTAGGTTACGTCCCTAGCGGCAGGAGGTATGAACTAGAACGTGGGCGCTGGGGAGGGGATATCTGGGCAGGTCAGGAGTACAGTAGGTCGTGGTGTATATAACACTCGCCGTTAGCTGCCTGAAAGGATATGCGTTTTGTGGCATAGTGGTTGCCGCCACGCGCTGCGGGGCGAGAGGTCGCTGGTTCGATTCCGCGCTTCGGAAGCATTTTAAAGACCATAGTCTTTCTTGGGATACTTAAACGGAGAAATTTTGGTTTGTCTGTCTTTCTGTTTGTCGGCACGTCACTCGATTCAGCCACTCGGCCAAAGTTGAACCACTTGCCCAAGGGCCAGCCATCTTGAACTGGTACGGCTGTTCATAGTTGTGAACGTTGTTGATCAAAAAGTAGATTTCACGCATATCTGAGGCGCAACATCATTAGGTAAGTTTTTAGGTGGTGTGTACTTTTAATAGAAAATGCACACATACGTAATTCTAAAGACACTAGTTGCTTAAGCTGCGCTGAAAATGCGACTGCGCTGAAACTTGCCTTCGTCCGTGCCCTCTGCACGAGCTCATTGTTGAGTTTCGGTTTCGGTTCTGTATTGCACTGTACGAATGCCATGGGGCGCCGCTCTGGCATTCCTGTTTTACCCAGGTAACGTGTAAATAAAAGAGTGTCTGGAGAGTACTCGTTGAGTGCGGACGTTTCTTCTACTTCAGCGCTTCGCGTCAAACAGCGTGTTCGGTCTGGCTGGCGTCCCCGCCGGTCGCGTTGGTCACCGCCGGTCTTCGCCTGCTGCTGCGCCGGGACTACGAGACCGCAACACAGCACTCATGTTTGCCGAAGATTTGCCAGATGGCGTCCATATCTCACGCAGCGCCTCTTCTATCGTCTTCAGACGACATTTGCAGCGAAGCACGCAGATACGCGGCCGATATTTTTCTGAATTATTTTTTCTTTTAGACTTTTACATATATTGTCACTGGTATGGAAAGGACGGGCGCCGCATTGATACCGGTTGGATGAAGACGACGACGACGTTGTTGCTCTGGGGCAGAGTCTGGGCTGCCTTTTTTGACCTGCGTTCCTGTGCACTGTGTGCAGTGTTAGCTCGAACAGTGCTACTGAATAAATTCTTCCCGTAACATCTTTTTGGTGGAGCTTGCGGTTCTTACAACAACCCGACTCTGGATCTCCGTAGCGGACGCCGCCTTAATCCAGCCACGATGCCTGACGACGGCGCGCAGTCCTCGCAGTCCACGCCAGCTCCCGCACCCGTGATCCCTCCCCACCTCCTTGACCCTGGCACATTTTGCGGCACGGACACAACTGACGTCGACGAGTGGCTCGTCTTATACGAGCGCGTCAGCAAGCACTACAGGTGGGATGAAACGCTTATGCTGGCCAACATCATTTTTTACCTAAGCGGCGCAGCGCGCGCATGGTACGAGACGCATGAGGAAGACCTCACAAGTTGGGACCTGCGTAAGCAGAAGCTCCGTGACTTGTTCGGCGGCTCAGTCGCTCGACAGATGGCAGCCAGGCAGGAACTCGCGTCGCGAGTTGAATCATCCATGGAGTCATACGTCGCGTACATCCAAGACGTCCTAGCCCTCTGCCGTAAGACTGACAAATACATGACAGAGGTTGACAAGGTTAGCAACGTGTTGATGGGCATAGCTGACGATGCCTTCAACATACTAATCTGTAAGAACTGTTCCACCGGTGACTCAGTCATCACTGAATATCGGCGGTTTGAGCAAGCTAAAAGCAGGCGGATTACTCAACGGTTCAACCGACTCCCGTACACCGCTGCGACTTCTTCCTGCGAAGATCCTGTGACACCGCGTCCATTCGCGAATCTTACCAACATCACAAGGATTGTTCGCCAGGAGCTGGAAGCCATGGCCCCCGCAACTTATCAGCCCCCTGCGCAATACAACTTGGCAACCATATCGCTTATTCAAGCCGTCGTGCGACAAGAATTTGCCAATATGCCCAGGTAGCACAAAACGGATAATTGACGTTTTGTAAACGTTTATCCGAGACGACAAAAACGTTTAGAAAACGTCACGGAATAGAAGCTAAAGGTCTAGAAAACGTTTTATATCTCGTCTAATGTCCGGCTAGAATTCGTTTTTAAGACCATCTAGAGAACGTGTTTAAGACGACCTAAAAAACGTTTTTAAGACGATCTAGAAAACGTTTTAAAAACGTTTTAAACGTCGCAAAAAATCCCATTTTTAAAACAGTTAAAAATATCCCATTGCGTCGTCTTTGAAAAGACGTTTTCTAAAAGTTTTTAGGACGATCTAGAAAACTTTTTAAAAACGTCGCAAAAAGTCCCACTTTTAAAATAAAAATATCCCATTGCATCATCTCTGAAAAGACGTTTTCTAAACGTTTTTAAGACGTCATGCAGGATCTCTTTTCTTTGAGCTGTTTTGTTTTTGCGCATGCAATTATAATAGTGCACGTTTTTAGGAAGCCCTCTCCGTTATAATAATTACTGTTACTTTATTATGTAGTTACTATTACAGAGTGAGAGCTCAGTAGTTTCACCGACATAAGTGGTCATGTCATAATTTATTATGTAAAACAACGATTCCTGTACAGCATAGAAACGTAAAAACCACGAAATGAGATGTAGCATGCGACTTATAACATTATTCAGAAGCGGCAAAAGAACGCAAAATATCGCGGTAAATAAAATGCAGCTATATAGTATCCAACCTTCAAGAACACTTTTTGTTGCGCGATTCATCATTCGCAAAATTGTTGTCAAACAACTAACAGTGCAATATGACAAAATTTAGGATCTGGCACAGCCATTCTGCAACATGTAAGCGTCGTCTCATTGGCTTTACTTAATCAAACGCAAGGATGAAGTGAAGAGAAATTGTCGAAAAGGGAATGTCGCTGAAGTCAACGACTCGACAAGGGGACTAGTTTCCGTCAGGCAGGGGCGTAGCTAGAAATTGTTTTCGGAGGGAGGCGGGGGGGGGGGGGGGTTCAATCATACTTTATGTATGTTCGTGCGTGCGTTTGTATGTGTGCGTGTATATAAACGCGAGCAAAATTGAAAATTTTCGGGGGGGGGGGGGGGGGGGTTGAAACCCTCACTTCCCCCTCCCCTTGGCTATGCCCCTGCCGTCAGGGCCCTGACGAAGACAAGCGTTCATGATGAAACGTTTCCTCAACGCTTCATCTTGCGCTGAACTTTTTTCTTGTTGGAAGGAGAGAGAGAACGAACAGAGGATAGGCAGGGAGGTTAACTTGCGTCCAGTTTGCTACTTAAATACATAATATAGCGGAACAAAACAAGGACAGAGAAAGAAGCACACAGGACGACCGCTAGACTTCAACTGAAAATTTTACTCTGGACACGTGACATGTAAAGTGTAAAACAACATCTAAACTGATGGAAACGTCACCATTCTGCCTGCACGTGCCAAGCGCATCAGCACGTGCCAAGCGCATCAGCTTGGCACGTGCAGCTTGATGCGAAGGCAGAATGGTGACGTTTCCATCAGTTTAGATGTTGTTTTACACTTTACATGTCACGTGTCCAGAGTAAAATTTTCAGTTGAAGTCTAGCGGTCGTCCTGTGTGCTTCTTTCTCTGTCCTTGTTTTGTTCCGCTATATTATGTATTTATGTCAAGACCAACTAGCCCAAATTTCAGCTTTAACAGTTTGCTACCCTACTCATGGGAGGAGAATGAGAGAGTAAAAATAGAGAGAAAGAGACACATTTCACAACACACACACAGAGGAGTGTATCACAGGTGGTCACTCAATTTTGTTGCCTTGAAGTACTGCAGGAGGGCTCGTGTGGTTTTCTGGGCTGATGTGTTATGAAGACAGACTCCCAAGATCTTTCCTTCGGGAAAAGGCCGACCGTCAAGTCTCCTGAAGGCACACTGGAGAGTCCGGCGATGTGTTTGAAATAGCATACAGCAGCACAAATGATGATCGATAGTCTCTACACAGTTGCAGTTATCACACAGCGGTTGACCAAGATAGAATCTGACTTACTGTCGCTTCCAAATGTAAAGTCTCAAATCGACAGCATTGAAAGTGTTGCCACTAACAGCGCTGCTCAAGTAACCAGGCTATCTGACCGGATTAGCGACATGGAAAGCAGATCCCGAATGTGTAACCTGATTTTTTACGGTCTTAGTGATGTACGAAACGAGACGTGGCGTGATAGTGAAGAATTAATTACTGAACTCTGTCACAAAAGGCTGGGCATGACTATTCAAAGTCGTGTCATACACTCTTAATCAAGTCCTGGCTAACGCATGCCCCGTAGGCGGGACGCTTCAAAACTCAGGAGAACTCCCGGCTATAGTAGGCCTTGGAAAGGGAGTTAGCCGTGACAAGTGTATATAAAGAACGTGCACCCTTCACCGCCGCCTTATAGACGGCCTGCAGTGTCAGTCGCGCGTCGGTGTGGCCCGCGTAAGTAAGAATCCTGGCTACGGCTCAGCGTATGCTACCTCGTGTTATAGCTTGTCGGCGCAAGCGTCGGTGTATTCGCAATGCCCACGAACTATAGGTGGCGCGCCGTGCTTTTCAAGATGGTGCCAGGAGGAGGGTCAACCCGTTTGTTAGCATAGGAACAGATAGTACGTGCGGACGTACGGCCCCGTGCCACTTTCACCGGATGAAGTCATGAGCTGTGCTGAATTGGATATGAGACTAAACTACTTTCCCAAACCATGGAAAGTGCTAAGTACTCGCCACCTAATTATTTGCTGCGGTGTGAAAGGTTATATTTCAGCTCCGTTACCGTGCATAACGATGCTTTGCGAAATCCTGTGCGTGCTACATAAAACTGCATGAACTAAAATTGACGTATGAGCAGAAAGGCACTCCGAGGTAGTACGTACCGAGCCAACGTTTATAGATACGTTGTACCGAGCCTGCCTTACGGATTTGCCGCAGTAGTAGGCCGCCAGCGAGTAGCGCCATCGCTGCTGCACGGGACCGCACGTTTAACATGGTGATGGTTTGCAAACATAGTACGCCGTCGTCATTACTTGTGCAGTCGGGAACGCGGAGTTACGTCTTCAACGGAACACAAGCATTTAACTTCCCATTCAGTAGCGCTTGTGTCACAGCCATGCTGAGACTCTAGCCGTGTGCAATTCACTTCACTCGCATGTTGCAGGCTCGATCAGCACGATCGAAACACGAATGTCGAATAGAATGCACACGTATCCTTTTCGCAACGTCGGCGAAGTTAGCCGAGAGGCGTGGGTTGTGGCTGTGACTGCATGTTCCAACGCTTAACCATTTCGCTTCTCTGGTCGAGCTCGAGCGTGTTGGCGGCATGAGGCGCTCCATAATATCCACAATAATTGATACATGCAATGCACAAGAGGAACTATGCTTTTATTTTGATCTCGCTCAAGGATATTATACATTAAATACAATCAAACTGACTTACGAGCGTGAAAGAACATTAACGCACGGGGGGACGTGAAGTGCAACTCGCTCTCGTGAGTTAGCAGCTGATCGTTCACCGTCGCTGTCACTCTCGGTGCCTTCACAGTCTTCTAGGTCCAGTGAAAAATCCTCGTCGTCAAGATGGTTTCTTTCAACATCACTGCTGAAGCAATCTGAAGAATTTCCTCCGCCAAACAACTTCGACCACTCCGCGTCACCACGTTTACAATTACAGAGACGTCTGGGCGCGGAGAACATTTCGCTCTCAGATCGGTCAACGAGCAAATCGCTTGCAGTGTGCTGCCACCTGTCAACAAACGTACAAAAACAAGCGGCGCAGCGCTGGCTATGAAACCTATGAAACACTGGCGAAGGACGGCGTGGAAAGCGTTCGCTACACGAAAGGCGTGGAGTAGACGCGTCCTCATATGAATGAAACGTCGCTCGCACGATTAGTAAGAGCACTTTGCTGACAAAGGATAGAGGCATATTTTAATATATCGACAATTTGAGATCGCTCAGTTTTACAAGAGCACATCGCGAGCCGGCGCGACTTCCCGCGTTCAGTGTTATGGGATTCATACACTACAAGAAACACTGATCAATGCTATATACAAGTAAAACAGGGTGAGCTTCCACTGAATATGTCAGACGATAACATTTAACTAACGTACGTGGCTACAGAAAGCCTCGCGAAGCTGATAGTATGCGTAGGCTGTGGGCTAGCATTGAAAGCGCGAGTCGCCACGTATTTTCACGAAAACTTCGCGCCTCGCAAGAACGAATCAGATTTCTCGTGTCACGGAGGGCCCGGTTTGTTCACTGATGCAGGGAACATGCCAAGTCCTAGTGTTCCTTCCTTGCCAACGCGTTAACACTGAGGTTAGCACAGCCGAACAAGGGAGCGACTGCGTAGTGCTGCTATTTTGTCGTCTACTAACCCTCCTCGAGAGGACGCTCCTGAATTCCGCTTGGCGGCGCGACAGTCTATGGGCATTGCGAATACGCATGCGCCGATAGCGTCAGCCGCAAAGGCGAGCTATGCTGCGAGGAGGCATACTCATGGAGCTAACTACGCACTCTCTCTTGCGTGCGTGAAAGGGAATAAGGGCTGGTACGCTCTCCGTGGCACTCCGCTTCTGCTGTTTTTGCGCAGAGAAAAGAAAGGAAGGAGGTAAAAACGAGAGTTCGAAGATATTGCGCGACGGGAAGGGGGTTGCGTTTTTGGCGCGAAATGGGTTAGTTGTAGCGCATTCCACGACAGCGGCGGATGTTTGATAGGTTGGTGTGGTTCGTTGAGCGTGTTGGCGTGAGCCTGTACTCTGCCGCCATGGAAAAATTCTCTTATCTCAATATTAAGGGGGTGCTGCGAGGACATAGCGACATCCCCGTGCACGTGCGTTGGATACACGCAAGCTGTTGACGCAGGATTACACGACTGACGATTTCGCGCCATTTCTATCTAGCTGGTGCGCTCACTGCGGAGACAGCCCGGCGCATCATATCCGCCTGGGTGAGTGTTCTTCTTTCTTCACATATATGTTCATGCTGTTAGTGTTCACATTGTTGCATGCTTGCGCTGATATATTTGAATGACGCTATTGAACTGTCAGAATATTGTTTTGGTGGCTTTTGAAGCAACTGTACGAGTATGCGTACGAGTAATTATACGAGTACTTATCTTTGCTGTAATCGTCGTCCGTCTCTATAGTCGCGCACGTGTTGTCGTGTTGGTCGCATTTATTGTGAACTCTCATACAGTTCAGGCTCTTTCGTCGCTCTTGACAAGTGTCACCGAGATGATCACTTCGTGTTGCTTGACAAGCTGTGCAATTTTAGCTCTCGAGTGGCTTCTTATCTTTGGGCTAGCAACTGTTCTCTGCATTTCTGGATCCACCATTTCATGCGATGCAGCAGCGATATATAACCATGGTTGTATAAAAGTGCTGTTGTTTTCGTTGGCAGCTCATTATTTGTGTTGTTGGATTGCTCAATTTTAATGTTATTACAGAGAAGTGAAGTGCATACAGTAGTCGTAATAAAGCATATAATTGTCGTTCATCCTCGTGATAGTATGCACAGAATTTGAATACGTTTGCAGGTGACAAAACCTTGTGACACAAGAGCCAGGCGCAGTTTTATCGAGCAGCTGGCCAGGAGCTCACACATTGCAGGTTTCCAGCAGTAGCAGCAGCAGCAGCACCGGCCGTGGTGTTGTTTACAATGCGGTAACTGAGCATAGGATCTTTCTTTTCTGTGTTTTTATTTATTTATTTATTTATTTATTTATTTATTTATTTATTTATTTATTTATTTGCGTTTAGCTCCCATCTAAATATCGCCGCCGCAGCCGAGCATTGACCCGCCGCAGCGAATTAATTTTTAATCATGCATTGGTTGCTGCCATTCAAACATTCGCCGTGCCTGGCATTCACCTGGTATTGAAGAAAATTTGTTTGCAATATTGTGCTATTGCAATATTGTGCAATATTGTGCAACCAAATTTCAAGCCAAGTTTGCCTGCCATTTTATTTAACAAATGTATCGTGAGTCTATTGTAAAACTGCTTTCCTTGTACGTGATTCTCATCAAATTGCGACTGTGCTGTGGTTTTCACTTGCAGCTGACATTCGAAACAGAGCTTCACTTCTAAGAAAAACTGAAAGTTTCATGGAAAAGTTCAACAAGGTCACAGTCATACTCGGTCAGATGTGTAATGCCTCATGTCAGGCCCGTAGCCAGGAATTTTTTCGTATTTGAGGAAAACGCCTATTTTCATTATTTATTTTCGGTAAAACACCATGTATCATAAATATTTCGGGGGAGGCCCTTGTGCACGTCTGCGTGCACAATTCTAAAACTCAATTAGCCCACAATCAACCGCTAAACGGTGTGCCATTTGACGTCAAGGGAGTCTGCATTAGGGATGCCGCAACCTGACTGATTCCTCTGTATGCCACACACACGCAAATACACAATAATAGTAATGCGGACGCTGGATAGGATCAATGGGGGATTAGTGAAGAGACCTTCATCCTCAAGTCGACATAAAATAGGCCGGTAATGATGGAAAGCAAAAGGTTTCTTTGGACAAATGTACGAATTATATCGCTGAAATGTACATATATAACCTAATGTTCTACTGTCAGTAAAGGCATGCTGCTGAAATCAGCGCGGGCGGTAGAGCTTCCACGAGGTGTTCTAGATTCCACAAAACCGCTCAGCCTTTGCCAGTGTGCCAGTGCCAAGTGCGCACGCCGGTGGATGCACCGCGTAATGACATCGCTGCATTGGCTTAGAAAGTTCAGAAATAGTTAAACACCCTCATGTTCCACAAATGGCCACTCTACGTTAACTTTATTGTGATAATATGTCATAATTTAGCAGTTTAAATTCCTCGTGATGACTGCCGCACTGAGGTGCAGCCGCTTTGCATGTGCGCAATAAAAAAAAAAATCCAGCTTGCAACAAAAGTGGCATCTTTCATAGACCACAGGTTGTCTTTTAGCATCTGCGTATAGCTCTGCAACACTAGACCCTATCATTCGATAGTGTCAAAGACATTTTCCATTAATGCACCACTATACTACGTTCTGGATTTCTGCTGTACGCAACGCCTCTCGATAACACTCACACAAAAAATTAAGGGAGTGTATACGTAAAAAACACCAGAAGGCTATCCCATGCACTCAAGCACAACCATCTAAAGGCTCGTTCACACCGGCGACTAGCAACGGTCGCGCGACCGTTTGCGACTGGCGGTCAAAAAAAACGCCAGGCCTGCGCTGAAACCGCAGCACAGTCACAGCGAAAGCTGGAAGAGCGGCGTTTCTAGAGCCCGTTGTCAGCTGTCTTGGGGCTACAATCCAAGTACACTAGAAAGATACCAACTACGCCATAAATCAATTTTTTTGAAGTTGGGAAGCACCTACTGAGCCATTATTCGTCATTCTGCGGAGAAGCGAGGCACCGGCCGCACGTCTGTAAGGCATTATGTGCACTTTGTTGACGCGACGACTGATGACGATGAAGAATTATGGCTCAGCCCTTTGTAATGGGTTGAAAGCTTTAAACGGCCCACCAGTTAAGTAATTTGCATTGGGTGACGCCCGGTTGCTATTTCCCTCTCCCGTCATGCTGTATAACATACGTTGCCGTGGGAGAAAGACGGGGTGGGGCGAAGAACTTTACTGAGACCCCAAGTAAATTGATCATGCGCTTATGGGATTCTTTGGCAACCAATACAAATGCACTTGCGAGGAACCCACTACGCTCTAAATCATTGTAATTTTACTGAGACCCCGAGGAAATGGATCATGCCCTGATGGGCTTCATTGGCAACCAATACAAGTGCACTTGCGAGGAACCCACTACGCTCTAAATCATTGTAATTTTACTGAGACCCCGAGGAAATGGAACATCCGCTTATGGGCTTCCTTGGCAACCAATACAAGTGCACTTGCGAGAAACCCACTACGCTCTAAATCACTGTAATTTATCTGAGACCCCGAGGAAATGGATCATGCGATTATGGGCTTCCTTGGCAACCACTACAAGTGCACTTGCGAGGAACCCACTACGCTATAAATCATTGTAATGTTTGAGAAATAGGGCAGCAGGCACTGGGCCATTTTTCGTCATTCTACGAAGAGCCGTGGTACCTGCTAAACGCATGTAAGGCATTATGCGCACTTTGTTGATGCTGTGCCTGACGACGATGAAGAATTATGGCAGAGTCCTTTGTAATGGGTTGGAAGCATTCAACAACCTACTCATTGCACAATTAGCATTGTGTGACGCCTGGTTACAGAATTCGCGTTGTGCGACGCGTTGCGCGACGCTTGGTGCTTATTTTACTCTCTACCACGCTATATTGCATATGCTAATGCGGTTCCTTCCCGACATGAAGCCTGTATAGGACCTTTTTTCATAGCAGTTCCAAACACCGGAATGGCTCAGAGGTTCAATGCTGGGCTCCCACGCAGAGGGCCCAGGTTCGAACCTCGTTCCATCCTGGAATTTTTTTCTTATTTCGTTTTTTTTTCTTATTTCGAGCGATACTGGTTACGGACACCGGCGGCGGCGGCGGCGGCGGCGGCGGACAACTACGGCGCCAAAAACGGCCGGTGAAATGATCTCATAACAGCTTTCGCTGTAAAAGCGACTCAAAGCGACCGATGTTCACACCTGCGTGCGACCTATATACGTCGCCATATAGAATTCACGTCTGCTCGTATACAGCTTGCATTGCCCTTGCCCCGTAAAATAGGCTGATGTCCTGTTCCTGCGCATCTGATTGGTTCAGCGGTTTGCGACTGCAGTCGCGCGACTGAAAAATCGAGCAGCGAGCGACTGAGCCAAAGCAGTCGCTTTGCAACCAAAACGGCCATTTGCGACCGTGTGCGACCAGTCGCTTTGCGACTAACTTAGTCGCGCGACCGGTGCTAGTCGCCGGTGTGAACCAGCCTTAACCTACTCCAGTCGCGTGCGCATGCGACTGCAGCTGTGTGGATGTAGCTAGCAAGTTTTGCGTGTACAGCCGTATTGTTCGCGGCGAACAGTGCCAAAAATTGATCAAAAGGTGAAACTTGTGTATACAATTAGGCACTGCATGCCCATGAAGGTGCCTTTCGCACCAATACTACTTAGTATACTGCATAAACTCGCGCTTCCGGGAAATGTTCCAGTAAACTTACATAAAAAATATTGCATCATCCAGTGTGATCTTAGCGCAATGTTGGCTTTGAGATGAGCATGGAGTGAAATTTATTGCGCGGCGGGACCGCTATACCAGCGTGAGTCGAGATACTCTAAGAAATATGGCCACTCAGGGAGTCGTAACAGAACGTCGCAAATATTACTGCGATAAGTACTGCCGGATATAAGATCCAGTCTATGTTAGCAGCAAATCGCCGCCTGCGCACTGCGTCCCTGAGAACGGCGAACGGCGAGCCGCCGTGTCTCTGCAGCGTGGACAGCCCGCTTCACAAGTGACATCTGTCGCGCGAGTGGCGTCCAAAGTAAGCGGCATTTCTTCCGGGGCGCTGTGCGACGAGCGAACGCGAAGCTGCATGCAATCAGCGCCAGCTCCTCGCTTCCATGGTCGACGGAAACGTGGGCCACACTTTCTATTGAAGCAAAAATAATGTCTCCTGAAAGAGTGTCATTCATTTGAGGGAAAGCGACGTGCACTGTTCAACGTTTAGAACCAAGATGAGTTCCTTTACAAGTGAAATTCATCTGCAGTGCGTGCCCGGCGTACCGCATGTGCTCGGGCGTGTTGGCATATTATATATATGGCCGACAATACCGCGGTTATCCGCGCATGCTCATCTCACTGTGTAATTATTACGGGGAGAGGTTCAAGCCAACAACGGCAACAAATAAAACATCCTGGCGTACGAGCGTGAGCGCTTTGTTCTGAGGCACCGTCGACTACGGCTTCGAAATTAATTGAATAGGCTTAGTGACGATATCGGCTACCGGCCCGGTAACCGTCGGCGGTGAAGCAGCCAGCGACGTTACTCCGAATACTGCGATTCTCCGTCGTTAATCGGTTGCGTCGCTGTGCGATTCGCGCGGATGGATTCCGAGCTCACGTTCCACGGCAAGCGAATCTTGGCGTTGAAAACTCGTTCAGTTCACGAAAGGCGAAAGGCGTGACGGCTAACATGAATAGAACTCGGGTATTATGCACGTCAACATTCTTTAAATGTCACTGAGGCGCCAGTGCCAAATATATGCGTAACAGTTTTATCGTTTGTACCAAGCACGCAAGTTCGCTTCAAGCATGCTCCCAGCAATAACTTGAGTGACCTCCTATACATTTTCACGAATGTCATTAAAAAAAAAACGCCAGGCCTGCGCTGAAACCGCAGCACAGTCACAGCGAAAGCTGGAAGAGCGGCGTTTCTAGAGCCCGTTGTCAGCTGTCTTGGGGCTACAATCCAAGTACACTAGAAAGATACCAACTACGCCATAAATCAATTTTTTTGAAGTTGGGAAGCACCTACTGAGCCATTATTCGTCATTCTGCGGAGAATCGAGGCACCGGCCGCACGTCTGTAAGGCATTATGTGCACTTTGTTGACGCGACGACTGATGACGATGAAGAATTATGGCTCAGCCCTTTGTAATGGGTTGAAAGCTTTAAACGGCCCACCAGTTAAGTAATTTGCATTGGGTGACGCCCGGTTGCTATTTCCCTCTCCCGTCATGCTGTATAACATACGTTGCCGTGGGAGAAAGACGGGGTGGGGCGAAGAACTTTACTGAGACCCCAAGTAAATTGATCATGCGCTTATGGGATTCTTTGGCAACCAATACAAATGCACTTGCGAGGAACCCACTACGCTCTAAATCATTGTAATTTTACTGAGACCCCGAGGAAATGGATCATGCCCTGATGGGCTTCATTGGCAACCAATACAAGTGCACTTGCGAGGAACCCACTACGCTCTAAATCATTGTAATTTTACTGAGACCCCGAGGAAATGGAACATCCGCTTATGGGCTTCCTTGGCAACCAATACAAGTGCACTTGCGAGAAACCCACTACGCTCTAAATCACTGTAATTTATCTGAGACCCCGAGGAAATGGATCATGCGATTATGGGCTTCCTTGGCAACCACTACAAGTGCACTTGCGAGGAACCCACTACGCTATAAATCATTGTAATGTTTGAGAAATAGGGCAGCAGGCACTGGGCCATTTTTCGTCATTCTACGAAGAGCCGTGGTACCTGCTAAACGCATGTAAGGCATTATGCGCACTTTGTTGATGCTGTGCCTGACGACGATGAAGAATTATGGCAGAGTCCTTTGTAATGGGTTGGAAGCATTCAACAACCTACTCATTGCACAATTAGCATTGTGTGACGCCTGGTTACAGAATTCGCGTTGTGCGACGCGTTGCGCGACGCTTGGTGCTTATTTTACTCTCTACCACGCTATATTGCATATGCTAATGCGGTTCCTTCCCGACATGAAGCCTGTATAGGACCTTTTTTCATAGCAGTTCCAAACACCGGAATGGCTCAGAGGTTCAATGCTGGGCTCCCACGCAGAGGGCCCAGGTTCGAACCTCGTTCCATCCTGGAATTTTTTTCTTATTTCGTTTTTTTTTTCTTATTTCGAGCGATACTGGTTACGGACACCGGCGGCGGCGGCGGCGGCGGCGGCGGACAACTACGGCGCCAAAAACGGCCGGTGAAATGATCTCATAACAGCTTTCGCTGTAAAATGTCTCCTTACGTATGAGTGAACGCTGCATGCATAATAACCTTCACTGCACTAATACGACAGGGTGTAGCGACACATTGGTGCATATAAACCCCCGTTATTTTATCACTGCGGCCGCGGCGTGATGTGGTCTTGTGGTTGGCGTACGCGCTTGCTGATCGAGTATTCGCAAGTTCGAATCCGTGTGTGTTTGTTGTGAATTTTTCTGTGGTTTACTTCTGAGTGCAATACGTGTATATGAATTATGTATGTCATACAATGTGTGTCTAAGCCTCCCAATTCCCGATTAGTGCTTAAAAGGTGACTGAAAATCAATTATTGTTTCGCCGCTTCATACACCGCCTATAGCTGGGACACACCGTAGCTAGGCTCACGCGGAACGAGGAGATCTCCATAGCCGGCCTGGTAACTAGCCGGGATTCGAGACGAAAAATCTCCGGCCTATATTGAATCTCGCCTATGAGATGAGCCGCTGAGAAAACTACTACGCCTCATGACGGCTACGGGCGGCACCGCCTACAGGTTGCGCCGGTTAAACAAAAACAGTCTATAGGCGTTAGATTTTTCGTCTCGTTTCCGGGCTTATAGACTGCCACTTTAAGCAGGACATGATTAAGAGTGTAGAACGTGCCCATAGACTCGGAACTTATCGAGAGGATAAACGGCGACCGATAATAGCGAAATTTTCACATTTCAAGGATAAGGAAGCGCTCCTTTCGTCTAGCGGTAAGCTGAAAGGCACTGATTACGGCATCAGTGAAGACTTCCGCCCGGAAATTCGCTCAGCCAGAAGAATTTGGAAAAGCGCAGCACTCCCCGTATAAGCTCCGTTTGACAAGCTCATCTGTGGCCGTAAAACATACGTTTATGATCAGGCTAAGCAGTTGGTTGTCGAACGCCAAGCCTAGCAACGAGCGCAAAAGCCACCAAGGCTGAAAGCATGATCTCTCGCTGCCCTACAATAGAGGAAAAAACTGTAACGACGCAAAGAAGACGGGGACGAAGCGAAGACACGAACAGACAGACACGGGCGCCGTGTCTGTCGTGTCTTCGCTTCGTCCCCGTCTTCTTTGCGTCATTACAGTTCTTTCCTCAAGTTATGAACCAACTAGCTCAGCAACAAGCCCTGTTGCCCTACACTAACATTCGCAGCCTGATACCTAAGCGGGATCCGTTATGCACCTTGATCTCATCATCTTCTTGCAACGTCGTACTATTGACGGAAACGTGGCTAACCTCTAACGTACTTGATTCCGAAATTCTTCCCGATCTACCAGATTTTGAGATCTTTCGCAAAGACCGCACTGATGATAACCGTGGGGGCGGTGTGGCTATTGCCACACATTGTTTGCTTAAGTGCTCGGCTGTAAATGTAAAAACTTCTTTGGAAATGGTTTGGACGTGCTGCCACGCCACTTCACCGCGCATGTTAATCGGCTGTTGCTATCGTCCACCAAGCACTGATAGCTCCTTTCTTTCGTCTTTTCATGAAGCATTGTTAGAACTAGCAACGACGTATCCCAACACCCCCGTCTTACTATTCGCGGATTTCAATTTTCCTACAATAGATTGGAGTAATGTTGCGTCATGTCTTGCTCAAAATAACATGGCTAGCGAATTTGTAAACACGTGGCGTTTTGGGCGTGTTGGTATGTCATACTGAAGATTATAGCGCACGAAAGACACGGACGAAGGAAGACGTGACACACACACAGGCGCTAACTTGCAACAATGTTTATTTCAAAAACAGGGAACCACATATATAGGCAACATCGCTTAACACCATCATCATACATGCACTTTGCAAATTCAACTATCTTTACGTAGATAGGCTAACTCCTTACAGGAGAGGGCAATCGACGGTTTGGAAATGCATTTATCTTCCAGCCTATCAATCAACTCAGCCTCGATAATTTCGCGGGTTAGCTGACCTCGGCTGGTATTGACAATTGAACATTCTTGAAAAATGGGCATCCACGTGGTCTGAACATTGTTACTTGCACTGGTACCTGAGTTAGTGCAGTGCCTGCAGTGGGCATCGAGGAACCCACCCCTTTTTTCTTTCACGTTGTAGTGGTGCTCCTTTAAACGTTCGTTAACGCACCGTCCACTTTGACCCACATAATTTTTGCCACATGTTAATGGAAGCCTGTACACTAATTCATGAGCACATTTTACAAACCTATTTCTATGCTTCGTTTTGCACCCCTGCTTCTCCGATGAGGCAGGTCTGGTTAGTCTGCACAAACACTGCAATTTTGTGGGAGCCGAAAACACTACTTTTACGTTCGCACGTTGTCCTATCTTTTTTAGTCTGTGTGATAACCCGTGTATATACGGAATGACCGCGACTTTCCTCGTGTCAGCTAGACCCTGGCAGGCAGGGGTCTTTTTTGACGCGTTAAACTTGAGGATGCCCTCAGAAACGCTGACATGCACGTGCGTAGGGTAACCCGCGGTCCGAAGGCGGCCAATTTGTTCATTGAAACTTTCGCTCATGCGCTCAGGACATGATTTGCGTAGGGCGCTGAGCAAGCAAGTTTTAGCTATTCCCCTCTTCACCAACTTGGAGTGCGCCGACTGATACGGAAGCAGTGGCTTGTTGGCGCGAGGGTCGTACTTCCAGTGAATGTGTTCGTCATGGAATAAAAGTCTGATGTCCAGAAAGCAGTAGTCGGTAACTCATGTGTTACGACTAGAGGGGATAAGCCCTCGCGTACGAAAGAAAGAGCGTTAGTGGCTAAAGAATCAAAACAGTCAGCGCTGCAGTCAAGAAAAATTAAAAAATCATCGACATATCGAAATATTCTCTTAATCTTAAAATCTGGGAGCCGATCACACATGTTTTTGTCAAGTTCCGCTAATAATAAATCGCTAAGAACGGGTGCAATGCAGGAGCCGATGCAGATTCCCTGCTTCTGTACATAAGGCTCCCCTTCCCATAGAATAAAAGTAGACCGTAGATAAAAACTCAGGAGCTCTAAAAATTCCTCGCTTTTCATTCCGGTAGCGTTCATGAAGGCGACATTTCCAAATCGGTCAATACAAGCCTGAACGCAAGACAGCAGACTAGAGTGTGGCAGGGAATAGAAGAGATCAGCAATGTCTATGGAAAAGGCATTAAGATGCTTATGCGACGACGATCGAAGATAGTCCAAGACAACGTCAGAGTTTTTTACAAGGAACGGATCTTCAACCGGTAACATGTTGAGCATTTTTTGGAGAAACAAGGCAATACACCTTTGCCAGGTGCCGTTTTCCGACACAATGGCCCGGAAAGGTGCGTCTACCTTATGCGTTTTTACGCTAGAGAACACGTCAAGGCAATCACATTTACTAGCACTAATACCCTTAAGAACACTGTCTAGTCGTAACCGTTTACAGAGCTTCTTAGCCTTTGCTTTTTCGTTAGAAATCGACAAATTTTTACATGGTTTAAAAGCTTTCTCGACAGTGTCAAGGGCTTTTGAGCTGAAGGTACCATGAGCCAATACCGCAAAACCACCCTCCTAGTCAGCGGGTAAGACGCAGAGGTGATTGTCCTTTAAAAAAGTAGCTACACGTTTTACAGATACCTTTGGTACAGGCGGCTTGTTCAAGTTCAAGGCATCGACACCATCCGACACACAACGCACTGCGTCTTCAGCCGGCGCCCTCTGGGAAACCTGTCTGACGAGAGTGAGAAGTTCCGGGGCGGTTCTCTTCTTCTCGACAGCGAACTTTGGTCCCAAGGCGAGGGCGTGCTGCACATCCTGAGGAAGACTTCCCTGTTGAAGGAAGTGGACTTTTCCTCTTGGCATAGTCGGCTTGTCGGCAAGGAGTCGACAAGGCGTTGTGTGTCGGATGGTGTCGATGCCTTGAACTTGAACAAGCCGCCTGTACCAAAGGTATCTGTAAAACGTGTAGCTACTTTTTTAAAGGACAATCACCTCTGCGTCTTACCCGCTGACAAGGAGGGTGGTTTTGCGGTATTGGCTCATGGTACCTTCAACTCAAAAGCCCTTGACGCTCTCGAGAAAGCTTTTAAACCATGTAAAAATTTGTCGATTTCTAGCGAAAAAGCAAAGGCTAAGAAGCTCTGTAAACGGTTACGACTAGACAGTGTTCTTAAGGGTATTAGTGCTAGTAAGTGTGATTGCCTTGACGTGTTCTTTAGCGTAAGAACGCATAAGGTAGACGCACCTTGCCGGGCCATTGTGTCGGAAAACGGCACCTGGCAAAGGTGTATTGCCTTGTTTCTCCAAAAAATGCTCAACATGTTACCGCTTGAAGATCCGTTCCTTGTAAAAAACTCTGACGTTGTCTTGGACTATCTTCGATCGTCGTCGCATAAGCATCTTAATGCCTTTTCCATAGACATTGCTGATCTCTTCTATTCCCTGCCACACTCTAGTCTGCTGTCTTGCGTTCAGGCTTGTATTGACCGATTTGGAAATGTCGCCTTCATGAACGCTACCGGAATGAAAAGCGAGGAATTTTTAGAGCTCCTGAGTTTTTATCTACGGTCTACTTTTATTCTATGGGAAGGGGAGCCTTATGTACAGAAGCAGGGAATCTGCATCGGCTCCTGCATTGCACCCGTTCTTAGCGATTTCTTATTAGCGGAACTTGACAAAAACATGTGTGATCGGCTCCCAGATTTTAAGATTAAGAGAATATTTCGATATGTCGATGATTTTTTAATTTTTCTTGACTGCAGCGCTGACTGTTTTGATTCTTTAGCCACTAACGCTCTTTCTTTCGTACGCGAGGGCTTATCCCCTCTTGTCGTAACACATGAGTAACCTACTGATGGTAGTATTAGCTTTCTGGACATCAGACTTTTATTCCATGACGAACACATTCACTGGAAGTACGACCCTCGCGCCAACAAGCCACTGCTTCCGTATCAGTCGGCGCACTCCAAGTTGGTGAAGAGGGGAATAGCTAAAACTTGCTTGCTCAGCGCCCTACGCAAATCATGTCCTGAGCGCATGAGCGAAAGTTTCAATGAACAAATTGGCCGCCTTCGGACCGCGGGTTACCCTACGCACGTGCATGTCAGCGTTTCTGAGGGCATCCTCAAGTTTAACGCGTCAAAAAAGACCCCTGCCTGCCAGGGTCTAGCTGACACGAGGAAAGTCGCGGTCATTCCGTATATACACGGGTTATCACACAGACTAAAAAAGATAGGACAACGTGCGAACGTAAAAGTAGTGTTTTCGGCTCCCACAAAATTGCAGTGTTTGTGCAGACTAACCAGACCTGCCTCATCGGAGAAGCAGGGGTGCAAAACGAAGCATAGAAATAGGTTTGTAAAATGTGCTCATGAATTAGTGTACAGGCTTCCATTAACATGTGGCAAAAATTATGTGGGTCAAAGTGGACGGTGCGTTAACGAACGTTTAAAGGAGCACCACTACAACGTGAAAGAAAAAAGGGGTGGGTTCCTCGATGCCCACTGCAGGCACTGCACTAACTCAGGTACCAGTGCAAGTAACAATGTTCAGACAACGTGGATGCCCATTTTTCAAGAATGTTCAATTGTCAATACCAGCCGAGGTCAGCTAACCCGCGAAATTATCGAGGCTGAGTTGATTGATAGGCTGGAAGATAAATGCATTTAACAAACCGTCGATTGCCCTCTCCTGTAAGGAGTTAGCCTATCTACGTAAAGATAGCTGAATTTGCAAAGTGCATGTATGATGATGGTGTTAAGCGATGTTGCCTATATATGTGGTTCCCTGTTTTTGAAATAAACATTGTTGCAAGTTAGCGCCTGTGTGTGTCACGTCTTCCTTCGTCCGTGTCTTTCGTGCGCTATAATCTTCAGTGTAAACACGTGTTTGCTTTTTGGCCTCTCGCAGCTGGTCACTAAACCTACCCGAATAAACCAACACTCGTCAACCATCCTGGATCTCCTTCTCACGTCACACCCCGATAACGTGCCCCCCCCCCCCCCCCCTTACGTATATCAGTGGTTTTAGCGACCTCAACGTCATCCATGCAACCTTTCCCTGCAACGTCTTAAAAAGCAAGAAATCTAAAAAACTACTTACGCTGTACGACAAGGCGGACTATTCCAGCATTAAGCGTGAACTTTGTTTTTCACGAGAAACTTGCCCTTACGTATCGGCAGCAATCAACTGAGAGCATTTGGATACTCTTCAAAGCTGAAATGCTGCGTTTAATGAATCTTTACATCCCGACTATCACTATAAATGAAAAAAAAAAACACGTTCTCCTTGGTTTAATAAGTCTTTAACGCGCTTAAATAATAAGAAAAAACGATTATTTCGAGTAGCTAAACGAACTGGTTCTCCTTCGGCCTGGCAAAAACATAATGAAGCCGCTAAAGAGTACAACTCATTAAAAGCCCGTGCAAAGCGTGACTTCTATTCCACTACCATACCAAATATGTTGCAGTCTAACCCGCGACGTTTTTGGAAAGCGATTAAGCCTGATAATAAAAGTTCCATTTCATTATGTGATAACACGGGTGCAACCATTGCCGATTCCGATGTTCCCGATGCCTTGAATCTAGCGTTTTGTTCAGTGTTCACAAAGGAATGTACAGATGCATTACCACATTTTCCATATTTCAATTCTCCTCCAATGGAGGGTATTGAATTCAGGGCAGAAGGCATTGTTAAGATCATAGACTCCCTGAAGTGCTCATCGTCCTGTGGTATAGACGGAATCAACGCGAAAGTGCTAAAAAATACAAAGTATGTGTGCAGTTCGATTCTCTGTATGATTTTCCAGCACTCACTTGATACAGGTACAGTGCCGAACGACTGGAAAATAGGGAAGGTCATTCCAGTCTTCAAAAAAGGTGACCGGTCTTCCCCAGGTAACTACCGTCCCATTTCGCTCACCAGCATACGCTCCAAGATCATGGAACACGTCACTTACTCTCTTGTTGCTCATTTCCTAAACTCGGTGAACTTCTTTCATCCCAATCAACATGGTTTCAGGAGAGGTCACTCATGCGAATCCCAACTTGCTCTATTCACTCATGACATTCATTTAAGCTTAGACTGTAATAATCCAACCGACGCTCTATTCTTAGATTTCGAAAAAGCCTTCGATAAGGTTGCTCATTCTCCTCTTTTGTTAAAATTATCGCGCCTAAACATTGATCCGCTTGTTCGCAACTGGATCGAGTGTTTCTTATCCAACAGGAAGCAGTTCGTGTATGCGAACACCTTCACATCATCCACTTCGCCCTTTCTATCTGGCGTGCGCCAAAGAACTGTTCTTGGACCGCTCCTCTTCCTAATGTACATCAATGACCTGCCATCTGCTTTAACCTCTGGGTGTGTCCAGATAAGATCGAACACGAGGTCCCGGTCACCATTCCCGATATTGATGAAATTTACTGTAGGCCTAGGCATTACACCCAGAACAATGGTTTCGCAGTTAGTTTTGCGGAAAAAAAATTTTGTTTGCCTGAAAAAAAAAAAATACACACAGTTTGACCGCAAAAAACGCTTTTCCGCTAATTTCGTGATTTCTGAATTTTGAGCGCACCTAGGGAAAAAACGGTGCACTTCTTCGTCATAATATTTATTCCCCTTAAAGAACAAGTGAAATACAATCTTATGAGTCTATTATTTCCCTTGCTTGTTGAAGCATTTTTGACGAAAAAAATCACAAACTTGGCAAATTGCACAAAATACCTGTATTTCAGGAATTTATTGCTGCACGCAAGTTAAAGTGAGGATGATAAAAATCGGTACATATTAACTTTGATACTTTCGCTTTCTTGTAAAATAATTTGCGTTGTTTTATCGCGTTGCGTTTTACTCGATAAGTGGGCTGAAATGTAAGTGACTTACCAAAAACGCCGAACTTTGAAAATGATTTTATCAAAAAGGCCATTTTTAATTTTTTTTTAAAATCCCTCTGATCGAAGTCAAGGACGTCGTGTACCATTATGCAGAAAAAAACGTTGCATTATTTTGGTTGCTAACAAGTTATAGTGCGTCAAATGTGACCATGCCGGCCTAGCGTCCGCGTCGTTCGTTATGTGCTGAAACTCGGATATAAATTGCTAAAAATACTTGTACGTGACATAATCACAAATCAGAAGCTGCACACCAACAAATGCGCAGCCAGGTGTCATGGTTCAGCAAGCTTTGTTTTGCGATCAGCCGCTTGACAAACCCGCAGCAGCGGCCGCTCGATGCTGCGGGCACTCACATTACATGACTGCCGCTTCGACTGCGGATGAGCTCCGCTTGTGCGCCAAACTACGCTCAGATGACAAACGAGAGAAGGAATGCATCATTCTGAAAGTTAAAGGCTGTTAAGTGCCAACAAATGTCATAATATGCAACGAAAACTCTGCCGGCAATTTCCCAGTGAGCGCCTGCAGTAGTGCGCTCATGTTTTGCTTTCTCTCTTCTGATGGCCTAAAGATAATTACGTTCATTCTATGAGCAACATATGACACAAAAGAAAGCCATTGACATCTAAAGAAAGCTGTCATACGTGCTTCCGGTGGTCGAACAACTCAAATTGCAGTTGTTCATCTTGTGCCGGAACACTTGTGTCAGCCGGCTGTAAAATAAGCGTGTCCAAGTCCTTTGCTTCATTAAAGAACCGCTTTTACAATACTGTATTGTTGTGCGTCCGCAGATAGAATATTCAACGCAAGTCGAGCGTTTATCACGATACTTTACGGCTTCGGGCATAACAGCAGGGAAAAAATACATGCGTGCTGTATTGAAGGCGCTCACTGGGAAATTGCCGGCAGAGTTTTCATTGTATATTATGACATTTGTTGGCACTTAACAGCCTTTAACTTTCAGAGTGATGCATTCCTTCTCTCGTTTGTCATCTGAGCGTAGTTTGGCGCACAAGCGGAGCTCATCCGCAGTCGAAGCGGCAGTCATGTAATGTGAGTGCCCGCAGCATCGAGCGGCCGCTGCTGCGGGTTTGTCAAGCGGCTGATCGCAAAACAAAGCTTGCTGAACCATGACACCTGGCTGCGCATTTGTTGGTGTGGAGCTTCTGATTTGTGATTATGTCACGTACAAGTATTTTTAGCAATTTATATCCGAGTTTCAGCACATAACGAACGACGCGGACGCTAGGCCGGCATGGTCACATTTGACGCACTATAACTTGTTAGCAACCAAAATAATGCAACGTTTTTTTCTGCATAATGGTAGATGACGTCCTTGACTTCAATCAGAGGGATTTAAAAAAAAATTAAAAATGGTCTTTTTGAGAAAATCATTTTCAAAGTTCGGCGTTTTCGGTAAGTCACTTACATTTCAGCCCACTTATCGAGTAAAACGCAACGCGATAAAACCACGCAAATTATTTTACAAGAAAGCGAAAGTATCAAAGTTAATATGTACCGATTTTTATCACCCTCACTTTAACTTGCGTGCAGCAATAAATTCCTGAAATACAGGTATTTTGTGCAATTTGCCAAGTTTGTGATTTTTTTCGTCAAAAATGCTTCAACAAGCAAGGGACATAATAGACTCATAAGATTGTATTCCACTTGTTCTTTAAGGGGAGTAAATATTATGACGAAGAAGTGCACCGTTTTTTCCCTAGGTGCGCTCAAAATTGAGAAATCGCGAAATTAGCGGAAAAGCGTTTTTTGCGGTCAAAATGTGTGTATTTTTTTTCAGGCGAACAAAATTTTTTTCCGCAAAACTAACTGCGAAACCATTGTTCTGGGTGTAATGCCTAGGCCTACAGTAAATTTCATCAATATCAGGAATGGTGACCGGGACCTCGTGTTCTATCTTATCTGGACACACCCCTCTGTAATACGTCTTTTTGCAGATGATTGCGTCGTGTACCGCCCTATCAATAACCTCTCTGACGTCTGTTCTCTTCAGGAAGACCTCTTTCGTATTCAAGACTGGTGTGCTATATGACTCATGTCACTGAACACCAGTAAGACCGTGAACATTTCATCCCATCGTCGACCTAACTACGCACCCTCCGTGTACAAGAATAATAACTGCATTATATCTAATGTGCATTCCTTCAAGTACCTAGGTCTTCACCTGTCTCATGATTTGTCTTGGGCGGATCATGACTGTAATATCATGACAGTATCAACTCGGCTAACAAAATGCTTGGTTATCTTCGCCGTAAAATTTTCATGGCACAGTCACACGTAAGATTACTTGCCTACAAAACTCTCGTGCGACCTAAACTTGAATATGCCTGTGCTATCTTTGACCCCCATCAATCTAACCTCACTAAAGCCCTCGAATCTGTTCAAAAGCGTTCTGCTAGATTTATTCTTTACGAGTACTCCTCACACAAGCGTTTCGTCTCCAACGTCTAAACTGGAGCTAGTACATCTTGCCTCTCGTCGTCGCATCTCACGCCTATGCCTCTGTCACAGATTCTTTCACACCATACCTCGTGACGAGAGGAAGACGAAGAAGACGCTGATTAGGAGAGTTCTGCAAACATCGGCCGCTTTCTAGAATGTTTTCGTCTGGATTTTCGAGATTTTCCGAGTGGATTTTGTTACCACAAGACGCCTAAAGACGAGAGGACAACGCCGATAACAAGTTTGGCTGGTGGGTGGACTCTTTCGTTTTTCCAAGTGTATTTCGCCCGGATCGCGCTGCCGAGAGCTAGTCTAACCCCGGGCGCGGCATCCGAGCGCCGTACCCACATACTTTTCTAACCGAACATGGAAGTTTCCGTGGAAGGAGAGGAATTGCTCCCCGAAATGTTTTCGGAAGATCTGGGCTGGCAGACGGCCGTTGCCAGGCATTCGTCGAGAAGAGCAGCAAGTACCGTCGAATCGAAGAAGGAAGATGTTAGAGCTAGCGCCAGTACATCTGCCGGGCATCGGCAGAATGAAGAGTGGAATAAGAGAAGAGTGATCAAGGCAGGACGCATGCCCCCGCTCCCTAAAGACGACGCTAAGATCATAATAAGGCCAAGGGGATGCTTGGATGTGTCCAAGGCTGGTGCAACGACCGTAGGAAGAGCAGTCATGGCAGCAGCAGGAGTCACTGAAGCCCATACTGGAGCAGATGTCATCTGCCCGAACTTGCAGCAATATATAATTGTGGTTAGCACGCCAGACAAGGACAATGCAGCAAGATACACTAGAATCAAGTCGATCGTGGTGATGGGAAAAGAACACGAGGTCAGTGCCTACGAAGCGGCGCCGCACTGTACTTGTAAGGGGGTGATTAGAGGCATCACCCTGAGCGACAGCCCTGAGGAGTTGGAGAGGAACATCATCAATGCCAGAAATCCGCTGGCTCTGGCCGCGAAAAGGATCAAGAACACGGGCTCAGTTATTGTGGCATTCGACGGCTGGAAAGTTCCGAACTTTGTGCGCTACGGACCAGTGCTAGTGAGGTGCTGTTTGTATCGAAAACAAGTGGACCACTGCTATGCATGTGGCAGATTGGGACATCGGGCCGATGTGTGTCCCACCCCGAGCGAAACTATTTGTAGGGGATGCAGCGCACCGAACCCGGACGAGCAGCATAAATGTATTCCCAAGTGCAAGCTGTGCGATGGTGCGCACATGACAGCAGCCAAAGTGTGCAGACACCGGTACCAGATCCCGTACGTGGTAAGGAGAAGAAGATGGGAAAGGACGGCAGAAGCCTACAGAAACCGAGACTCGACCCCACCATCTGGCAGCGGTGACAGAAAGCAGACTCAGCAGCTTTCGACACAAGGGCACAGAGGACGCTCCAGGTGCAGACGGCGTTCCCGGTCGACAGGGCGCTCCCGGTCCACAGGGCGCTCTAGTTCCTCGTCCACGGCCAGGTCACGATCTAGGGAGCGTTCCAGCTACCAATGTCACCGAGGCGGAGGAGGACTGGAAGTCAAGTTCGAGTCAACGAGGTCCCTGACCAGGGGGACTATTTTGTACGCGTTCTGTCAGAGAACGGAGGCGGGACCGAACGGAAGAACGAGAGGGAGCAAGCAGCCAATAGGAATTCGGGAATGTTTTCAGCGTTCGAAAAAATATGAAATCCTTATAGCTGAACATCAATATTTTCTGACATTGTTTTTCAACGCTTTAAACTGTAGAATACGATTATATTAACAATTTATTTATGTTAGCATCTTCACATAGCGCTAGGTGGTGTCATAGTTTCGAGAGACTGTCGATAGTGACGCTGGCTGCCACGCGGTTTCAACCAATACTTCTAGTATTTGTCCACTTGTAGTAATATTTGAACAGCGCGAGCATTCGAACCGTTATTCAGAAGAAAGTGCCGCCGGAACTCCTCTTCAGTCATCACCTCAAACGCATCTTCTACCTCGGGGCTTCATTTCTGCGTGACTGCAGCAGCCCCGCAGGCGACACGAAATGGCATGAACGAGAACGAAGACGCCATTTTCGCAAACTGTCGCAAAAGGGAGATGGCTGAATGCCAGTCAGCGCATGAAGCCGCTCCCCCTCTCCCCAACCCAGGCGCATACGTTTGGATGCAATCCAAGTCGTCCGGAGACTGTTTTGTATCCACTTTTGTCGGTAGAACGGGGAGAGGAGGTCGACGGAACGAGGTCTCCGGCCGTTCTGTGGCTATCACGTAACCGTTCTATGGCTTTTCCAGGCTATTCTCACGTCTTGGACCGTTAAACAATGCATATTCAATCTGAATTTGAATCGAGCCTCGACCAATCCCGTGCAGCTCACAGAACGCTCCGCCTCCGTTCTGTGACAGAACGCGTACAAGATAGCCCCCCAGGGAACGAAGACCAGGGGGCCAGCCGACTTGAGCTGATCGTGTCCGTGGAGACGTCACCGGAAAACAGGTAACGCAGGGTTTGCCGCCAGAGGATGAAAACGACAGGCTTGCGCAATTAGAACGCGAAAACGAGCTGATGAGGAATACGATAGCAGAACTCATGGCAGAAATGGCCGAGATTAGGAGAGGCAAGGGAGAGCTCTCTAGCTTGGCAGACAAGCAAATAGCTGAGTCGGTACCGACGGAGATACCCGTGGTGGCCGCCTGTGACGCGGAGAGGCCCGCCAAAAAGAGGGCCATTGCTGGAGAGCAGGAGAAAATGGCGAGTAGAGCAAAGTCAGAGATTCGCGAGATGCTCTCTTCTCTGAGCGAGAGCGTGAAGCAGCTGAATGTATCGGTCTCCCACCTCCAGTGCAGCATGCTAACCATGGAAGAGAGGTACCATCAGCGCTTTTGCAAAATAGAATCGTTTCTAGAAAATGTGGCAGTGGGCCCGCGGCCACTCCAGGTAACGGCCTCAGCCGGTGAGAACGTGAGGGCTTTCGAGATGGTCAGTGCAACAATTCAGCACCAGCCACAGGATGGCCAAACAAATTGTTTTAGAATATGGCAATGGGATTGCAGGGGGTTTCTCCACAAGAGGGCCCCCTTGCAGCAATTTATTCGCACACACGAGGAGAAACCACACGTGGTACTCCTGCAAGAAACACTAACCGAAAGCGTAGGTCTACCCGGCTACCGATCTGTTGCAAAGCACAATGAAGGAAGAGGCGTCGGTGTCTTGATAAGCAAGAGGCTGACACATATCACCCACGACCTGCAAGTGGCTTCAAGTAAAATCGAATACATAATGATAGAAATCATTCCTGGACCCGTGAGTAGGGGAAGCATCTTCATCTTGAATGTCTACAGCAGCCCAAAAGACTTGAGGCAGCGCTTTAAGACCCTCGTCTCCAGGGCATCACAGCTCGCCAGAGACTCCTCGCTGGTCATTGCCGGCGACTTTAATGCTCCGTATCACACCTGGGGCTATCCATATGATACACACAAGGGGGAGGATCTCTGGAGAGAGGCGCTCAACCGGGACCTGATGCTTGTCACCAACCCGTCATTCCCCACTAGATGTGGTACGTCGGCTAGCAGGGACACTACTCCTGACTTAACCTTCGTCAGAGGAGCGGCGGAAGCTAAGTGGGTCAACCTCAACATAGACCTGGGTAGTGACCACTACATCTTGGCCACGACCCTGCAGGTAGAGCAGAGAAAACTGCGCAAGTTTATGGTCACCTATTGGGACAAATTTCGCAAGATTAGGGAGGATTATGTGGAAGACGAGGAGAAGCCCGATCTCGAACGCTGGACCGACCAGATTGCACGAGATGTCAAGGCTGCCACCAAGGAAGTTAGCACGGACCTCCCGGTCGAGAAGATGGATAGCAGACAAGCACATCTGATCGAGGCCAAGAGGTCCCTCCTGTCCAGATGGAAGGGGCAGCGTCTCAACAGAAGGCTTCGCAAGAAGATTGCCGAAGTCAACAAAACCATAGAGGAGCATTGCAAGGTCCTTTCCAGGCAGCAGTGGGACGATGTCTGTAATTCCATCGATGGTCAAATGCGCCGTGCCGGGCCCTGGAACCTCCTCAAGCACTTGCTAGATGAGACAAATACCAAGTCGAATCAACGAAGCACGCTGGGACGCATTTTGCATGCAGCCAGACAGGGATCCACGGACGATGAAGTTATACAGACGCTTGTGAGCAAGCACCTACAGGTGGATTCCAGCCCGATGGATGATCGTCCCCTCAAGGATTATGAGGGCGTTGAGAACCCAGAGTTGGACGCAGAGTTTGGTGTTGAAGAAGTCAGGCAAGCCCTACACGACCTAAATTGCAAATCGGCGCCCGGTCCAGACAAGATCACTAACAAGGCCCTAAGGAACATGGATGACAAATCAATAGAGCACCTCACCGAGTTCATCAACAAGTCATGGAGCAACGGAAATGTTCCAGCACTATGGAAGAAGGCCACCGTCATCCTTATTCCCAAGCCTGGAAAGCCACCCAGTCTCGACAATCTTAGGCCCATCTCGCTCACTTCGTGTGTGGGCAAGGTAGCCGAGAACGCAATCCTGAACAGGCTCTCCCGATACTTGGAAGACAATGACGTCTATCCCCACAACATGATAGGCTTCAGACCTGGGCTTTCTACTCAAGATGCCATGAAGGTAATCAAGAATCAGATCATTGATCGCAATACGAGAGACACGAGAGCCATTCTTGGCCTTGACTTGGAGAAGGCTTTCGACAACATCCTACACTCCTATGTTTTGGGAACGATCTCGAGCCTTGGTCTGGGCAAGAACTTTTATGACTACACGAGATCCTTTTTGGCGGGCAGAGAAGCCACCCTCAAAGTGGGAGACATCGTTTCAGACTGCGTTAAACTTGCTTCTAAAGGTACGCCACAGGGGTCGGTCATATCCCCGACCCTCTTTAACCTCGCCATGATTGGTCTGTCCAAAAAACTCTCGGAGGTCGACGGCATTAATCATACTATATATGCAGACGACGTCACCATATGGTGCACCGGGGGCAGCGATGGGCATTTGGAAGCTGCGCTTCAAGATGCCATCGAGGTCACAGAAAGCTACCTCAGACCTACTGGACTCCGATGCTCACCGCGGAAATCAGAGCTGCTACTTTACAGCCCCAAGCGCAGGGGCCCCAAACCGAAAGGTTGGAGGCCTGTAGAGGACACCGACATCACTCTAGGGACAAGTGAGGGTGGTATCATTCCCAGGGTGGACACCCTCCGCGTTCTGGGTATGATGATTGAGTCAAACGGTTCAAATAACCAGACTGTACTGAAGCTTACAAGGAAAACAGACAACGCCCTGAGGTTGATAAGAAGGGTTGCTAACCGGCAGCAAGGACTATGCGAGGGCAACCTCATCAGGTTGGTGCATACTTTCGTGATGTGTTACGTCACCTACGTAGCGGCAATACACAACTGGCAGAGGTCGGAGCCGGATAAATTGAACACGTTGATAAGAAAAGCGGTGAAGCGAGCCCTCGGGCTTCCCATGTATACGTGCTCAGAGAGGCTGCTTCACCTCGGCGTGCACAACACGCTGGAAGAGATAGCTGAGTCACAAGAGAGGGCGCAGTTCACGAGACTTTCTACCACCAGTGCCGGGAGAAACATCCTGAAAGAGCTTGGAGTTCACCCGGCAGAAATCGATACCAGCTACTGCAGCGTTCCTCGAGAACAAAGAGAGCGTATTACCGTGGCACCCATACCTCGGAATGTCCACCCTGAATACAATGTAGGCAGACGACGGGCTAGGGCTAAAGCCCTACTGGAGAGTGCTCATGCACATGCCCGGAGTTGCTGTTTCGTTGACGCTGCACGTTACCCAAACGGAAAAGCATTCGTTGCGGTCACTGTTGATCAAGATGGCATTGTTACTGATGGTATGCGTTTAACGTTGAGGCAGTAACGCGTTTATTAGAAGATTGCAGCAGCTGAAGCGATCAGCGGTCCAAACCGAGCAAGCGCGAGCACCAACAACAACCGTCTTCGTCTTCTTCTTTCGCTGGCGTTCTTGTCTGCGCCCTACCATGTTACAAATCACTCCCCCGCGGAAAAGGAGCCATCCTGGCGACCTAAGGAACAGGTACAACTGGTGGGTCATAGTGCGGCTTCAGTCGATCGACGTGAACAGTCTCGCGGCCGCGACGATGGCGGTCCGTAGATGATTGAACAGGCTCAATAATATAGTTGACTGGGGATGTTTGACGTAGGACGCGGTAGGGGCCTTCGTACTTAGGCAGTAGCTTTGTGGAAAGGCCAGGAGCAGAGGAGGGAACGCGAAGCCACACCAACGTTCCAGGCGAATATGACGGAGTAGGCAGGTTTACGTCGTGACGGTCCTTCTGGCGCGCTTGGTCTTGGGCGGTTAAAGAACGCGCGAGTTGTCTGCATTCCTCGGCATAATTGGCGACTTCAGATAAAGTCGTGGATTCTGAAGCGTCCGGGCGGTACAGAAGAATGGTATCCATAAACGAGGAAGGTTCACGGCCGTAAAGAAGGAAGAATGGAGAGAATCCTGTCGTAGACTGAGTGGCGCTATTGTAGGCGTACGTAACAAAGGGTAGTATGCGGTCCCAGTTGGTGTGGTCAGCGGACACGTACATGGACAGCATGTCGCCCAGTGTGCGGTTAAAGCGCTCAGTCATTCCGTTGGTTTGGGGATGGTACGCGCTGGTTGTCCGATGCACAACGTTGCATTCACGAAGGAGGGCTTGCACGGCTTCAGAAAGGAACGTACGTCCGCGGTCGCTGAGTAGCTCGCGAGGTGCGCCGTGGCGAAGAACGAGTTTTTGAAGAATGAATAAGCCGACTTCACGTGATGTGGCCTCTGGCAGCGCTGCAGTTTCAGCATAGCGTGTCAGGTGATCAATAGCGACAATCACCCAGCGGTTCCCGTCAGGTGTGTAGGGAAGGGGGCCATACAGGTCTATGCCGATGCGATCAAAGGGCCGGGAGGGACAAGGCAACGGCTGTAGTGGTCCAGTGACTGTGTGCGCTGGGCTCTTCCGGCGTTGACACTTGGAGCACGAGCGTACGTACTGTCGGACAAAGCGGTACATTCCACGCCAGTAGTACCGCAGGCGGAGGCGTGCATACGTTTTTATTACGCCGGCGTGGCCGCACTGGGGATCCGCGTGAAAGGAGGCGCAGATATCGGCCCGTAGCTGGCGAGGAATCACCAGCAGCCATTTGCGGCCCTCAGATAGGTAGTTGCGGCGGTACAGGAGCCCGTCGCGTACGGTGAAATGTCGAGCTGTGCGTCGCAGCGAACGAGTGGCGGTAGGTGGTGATGGCCGAGACAGGAACTCCATGATAGAGACTATCCAAGGGTCCTGGCGCTGCTCAGATGGCATGTCAGCGTATGTAAGTGACGCAGAATCGTAGCTGGAAACAGACGCAGTTCCGTATTCATGGGGAAGAGGAGAGCGGGAAAGAGCGTCGGCATCTGAATGTCGGCGGCCTGACCTGTAGACGACACGGATGTCGTAGTCTTGGAGACGTAACGCCCAACGAGCTAGACGACCAGATGGGTCTTTGAGTGACGATAACCAGCAGAGGGCGTGGTGATCAGTCACAACATCAAATGGGCGGCCATATACGTAAGGTCGAAATTTCGTGATTGCCCACACGATGGCTAGACATTCCTTTTCTGTGACCGAATAATTCTCTTCAGCTCTGGTGAGAGTGCGGCTGGCGTAAGAAACGACGTACTCGTCGAAGCCAGACTTGCGTTGAGCAAGAATAGCGCCAAGGCCGACTCCACTGGCATCCGTGTGGATTTCGGTAGGGGCATCTGGGTCAAAGTGACGAAGAATCGGTGGTGATGTCAGTAGATGACGTAATTTCGCGAATGCGTCGTCGCAAGCGGAAGACCATGCTGTGACACCTTGGCTGTCAGCAAGTAGGCGTGTTAAAGGAGCCATTATGGAGGCGAAATTACGGACGAATCGCCGAAAATACGAGCATAGGCCTATGAAGCTCCGGAGTTCTTTCAGTGTTGACGGCTTGGGAAACTCGGCGACGGCGCGGAGCTTCGCGGGGTCGGGTAGAACACCGTCCTTGCTGACAACATGCCCCAAGATGGTGAGCTTCCGGGCGGCAAAATGGCACTTTTTCAAATTCAGTTGGAGCCCAGCATGTGTGAGGCATTCTAGGACACTTGCGAGGCGCAGAATATGGGTATCGAAGTCCTTTGAAAAAACGACGACGTCGTCCAGATAGCAAAGGCACGTCTGCCACTTGAGACCTCGAAGTGTGTTGTCCATAAGACGCTCGAAAGTGGCAGGGGCGTTGCAAAGGCCGAACGGCATCACGTTAAACTCGTACAAGCCGTCGGGAGTCACGAACGCAGTTTTGGGGCGATCAGCTTCATCCATAGGTACCTGCCAGTAACCCGATCGAAGATCCAGTGATGAAAAGAACTCTGCCCCTTGCAAACAGTCGAGAGCGTCGTCGATTCTGGGGAGCGGATAAACATCTTTGCGCGTGATCTTGTTAAGGCGCCTATAATCAACACAGAATCGGATGCTACCGTCCTTCTTTTTAACGAGCACCACAGGGGAGGCCCAAGGGCTGTGGGACGGCTGTATGACGCCACGATTAAGCATATCGGTCACCTGGTCGTCAATAACTCGGCGTTCAGCGTGAGAGACCCGGTATGGACGCTGGCGCAGGGGTGCATGGGTGCCGGTGTCAATATGATGAACGATTGCAGATGTTCGGCCCAAAGTGGGTTGCTTGTAGTCGAAAGACGTCCGAAAGCGGTCGAGGAGCTTCAAAAGTTGGGTCCGTTGAGCAACAGGAAGTTCCGAATCAATTGATGGAAGGAAGACGTCCAGGGAGGATGCGTCGGACGTGGTAACGGAATTGACACTGTCGACCTGGAGGCTTGTCGTGCGATCGGGCATTTGACTGGCGCAAACAAAATCAATGTCCTCAAGTCGGCCTATACATTCTCCGCGAAATAATGTGGCGGGGACCGAAAGCAGGTTCGTCACATAAATGGTTGCGCAAGAGTCGACGATCGTGAGAAGAGCAAAGGGAAGAATGAAGTTCTTGCGAGAGGCAAAGTCTGCTGATGGCGTGAACATGGCGCTAGAGAAGGGAGCATAGTCGCAGGAGATCGGCACAAGAACAGAAGACAAAGGTGGGATGTCCGTGTCCGCGGCGACGAGGACACGAGAAAAAGAAGACTTGCAAGAATCGACTTCGGCGATCGCTGATAATTCTAGCTCGGCATGGGCACAGTCAACAACGGCATGATGTGTGGAAAGGAAGTCCCAGCCTAATATGACGTCGTGCGAGCACTGCGAAAAGACAACGAATTCGACCACATAGAGAACGTCCTGAATGAGTAGCCGAGCCGTGCACGTCATAGAAGGCTTTACGTGATCCGCGGTTGCCGTGCGCAGGGAGACGCCAGAAAGCGGAATAGTAATTTTTTTTAACTTGCGGCACATTGCTTCACTCCATACAGATACAGCAGCTCCAGTATCGACTAATGCTTGCACGGCAACACCATCAACGCACACAGAAATTTCGTTGGCAGGTAGAGAACGAGGCCTTGTAGAGTTCGACAGCGGCGCAGTTCTTGCCTCCGGAACTGCGATGGTCAGTTTTCCGTTTGGGCGGGTGGTGGTCGACGAACCATAGGTGAAAGCGAACGTCGCCGCGGGGAGGGCGATCGACGTGGGTTGAAGGCGCGGCGGTTCGATGAAAAGGTGTCTGAAGTAGCGTGTGGAGGCATTGACTGTGGTGGCTCTGGGAGGACGTAGCTGTAGCTGTCCTCGATGGTACCTGGACGAGGGACGCGCCGGCGACAGAACCGTTCAACATGGCCGGGTAGACAACAGTAGTAGCAGATTGGCCGGTTATCCGATGTGCGCCAAGGGTTATTGGAAGGCGTTGCAGGACGGCGATAAAGAGGAACGTGCGGGCCTGCCGGCGCCCGCGTTGCGTAAAATGCGTTTGTTTGGGGAGCAGTGTCCGCGATGGGCGGCAGCGCATGTGGCTGCCTTCTCGCGACGTCAGCGTAGGTGAGGGGCGCGGATACAGGCGGTGGCTGGTACGTGGGTGGTAGTGCCTCGGAGACTTGCTCTTCGATGGTTTGTCGCAGCGATGAAGTGAGCCCATGAGTATTGCCTGGGAGAAAGGCCGCAAGAGACAATTGGCGAGCCACTTCCTCTCGGATAAACTGCTGAATCTGCTGTGTCAGGACCGCCGGGTCCGAAGATATTGCGCCAACGGTCGCTGCTGACGTGCTGGTCATGTCCGAACTAGGACGTCGCGTGGAAATGCGCTGCTTTCGCAACTCATCGTAGCTCTGGCAGTGCTGAATGACGTCTGCGACTGTTTCAGGGTTTTTCGCCACAAGCATGTGGAACGCATCGTCCTCAATGCCCTTCAAGATGTGCTTGACTTTATCGGCTTCGGACATGACAGGGTTGAAGCGGCGGCAGAGGCCTACGACGTCCTCAATATACGAAGTGAAGCACTCGCCAGCCAGTTGGGCGCGATCACGCAAGCGCTGTTCTGCGCGGAGCTTGCGCACGGTTGGTCGGCCGAATACGTCCGCGAAGGTCGTTTTGAAAGAGGCCCAGTTGGAAATCTCAGCCTCGTGGTTGTTCAACCAGAGTTCCGCTACTCCTCTCAGGTAGAAGTGGACGCGGCCAAGTTTGTCGTTGTCATCCCACCTGTTGTTGACACTCACTCGTTCATAAGAAGAGAGCCAGTCCTCGACGTCTTGCTCATCAGTACCGCTGAAAATGACGGGGTCCCGCTCTCTTGGAACACCGGGACAGCGGGCAGCTTGGGGTGTGGTAGCATCGTTCGGCATTGTTGAAGGGGAAAGTAGAGTCCGGCTGCGGAGTTCCAGGATGGAGAACAGAACCAGCACTCTCCACCACTTGATGGTATGCGTTTAACGTTGAGGCAGTAACGCGTTTATTAGAAGATTGCAGCAGCTGAAGCGATCAGCGGTCCAAACCGAGCAAGCGCGAGCACCAACAACAACCGTCTTCGTCTTCTTCTTTCGCTGGCGTTCTTGTCTGCGCCCTACCATGTTACATTACAAACTCCTCGTCGGTCCGGACCACAACGGCTGATGTTGCCGAACAGGTCGCAATAGCCTTGGCCCTGCTAGACGACGGGAGAACAACAATATACAGTGACTCGAGATCAGCAGTCCGAGCATTCGGTAGGGGCACCATCTCGGAATCAGCCTTGCGGATCCTGCGAAATAAGGAGGTACAACAACACACAATCGTCTGGTTCCCAGCTCACATGGGACAGATCGAGGGCGCTCCGTCCAACCTCAACGAGAAGGCCCACAGAGCTGCGCGAGGAGTCGTCGACCGCGTAGCTACTGAACGGCGTGACGATGAGGTTGTTGACAACAAAGATCCCCCAACGACGTACTATGAACTTTGCAAGAACTTTTATCTGAGGAGGCGAAAGTATCCGCCACCGCACAGTAAACTGAACAGGCCTCAGGCATTGACGCTCAGACTCCTGCAGGTCGGGGCATATCCCAGTCCCGCACTCTTGCACAAAATTTACCCAGAAATTCAGACGTCAAACACATGCGCGCTTTGCTCAGACATTGCCAGATTAGATCATATGCTCTGGCGGTGCCCTGCGTTACGGGTTGAAAACGTTACATCGTCAAAGTGGGATGCTGCGCTACGCAGTACGGATTTAAGGACGCAGCTATGGGCAGTCCAACGGGCCCACGACGTGGCGGACAGGTTAGGCCTATCTGTCCCGACGTGGGAGCGGCTCGCTACGTGCTAGTGCACGCCCCGACGGACCTAAATAAAAGTTTTTTCCGTACCATACCTCGTGACAGCCAGTTGATTCAACAGACTCATCGTACATCTCGAACAGGCCACATGAACGCAGTAATTCCACCCCAAACCCGCACCACTACATTCCATCAGTCATTCTTCGTCTGAACTGCCTGAGACTGGAATGGCCTTCCGGGAGATGTCGCACTCGTCCGTGATGCAGCGTGCTTCCGATCTGCTACCGAACTCTTAGTCTAATATACGGAACTGCTGTTTTTGGACTTACCTTTGTAAATAGATTTTTTTGCTTCCTTTCAAATTGTTATCATTGCCGTCTTTTGTATCTTGCATTTTCCGATTGTTTTTTGTTCTTAATTATTGTATTTTCCGCCTATTTTTCTGTCGTTTGTTCTTACTTTTGATGCCCACCCCTCATGTAATGTCCCTTGGGACCCTTGATGTATCAATAAATAAAAATAAAAATAAAAATTACCGGAAAGAACAATGAGTGGTTAATACAACATATGACAGTCAAATATGCCCTCACGTGCACGTCCTTTGATCATATGAGACCAACGACCATCTGAGGGACGTGTATAATTTTCGAATAGGCAGCGCACAAAAGGGCAACAAATACATACACATAAAAAGACAGACAGAAAGACAGAGCAAAATTTCTGCGTTTAAGTTCCCCAAGAAAGACTATCGTCTTTAAAAGACGCAAAACACAAGCGCTGCACTGCAACTGGTGATTTATGGTCGAAAGACCCGGTTTATGTAGGTGAACACGCACATGCGCTCTGACAGCAGTGGACACGATGAGGACCAGAAAAACACGAGGAAACCGCACAAATAAAGGCACAACAAAAAACAACAAAAGACACGTGGTTCTGATAAAGAATTTTGCCCCACAGTATGTGGTTATATACCAACGTATCGGCACGCTTTTTCAGAGAACGCAACCAGTATAGACCTGGTATTTTCAAAATTTTAATTGCAACCCGTACAGGAACCGCTATCCCTTCAATTCACGGACCATAAAGCCGTGATAATGAAGGCGCAACGCAAGCCAAGCATCATCTAATTAAGAAAAATAAAAGTTTGATGTTTGTGATACACACGCAGTGTTTCTCACTCTTTATATGATGACTGATGGGTCGTTACACGGAAGATTCACGGTTTACCGATGATTCCCTCCGGAGCTTCGCCCCACTCATCATCATTCACCACGTGGATATGCTCTGAATTTTTTCCAATTTCCCACGGCGAAAAGCGATTGACAGAGAGCCGTGAATCCTGGATGAGGGCCTTGAAGCGGCCTTCGAACAGCGTTATCGAACAATGAGATGCGGCTTGTCGCATAGCTATGTCGGTACTAACAAGTCTGGTACAACTGGCAGTTTTACGTCAGACCAGAGAATAATTCCCGTTAGAGCCCTAAAAGTGCACTGTATGTAAGATCCAAGATTGTGGGTGGTACCAGACAAGCTGCGCAATTTGGTGTGCTAACAGTAGAAAACTTGGTATGCTGCGTCTATGGATATACATGCAAACATGCACGAACATGACACCCTATACTCTACATTTAAACAATGCTGACTCATGTTTTCTTACTACGCCACTTTTATACAAGCATGCAGCTGACGGACAGCAATGGCAGGTGCAAAAATGTTCCAAAAGCCAGGTGAGTTCATGATTCTAAAATATTTGCTCCGACTTGACGCAACAAAAATATAACAAAATTAATAAACAAGTGTAACGGGCTACTTGGTATAAATCCATCTTCGTAAGAAGCGCAAAACTACACACAGGGACAGCTAGAAAGAAAGACACTACACAAGCGCTTGTGTAAGTGTCTTTCTTTCTTGCTGTCCCTGTGTATAGTTTTGCGCTTCTTACGAAGAATGATAACAAAATTACATGGACGTTTCGCCAACCTATGAGGGTGGCATCATCAGTACACACTGGCACCAACTGAGCGGAAGTCGCCCAGTCCACTGCTAGTCATATATGTCCCTGCAAATGTCTGGTAGTTGTTATTGTGCCACGTGCGTTGCTTATTATCACTTTTTCTGTATTCGGTTTTCGCATACAAAGACTGTCAGCAACGCTCAGCGCAAACCGCGCTTCATTGTTCGAGAAGCTTCGCGATGATTGTAGATCATTTTGTTAAGATTGCGCGCAAGATGCGAACACTCGAGCTTGCGCGACAACGAGCGATAACGCTGAAATATTCGATGGCACATGCAAAAATGCCGACGCGCTTCACCGCTTGTCAGTTTATCGATGGCCGACACTCTGTTCGCCGCTATCAGTGTACAGCGTGTATTGCTGTAGGTTGACATTCCGCTTCACGGCTACAAGTTCGGCCAAATAAAAAGTTTAATTTCGAACACGCCGCCTGCTTCCTTCGTCAGCGTCACGACCACGTGACATCTGGTGGAGGTGCTTCCCGGTCCATGTACCGTACACCCCCCTCCAACCGTGAGCCAAGTCCACACCGTCAAGGGAAAGGTTTATAGATACTTTGGTCAAGGGGACATCGACGCCAACCAGCGAGCCTGTCACAGGCAGCAAGGTCTCCCACCAGAATACGGGCGAGAGCACTGCACGGGGCGTGATTCTTAGCCCGGGCCTGGCCCGGGCCCGGAACTCGTTCAAGCTTACCCGCCCGAATCCGGCCTGGTGACTGAAAGCGAGACCCGAGCCCGCCTCAACCCGAGAAAAAAATTCGCCTACCCGGCCCGGCCCAGCCCGACCGCAAGTCGGGCCCGACAGGGGCCCGAGCCACTACTCTAGGTGGTGTTGACCGAACACGAAATTGACAGCAAGGTTTTTTAAGTGGCAAATATATGCGCTTTGTTGGCGCATGTTTCGTTAACAATTATACTTCAACCTGCGGTAATTTCTTTTAAAAAGGTGCTCATGGTGGAAACAGTTGAGCGGACACACTGGGTACAATGAACCCAGTATGTCAGAATGAGCAGTGGTACACTGAACCTACTTTTTCTGCAAATACAATAGGGATCATCAAGGGAGTTTTGTAGCAAGGAAAGTGATTTGCAACATAAGTTCAGTTTTAATAGGCAGCACAATAAAAACAGGAGAGACAAAACAAAACGCCCTCTTCACTTTGTTTTGATTGCACTCTCCTTTGAAGTTTAAATCATGCCCTATAACGACAAAGCTGATCGTGCGCCCTTCTGGATATGTAGCACCTGTGTTCAGCAACGTAGCACCTTGCCACAGGAAGAGAAATAGAGCAAGAAAGCAAATTTATTATTTTGTTGTAAATACACAAACCTTTATATAAAAATTTTAATGAACCGCGTGCACCACGTATACTTTTAGAAATAGGTATAAGCAGCCAAAAGGAAGTAAAAAACAATTTGTCATAGCATTCTTTTCATATATCACACCACTGGGTGTGTCCAGAAAAGATCGAACACGAGGTCCCGGTCACCATTCCCGATTTTGATGAAATTTATTACAGGCCTAGGCATTAGGCCCAGGACAAGGGTCTCGAAGTTAGTTTCGTGAGAAAAAAAAATTAGTGCGCCTGAAAAAATATGTAAATATTTGGCCGCAAAAAACACTTTTTTGCTAAATTCGCGATTTCTGACTTTTGAGCGCACCTAGGGAAAAAACGGTTCATTTTTTGGCCACAATATTTATTCCCGTCGAAGAACAAGTGGAATACAATCTTATAGGTCTATTATTTTTCTTACAGGTTGAATCGCTTTTGAGGAAAAAAATCACAAACATGGCAAACCGCACAAAGTACCTGTATTTTAGGACTTTATTGCTGCAAATAACTTAAACTCAGGATGATATAACTCGGCACAGATTAACTTTGATATTTTCGCTGTCTTTTAGAATAATTTTCGTGGTTTATTAGCGCTCCGTACTACTTTATAGTTGTGCTGAAACGTAAGTGGTTTCCCAAAGCGCTGAAGTTTGAAAACTGTTTTCTCAAAAAGGCCATTTTTAATTTTTTTATAATCCCTCTGATTGAAGCCAAGGACATCACCTACCTTTCTGCGTAAAAAAAAACGTTGCATTATTTTGGTTGCCAACAAGTTGTAATGCTTGAAATTTGACCAAGTCAGCCTAGCGGCCGTGCCGTTCGTTATGCGCTGGAAATCGGATATAAGTTGTTAAAAAAATTTGTACGCGACATAATCACAAAGGAGAAGCTCCACAAAAACAAATCCGCGGCCAGGTTGCATGGTACGAGAAGCTTTGTCTGGCGATCAACCGCTTGACAAACCCGCAGCAGCGGCCGCTCGATGCGGCGGGCGCTAACATTACATGAGTGGCGCTTCGACTGCAAATGAGCTCCGCTAGCGCGTAAAAACTACACTCAGAGGACGAATGAGATAGGGAATGCATTAAAGTGTCAAGGTAAAGTGTCAAGGCGAAGGCATCGGCATTCGTTGTTTCTAATTTCCACCACTGGAGCAAATTTAGAATATCTTTGTGGAACTCTGCAGAATGAACATAGCTGTCCAGCTCATCCCTTCATTTCTCTCGTTCTCGAACGTCGTGCCACTGTCATCTATACTCTGTTTCACAACACTGGGGCCCCACCAGGAATATGCGTTCTGTCCGATCCTGCCTCCAGGATGCACTGAACGCCGTGGTCGACCACATCGCCTCTGTTGGCCTGGCTGTGTCTTCGGCCAAAACGAAGGCCCTTCTCGTGCACCCTAAGGCAAGAAGAACGCGCAGCCGCGTGGCGCGCCTCACCATAGATGGCTCCACGATCCCGTGGGAGACTACAGTGACCTACCTTGGGCTCCGCGTCGACCACCGGCTGTCCAGGGCTCCCGCCATCAAAGAGGCCATGGGGATGGTGAAAAGAGTTCAGAAGGCGGCGAAGTGCATCTTCCAGAGCGGCCGCAGCTGCGCACCATCCTGGGCTCTTCGTCTTCATGTCGCAGCTGCAACCGCGAGGCTCCTGTACGCCTTGCCTCTGGTGACACTTCCTCTCCGGCAACTGGAGCGCCTCGAGCTGTTGCATAGGGGCTTCATTCGGAGTGTCCTTGGCCTGCCGCGGATCTGCCAAAATGCCGTGGCAAGTCAGAAACAAAATGGCGGCCCGCCAACTTTAGCGGCGACTAAGGATGGCAACTGGGTTGCCTGTCAAATCTGGCGGCTACTAGCGGCCGCACTTTTCGAGATGTCACCACCCTAAAACCGGGAGGGAGGCGTGTGTGTATGAAGACTCCCTACATCGCGCTAACCATAACCCGCGAGAGCAAAGTGCCACATCCCCCTCGCCGGCCGTTTAATCTAACTGCGGCGAATACGCGAAGCGCGCGTGCGTCATGAGGCGCAAAACTGGTTACAGGGGGGTGATATCACCCCCTCAAAGCGCGTGGGCGCAGCGCGCGAGAACTGTTAATCGCGTCGGTAGCACTCGGCAAAACAGAAGCTATTTTAGGGGCGAAGCATCTTAGGGTCTCACATGTCGGCGTGCATCGTCGTCGTCGTCTGCTGTCGTGGCGTGCATCGTCGTCTGCTGTAGGGACTGTCCATCTGCTTGAGCGCAGAGAGGGCGCCACCGCCTCAGCTCTTGCCGTGTGGCGAGAGAGCGGGAGAGCGAACGGCACGCGTTGATTATGCAAAAAACGCCAGGCCTGCGCTGAAACCGCAGCGCAGTCACAGCGAAAGCTGGAAGAGCGGCGTTTCTAGAGCCCCTTAAGCTCTCTTGGGGCTACAATACAAGTGCACTAGAAAGGTACCCACTACGCCATAAATCACAATTTTTGTGAAGTTGGGAAGCACCTACTAAGCCATTATTAGTCATTCTGCGGAGAAGCGAGGCACCAGCTACGCGTCTATAAGGCATTACGTGCACTTTGTTGACGCGACGACTGATGACGATGAAGAATTATGACTCAATCCTTTGTAGTGGGTTGGAATCTTTAAACGGCCCACCAGTTATGTAATTTGCATTGGGTGACGCCCGGTCGCTATTTCCCTCTCCCGTCATGCTGTATAACATACGTTGACGTGGGAGAGAGACGGGGGGGGGGGCGAAGAACTTTACTGAGACCCCGAGGAAATGAATCATACGCTAATGGGCTTCCTTGGCAACCAACACAAGTGCACTTGCGAGGAACCCACTGCGCTATCAATCATTGTAATTTTACTGAGACCCCGAGGAAGTGGATCACGCGCTTATGGGCTTCCTTGGCAACCAATACAAGTGCACTTGGGAGGTACCCACTACGCTATAAATCACTGTAATTTTTGAGAAGTAGGACAGCAGGCACTGTGCCATTTTTCGTCATTCTACGGAGAGCGTTGGTACCTGCTAAACAATTAGTGCGCATTATGCGCACTTTGTTGATGCTGTGCCTGATGACGATGAAGAATTATGGCAGAGCCCTTTGTAATGGGTTGGAAGCATTCAACAACCTACTCGTTGCGCAATTTGCATTGTTTGACGCCTGGTTACAAAATTCGCGTTGTGCGACGCTTGGTGCTTATTTTACTCTTCTACCACGCTATATTGCATATGCTAATGTGGTTCCTTCCCGACATGAGGCCTGTATAGGACCTTTTTGCATAGCAGTTTCAAGCACCGGCATGGCTCAGAGGTTGAATACTGGGCTCCCACGCAGAGGGCCCAGGTTCGAACCTCGTACCATCCTGGAATTTTTAAATGCGAAGCATTTCTTAGCGAACCTCTGGCTCTTTGAGCGTTTCTATCTACGCATCTATCTATCTATCTATCTATCTATCTAGCCGCTTACGTCTGGGTGCTCTCATAATCGCCTCCTTAACTTGGTGTAGACCAAAATATGCATGGGAGGGTAAGAGGATTTGACGAATATGACTGTCGGGTCATTACATTGATAACATGAAAATCCTGTCGCGTACGTCGTCAAACCCTTTCCACTGGACACGTGTGGCACATACCCGTTTACCACAGGCCGCGGTTTACGCGTATGCGCCACAGGTGATTGACAGTTTATATCTACCCAGGAACGGCGTGAACAGCATGGTAGCTTAAATGCGAGAGCGTTAAGAAAAACCAACATCGGCAGCGTTGACCGGACGAATGGAAAGAATGAAAATTAGGATCCCAGCAGGAATCGAACCCAAGCATACTGCGTGGCAGTCAGGTATTCTACCACAGAGCCACGCCAGGTCTATAAACTGGTTTGGAAAAACAGCCGACGTAGGCGTAATATCGATGCAACGCGTCAATTCTGCTTGTGGTGCTTGCTATCTAATTTTACAGAAAAGCAATGAACAATACGTGATACTCCTACGATGTGTACTCCTACGATACAGGCATCATATCAGATTAAAGTCTGTGGCTCCAGTGTTGGCTCCGCTTTTGTAGCAGTCTAATATACATTACATTTGTATTCCTATGATTCCGCAAGCTATATTGAAGCATTGCTCGACCCCGGACGAATACATGAATGAAAGTTACGTATGATATCCACATCACCGCACCGTAAAGTGCACTTAGTCCGCGAGAACGACGCAGTGTCCTCTTCATTTCTTACGAGGCTGGGCTATGGCCTCATGCTAACCGAGGATGATGGCAGATTGATTGACAGCCGCTTTGTAGACTAGGCTACGTAGGCCACATACGCCCAGGAAGTGTGCGAATACGACAAGCGCCACCCACTGATGTTGGTCTACGTAGCACTATCCTCGCCTACAAGCCTCGACGGCCTATACCTAACCTACGCGAAGGGTGACTTCGGGTTCCGAGATGTCGCCGGCTCTATCGACAGAAAATTTGTCGACAAAATGACAGACGCATCCATGAATTCGAACAGCTGTACTATACCTCATACTTCACTACACGTGGACCCCTCGTCACCGCGATTACGACCGGATCCTATAACAAGTCATGACCAGCTGCTGGTGCTCACTGATCAAGGAGATGATGACCTTGTTCAAGAACTGTCAAGAAATTGTTCCACACATGCATACGGGCTCGTGAAACGTGCGTGCGTTATCCATCATAAGGGACAAATATAAGCATTACATATCAGCTTACCGCTTCTGGTGCTGGTGATACTCACTTTGCCATTGGCAGTGTTACCGAACCGTAAACAACTGGTTATATAACACATATGCGGCTCTCGAACATATATATGTGCGTATGAAATTTATACAGATCTATAGCGTTATTTTGTAACTTGTCGCCCAGGAAAAAAAATTACGCCACAGTCACCTTCCCGCCGCATGCTTTCGCATAACACCGACTCCCCGGGTACGTGGGATCTGCCGAAGTTTTTAAATGCGAAGCATTTCTTAGCGAACTTCTGCGACTTTGAGCGTATCTATCTATCTATCTATCTATCTATCTATCTATCTGTCTGTCTGTCTGTCTGTCTGTCTGTCTGTCTGTCTGTCTGTCTGTCTGTCTGTCTGTCTGTCTGTCTGTCTGTCTGTCTGTCTGTCTGTCTGTCTGTCTGTCTGTCTGTCTGTCTGTCTGTCTGTCTGTCTGTCTGTCTGTCTGTCTGTCTGTCTGTCTGTCTGTCTGTCTGTCTGTCTGTCTGTCTGTCTGTCTGTCTGTCCGTCCGTCCGTCCGTCCGTCCGTCCGTCCGTCCGTCCGTCCGTCCGTCCGTCCGTCCGTCCGTCCGTCCGTCCGTCCGTCCGTCCGTCCGTCCGTCCGTCCGTCCGTCCGTCCGTCCGTCCGTCCGTCCGTCCGTCCGTCCGTCTATCTATCTATCTATCTATCTATCTATCTATCTATCTATCTATCTATCTATCTATCTATCTATCTATCTATCTATCTATCTATCTATCTATCTATCTGTCTGTCTGTCTGTCTGTCTGTCTGTCTGTCTGTCTGTCTGTCTGTCTGTCTGTCTGTCTGTCTGTCTATCTATCTATCTATCTATCTATCTATCTATCTATCTATCTATCTATCTATCTATCTATCTATCTATCTATCTATCTATCTATCTATCTATCTAGCCGCCTACAACGTTGTGCTCTCCTGGTCGCTTGGTTAATCGAATGTACACCAAAATTGGTATGGTGTAACATGAATGTATGAAGAACATGAATGACAAGTCATAACATGAAAATCATGACATGCATGTCATGTACAGCATGATTTACACGCCACGCTCATGGTGCGCTGGCGGCCGTTTCGCTAGCTTGATATACACCAAAATTGGTATCTTGCGACGTGACTGTGTAACGAACATAAATACCACGAGTTAACATGAAAATCATGACACGCATGTCATGTACAGCATGACTTACATGTCACGCTCGTGGTGCGCTGGCGGCCGTTTCGCTAGCTTGATCCCCGCAGTTGGTATTTCGCGACGTTACTGTGTGATGAACATAAATAATAGGAGTTCACATGAAAACCATGACACGCATTTTGCTCAATGACATACAAGACGATGTATGCAGCTCTTTGCTGGCTGCTTCGCATTACATCGATTTTCTTATTTCGTTTTTTTTTTCTTATTTCGAGCGATACTGGTTACAGACACCGGCGGCGGCGGCGGCGGCGGACAACTACGGCGCCAAAAACGGCCGGTGAAATGATCTCATAACAGCTTTCGCTCTAAAACTCTTTCTGCGATCAACGCTAGACTACCAGGTCGCAAGGAAGGACAACTCGCCCTCGCCCGCGAGAGACAACGCCGACGCAGGCAGCGTCTGTTTGCGAGTTTCTTGATTGCAAAAAAATTCGGCAGATCCCACGTACCGTGGGAGTCGACGTTATGCGAAGCATGCGGCGGGTACGTGACTGTGGCGTAACTTTTTTTTACTGAGCGACACGTTACAAAATGACGCTAAAGATTTGTATATATTTTATACGCACACATATATATGTTGAAGAGCCGCATATGTGTTATATAACCAGTTGTTTACGGTTGGGTAACACTGCCAATGGCAACGTGGGTATTACCTACACCAGAAGCGGTAAGCTGATATGTAGTGCTTATACGTGTCCCGAGAACGCACGCACGTTTCACGAACCCGTGTACATGTGTGCAAGAAGTTCTTGACAGTTCTTGAACAAGGGCATCATCACCGTGATCAGTGAGCACCAGCAGCTGGTCGTGACTTGTTATAGGATCCGGTCCTGATCGTGTTGACGAGGGGTCCATGTGTAGTGAAGTATGTGGTATAGTAGAGCTGTTGGAAGTCGTGGAGGCCTCGGTCATTTCGTCGACAAATTGTCCGCCGACAGAGCCGGCGACATGTCGGAACCTGAAGCGAGCCTTCGCGTTGGTGAGGTATAGGACGTCGAGGCTGGTAGGCCTGCATAGTGGTACGTAGACCAACATCAGTGGATGGCGCTTGTCGTATTCGTACACTTCCTGGGCGTATGTGGCCTACGTAGCCTAGTCTACAAAGCGGCTGTCAATCAATCTGGCATCATTCTCTGTCAGCCTGAGGCCATCGCCCAGCCTCGTAGGAAATGAAGAGGACACTGCGTCGGTCTGGTGGACGAAGTGCTCTTTACGGTGCGGTGATCTGGATATAATATGTAACTTTCGTTAATGTATTCCTACGGGTCGAGCAGTGCTTCAATATAGCTTGCTGAATCATAGGAATACAAACGTAATGTTTATTAGACTGCTATAAAACCGGAGCCAACTCTGGAACTACAGACGTTAATCTGATATGACGCCTGTATCGTAGAAGTACACATCGTAGGAGTATCATGTAGTGTTTTTTGCTTTCTTGTAAAATTAGATAGCCAGCACCACTACCACAGTGGACGTTGCACCGATATTACGCCTGCGTAGGCTGTTTTTCCAAACCAGTTTATAGACCTGGCGTGGCTCACTGGTAGAATGCCTGATTGCCACGCAGAATGCTTGGGTTCGATTCCTGCTGGGATCCTAATTTTCATTCTTTCCATTCGTTGAGTCAACGCTGGCGATGTTGGTTTTCCTTAACGCTCTAGCATTTAAGTTACCAATGTCTGTTCTCGCCGTTCCTGGGTAGATATAAATAATCACCTGCGGCGCATACCCGTACACCGCGGCCCGTGTTAAACGGGTATGTGCCACACGTGTCTAGTGGAAAGGGTTTGATGACGTACGCGACAAGATTTTAACGTTATTCATGTCATGACCCGGCAGTCATATTTGTCAAATCCTCTTACCCTCCCATGCCAGTTTTGGTCTACACCAAGTAAAGGAGGCCATCATGAGAGCACCCAGACGTAGGCGGCAAGATAGATAGATAGATAGATATATAGATACGTAGATAGAAACGCTCAAAGTGCTAGAGGTTCGCTAAGAAATGCTTCGCATTTAAAACCGACTGCTCGCGCTGCACAACCGTTCACCGGCCACCCTTGATCTGCAATGTAGTGCCGGTGGCGGATTTCTCTTGTGCGTAGTTGAACAGTAAAGATTCGCAGCGTGCACGTTAACTAAAAGCGCACTGCGGGGGTCTCTGCGTCTAATCTTCTGTCTCTCATTGCCTATTAACAGTGATTTTGCTGTGGGAAACACCGGCGCACACTACAGGCTTCGCCCCTCCACAGGTTTGACGTTAGTGGAGCTGAAACAGCCTTCCAAACAGCCTTGGACCCTCCTCAATTTTTGTAGCGTTAGCTACACTGGCCTATCGGCGCCAGTTTCGCGTGGATCCTCAAGAGCCGTGCAGCGCATGCGCGGGGATCAGTGATGTCACGCGCCGGAGCCGGCAGCTCCCGCGCACTCCACCGCCGCCGCGCGCGACTCCCCGCCGCCGGTCTGCGCTTTCCAGAGGAGTGACGTCGTAGCCTTGGCAGACGTATTGGCGTCGGCGCGCGCGCAGCTATTCACCTTTGCTGTGCAGTCGCCGTCTGACACTGCGCTGGAGCCGTTTGATAGCGCCTCCGACTGGAGTTTGCCGGTGTGGTATAGCCATGGAGAAGGAGAGCGCAAATGCTGCTCAACGGCGCAGAAGAGCGGAGAAGCTTAAGTCATCGGAGCCAGAAGTAGTTGCCTGGCAAAATAAATATACATATGCCACATAATACCATATGTGTGTCATTGGAGAAGCAGCAAGCACGACAATCAAGCTTAGAATAACAGAGAGCTGAGCTAGTTGGTAAGTATTCATTCTAAAAAGGCAGGGCGTGCAAACACGGACAGAAGAAAGAAGTCAGGACACCACAAACGCCTCGGCGTTTGTGGTGTCCTGACTTCTTTCTTGTGTCCGTGTTTGCACGCCCTGCCTTTTTAGAACGATAATCAAGTTAATCCTAGACAATCAGGAAAGCTAAGAACAATAAGCTGAACCTTTGCTAACGCTACGTTATCCTGGCATAGCCGAGCCAAGCCACTGCAATGGGGATTTCGTTCTGCGTCTATCGTTATTAACTAGGACTTGACGTCGTAAGCCTTGATGGACGAAACTTCAAAGATTTTAATGGATGCTTGCTTCGTATACGTGCCTTTGAGAGAAACTGCAAATTAATTCTTGTAGCCGAAGCGACTGCTAGAAGGTATGCAAAATATAAAAATGAAAACGGGGTGATTGCTACAGTGAAGATTCACAATCTCGGTGTAACTGAGCCGGACTTGTTTGCTGGGCCATTTGACACATTACTCTGAATTAACTATATAGACGCCGAACCACCGCCAGAGGAAACAGAAAGGGCGCCCCTTATTCTGATTTCTTCTGTCTTTCTGTTGGTGGTGGTTCGGCGTCTAGTTTATTCGAAAGCAATTCGAAGAACAGACTGTTGGGTTGACGCATTATGTGAAAACTGCGCGAAAAACGTACACAAATGGAGAAACGGACGACACAGTGCACTTGTGTCGTCCGTTTCTCCCTTTGTCGAAGTTTTTCGCGCAGTTTTCACTTAATGAGCCGCTTCATTGGAAGTTAGGTGTGCCCAGAAAACTGTTCTGAAAATATTATCTTGTCGAAAGCACGCGAAAATGTTTACCATTGGCGAAGCCGTGTTGGTATGTCTCTTTACAAATGCGCTGTGTAAATGTGACTTTCCCAACGTTATGAGGGCTCAAACATATCAGAAGGCTAACGTAATTGGATCGCGTGCAAAGAACGGCGGTTCTCATACGGACATTATTGTCGTAATTGTACGTGTGTATTGTCACGTGGTCGTGACGTCGACGAAGACAGCAGTCAGCACGTCGGAGATGAAACTGTTTATTTGGCCGAACTTGTGGCCGGGAAGCTGAAAGTCAAACTACAGCAATACACTGATAGCGTCGAACAGAGCGTCGACCGTCGATGACAAGCGGTCTGACAAGCGAACTGACAAGCGGTCAAGCGCGTCGGCATTTAAACATGTGCCGTCAAATATTCCGGCGTTATCGCTGGCTGTCCTGCAAATTCTAGAATAAGCTCGAGTGTGCGCTTCTTGCGCGCAATCTTAACAAAACGATCTACAATGATCGCGAACGTTCTCGAACAATGAGGCGCGGTTCGCGCTGAGCGTTGCTGACAGTCTTTGTGGCCGAAAACCGAATACAGCAAAAGTGACAAAGAAACGCACGTGGCAATGCCCCCCTCTGAAAAAGCATCGTCCCGATGCTTAAAACAGAACAGGCCAATGCATGCAACAATAAATAACAAGAATAAAGCAACAAAGTACAATAAACAATAAGCACAAGAAAGAAAGCACAATAATAAAGCAAAATGACAGTCCTCAAATTCGCTAACGTTCGTAATATGGTTTGAGGCGCACGACATGGACGACGTCAGGTCGTGCACGGCGCCGCTGAGAGTTCGTATTGCCGTCAGGGACAACCTCGTAGTCGAGTGCGCCGAGGCGTCGAAGTACCCTGTACGGTCCGAAGTATCGTCGAAGAAGCTTCTCACTAAGTACCCGTCGGCGTATTGGCGTCCATACCCATACACGGTCACCGGGTTGGTATTCCATGTGGCGTCGTCGAAGGTTGCAGCGGCGGCTGTCAGTCGTCTGCTGGTTCTTGATCCGTAGGCGGGCGAGCTGTCGTGCTTCTTCGGCGCGCTGTGAGTAAGCGGTGGCGTCGAGATTTTCTTCGTCGGTGACGTTGGGTAGCATGGCGTCGAGCGTCGTCGCCGGGCTTCTTCCGTAGACCAACTTGTACGGCGTCATCTGCGTCGTTTCTTGGACGGCCGTGTTGTAAGCGAAGGTCACGTACGGAAGGACGGCGTCCCACGTCTTGTGCTCAACGTCGACGTACATGGCCAGCGTGTCGGCGATGGTCTTATTTAGACGCTATGTGAGGCCATTGGTCTGTGGGTGGTAGGCGGTGGTGCGGCGGTGGCTCGTCTCACTGTATTTGAAGATCGCCTGAGTTAGGTCCGCAGTAAAGGCGGTACCTCTGTCTGGTATGAGGACCTCTGGGGCGCCATGACGCAAGGCGATGTGCTCCACGAAGAACTTGGCTACCTCGGTCGCACTGCCTTTGCGCAAGGCCTTTGTCTCGGCGTAACGGGTGAGGTAGTCGGGTGAGGCCGCTGGCCTAGTCGGCGGTGTCTTCCGTCGCTGGCAATCTCGGCAAGTCTTAACGTAGTGGGCGACGTCGGCAGGAAGGCGTGGCCAGTAGTATTTTTCCTGTATCCTCGCGAGCGTGCAAGAAAAGCCGAGGTGGCCAGCCGTCGGGTCGTCGTGCAGGGCCTGCAGAGCCTCTGGTCACAGTGCCGAAGGTACAACTATTCGACGTCGGCCTTCGTGAGTTGCGTCAGTGGCTCGGCGATCCGTGAAAATTCCTTGACGAAACGTCTGTAATAGGCGCACAAGCCAAGAAAACGGCGTACGGCCTTCTTGTCGGTGGGCGTCGGGAAGTCAGCGATGACAGCTGTTTTCCGCGGGTCCGGGCGAACACCATCCTTGCTGATCACATGACCCAAGAACAAGAGCTCCTCGTACGCGAAGCGGCACTTTTCAGGCTTCAAAGTGAGTCCGGAGGTTTTGATTGCTTGAAGTACAGCTTCAAGGCGCCGAAGGTGTTCGTCGAAGTTTGAGGAAAACACAACGACGTCGTCCAAGTACACGAGGCATGTCTGCCACTTCAAGCCGGCCAGTACTGTATCCATAACCCGTTGGAAAGTCGCAGGTGCCGAGCAAAGACCAAAAGGCATGACCTTGAACTCAAACAAGCCATCTGGCGTTATAAAGGCAGTCTTTTCTCGGTCTCTCTCGTCGACTTCTATATGCCAGTAACCGGTCTTGAGGTCCATCGACGAAAAGTACTTTGCGTTGTGTAATCGATCCAGGGTGTCGTCTATCCGGGGAAGGGGATACACGTCCTTCTTCGTGACTTTGTTCAGGCGACGATAATCGACGCAAAAACGGAGAGTCCCATCCTTCTTCTTCACTAGCACCACGGGGGATGCCCACGGACTCTTCGACGGCTGGATGATGTCGTCGCGTAGCATTTCGTCGACCTGTTTCTTCACGGCCTCCCGTTCCCGCGTCGAAACCCGGTAGGGACTCTGACGGAGTGGTCGAGCATTTTCTTCTGTTATAATGCGGTGCTTACTAAGGGGCATTTGTCGGACCCGCGATGACGACGAGAAACAGTCCTTGTTTTTCTGCAGAAGGCATCGAAGCTGGCTAGCGGGAAGACTTGGGTTTACGTCGAAGGGTGGCTCAGCTGTTGGGGTAGTCGTCGTAGTTTCGTCGTAATCTGAAAAGGCAAACGCATCGCTGACGGCCAAGATTTCTTCGATGTATGCAATCGTCGTGCCCCTGCTCAGGTGTCTGTATTCTTGGCTGAAGTTCGTTAGCATCACGCTTCCTTTTCCTTCATGCAACCGAGCAATGCCCCTTGCAACGCAAATGTCGCGGTCTAGTAGCAAACGCTGATCGCTCTCGATGACACCTTCGATGTCTTGATCCTCGAGCACGTTCAGGGCATGGTGACATGGATTCGTATCCGGCGGTGTCGTTTTGTCCGACGATAGGGTTATCGACTTGGTTCTTAAGTCAATGACGGCGCCATGATGGTTTAAGAAATCCATGCCAAGTATAACGTCGCTGGAGCAGTGTTGCAAGAGTACGAAACTCGCAGGATACGTGCGATTATTGATTGTTACTCTTGCTGTGCAGACTCCAGATGGCGTTATTAGATGGCCTCCAGCGGTACGGATTTCGGGGCCTTCCCAAGCAGTCTTAACTTTCTTCAACTTCGTGGCGAAAGGCCCACTGTTAACGCAATAGTCGGCTCCACTGTCGAAGAGAACGGTGACGTTGTGGCCGTCCATGAGAACGTCGAGGTCGCTAGTTCGTCGTCTTGCGTTGCGGTTGGGTCGCGGCGTCGGGTCACGGCTGCGTCGGTTTGTTCCGCTGCTTCGACGTGGCGTCGTCAGTTCTTCCTCAGGCCGTGAAGTTTCGACGTCAGTGCTTCGTTCGTCTTGCGGCGTGTTCTTTAGATTTCGTTGCGGCGTTGTCGTCGGCGGCGGAGGATCTTCGGTAGTTCGTCGTACAGCAACCGCACCTCCATCGGTTGCTGCCCTTAGTTTTCCGGATACGGGCTAGGTGACCGGCTCCGGTTTGAGCGAGTGTACTTTCTGCGGTGCGGAGACATGTAGCGGCCGGGAGACGGCGAGCGGGAAGGTCGTCGTTCTTGCCAGTGTGTTCCGGTGAGGTAGTCGTCGATGTCCCGAGGCCGTTCGCCTGGCTACGGGCGCGGCGCGTTGACGGCGAATCCTCGAAGCCCCATCTGTCGGTACTGACAGCGGCGGTACGTGTGGCCGGCCTCACCGCAGTGGTAGCAGAGCGGGCGGTTGTCAGGGGCGCGCCAAACGTCGGTCTTCCTCGGCGTGTATCGCTGACCGGCTGGCGGGCGGTATGACGTCGGTGGCGGCGGCGGTGGTGCCTGGCGGCGGAACTGCTGGGGCGGTGTGGCGTCTTGACGTGGGCGAGGAGTGGGGGCGTTGCGTCGGGCTGCAGCAGCATAGCTCACTGCTTGCAGCTGCGGCTGCGCTTACTCGGGGGTGCCCAGAGACTGCTGGACTTCCTCTCGGACGATGTCAGCAATCGAAGCAACTTCAGGCTGTGGTAAGGGTAATAGCTTGCGCAGCTCTTCCCGCACAATCGCTCGGATCGTTTCACGCAGGTCGTCGGAGCCGATGGCATGAACAGCTGGGCTGTCTTTAATCGATCGGCGATTATACTGGCGGTTGCGCATTTCCAGCGTCTTCTCAATCGTCGTCGCCTCAGAGATGAATTCTTGAACTGTCGAGGGTGGGTTCCGCATCAGCCCAGCGAAGAGCTCTTGCTTTACCCCTCGCATGAGCAACCTGACTTTCTTGTCCTCGGGCATGGCTGGGTCAGCGTGACGGAACAGTCTGGTCATTTCCTCTCCAAATATGGCAACGCTTTCATTTGGAAGTTGGACCCGCGTCTCTAGCAAGGCTGCGGCTATTTCTTTTCTGACGACGCTTGCAAACGTCTGCAGGAAAGCGCTGCGAAAGGCCTCCCAAGTTCGAAGAGTGGACTCTCGATTCTCGAACCAGGTCCTTGCTGCGTCTTCAAGGTAAAAGTAAACATGGCGCAGCTTGTCCTCGCCGGTGTTGAATGTTGAGACCCTTTCGAGAGTCTCGAGCCAGGTTTCCGGGTCTTCGATTGACGACCCGCGGAAGGTTGGCGGCTCCTTGGGCTGCCGGAGTAAGATCGGCGGAGGCTGCACGGGGTCGGTCATCGTCGCTGCGGTCAGTGTTGGGACCTGGGGCTGCCTGGTTTGTTCGGGAAGGAGCCCGTGCTCTGGCTGCAGTCCCTTCTGCCTGCGGCTTGTTCGACGATCCGGGTTTTCTTTGCCGTCGTCCTCCTCGCGGCTTGGGATTGGGTCAGCGCTTCGCGGGGGCGTCCGGATCATGGAAGCAGCAGCACCTCCACCAGATGTCACGTGGTCGTGACGTCGACGAAGACAGCAGTCATCACGTCGGAGATGAAACTGTTTATTTGGCCGAACTTGTGGCCGGGAAGCTGAAAGTCAAACTACAGCAATACACTGATAGCGTCGAACAGAGCGTCGACCGTCGATCAACTGACAAGCAGTGAAGCGCGTCGGCATTTAAACATGTGCCGTCGAATATTCCAGCGTTATCGCTGGCTGTCCTGCAAATTCTAGAATAAGCTCGAGTGTGCGCGTCTTGCGCGCAATCTTAACAAAACGATCTACAATGGTCGCGAAGGTTCTCGAACAATGAGGCGCGGTTCGCGCTTAGCGTTGCTGACAGTCTTTGTGGCCGAAAACCGAATACAGCAAAAGTGATAAAGAAACGCACGTGGTAGGGCTGAACAAAATGTGACAAAAATTTGAAAATAGCAAATATTAAATGCGAAGCATTTCTTAGCGAACCTCTCGCACTTTGAGCGTTTCTATCTACGTATCTATCTATCTATCTATCTAGCCGCCTACGTCTGGGCGCTCTCATGATCGCCTCCTTAACTTGGCATAGACCAAAATTTGCATGGGAGGGTAAGAGGATTTGACGAATATGACTGCCGGGTCATGACATAAATAACGCTAAAATCCTGTCGTGTACGTCGTCAAACCCTTTCCACTAGACACGTGTGGCACATACTCGTTCACCACGGGCCGCGGTGTACGGGTATGCGCCACAGGTGATTGACAGTTTATGTCTACCCAGGAACGGCGAGAACAGACATTGGTAACTTAAATGCTAGGGAGTTAAGTAAAACCAACATCGGCAGCGTTGACACAACGAATGGAAATAATGAAAGTTAGGATCCCAGAAGGAATCGAACCCAAGCACTCTGCGTGGCAATCAGGTATTCTACCACTGAGCCACGCCAGGTCTATAAATTGGTTTGGGAAAACAGCCTACGCAGGCGTAATATCGGTGCAACGTCAATTGTGGTTGTGGCGCTGACTATCTAATTTTACAAGAAAGCAATAAACACTACATGATACTCCTACGATATGTACTCCTACGATAGAGGCGTCCTATCAGATTAACGTCTGCAGTTCCAGTGTTGACTCCGCTTTTATAGCAGTCTAATAAAGATTACGCTTGTATTCCTATGATTCAGCAAGCTATATTGAAGCATTGTTCGACCCCGGAGGAATACATTAACGAAAGTTACATATGATATCCACATCACCGCACCGTAAAGTGCACTTCGTCCACCAGAACGGCGCAGTGTCCTCTTCATTTCTTAAAAGGCTGGGCGATGGCCTCATGCTGACCGAGGATAATGTCAGATTGATTGACAGCCATTTGTAGACTAGGCTACGTAGGCCACATACGTCCAGGTAGTCTACAAATAGGACAAACACCATCCACTGATGTTGGTCTACGTAGCACTACCCAGGCCTACCAGCCTCTACGGCCTATGCCTCACCAACGTGAAAGGTGGCTTCAGGTTCCGACATGTCGTCGGCTCTGTCGACAGACAAGTTGTCGACGAAATGACCGAGGCATTCACGAATTTCAACAGCTCTACTATACCACATACTTCAATACATATGGACCTCTCTTCACCACGGTCACGACCGGATTCTATAACAAGTCATGACCAGCTGCTGGTGCTCACTGATCACGGTGATGATGCCCTTGTTCAAGAACTGTCAAGAACTTCTTGCACACATGCACACGGGTTCGTGAAACGCGCGTGCGTTCTCGGGACACGTATAAGCACTACATATCAGCTTACCGCTTGTGGTGTTGGTAATGCCCACGTTGTCATTGGCAGCGTTACCCAACCGTAAATAACTGCTTATATAACACATATGCAACTCTTCAACATATATATGTGTGCGTATAAAATATATACAAATCTTTAGCGTCATTTTGTAACGTGTCGCTCAGTAAAAAAAGTTACGCCACAGTCGCCTAACCGCCGCATGCTTCGCATAACATCGACTTCCATGGTACGTGGGATCTGCCGAATTTTTTTATTTCATTTCACTTGTTACGATAAACCACCAATGCAGAAACTTTCTTTTGGGTACAAGGTATGTGCTACATAAATGTGGCGATGTTGCGTCTGTTCAAAAGTTTATTTTAAAAAGAAACAAAAAATGCACCAGATGTCTCATTTTGCCCCAACCTGCGGGGCAAAGCGAGACGCTGCGTGAGGCAAAACGAGACAGTGTGAAAAAATTTTATCCTTTGAGTTCTTGCAGAAGAAGCACTTCAAATTCACTCCGTGGGCCCCCACGCAGTCTTCATGTGCCCAGTCTTTGCACTCCACGCATTGAATCCAAACAGAACCCGACGTTGTGTTGCTCCGAAACTCCTAAAAAGCATTCAGTGCTTTTTTCATGTCGTTTTCCTCCCAGGAAACTCTAGATAATATTCTCTTGTACGTCCGTACCATCCTAAACAAAAAAATATTACATATAATGAGCGTAAATAAATGGCTTACTTAATAAGGCACTCTCTAAGGCAATTCAATGCCTTTTTGTCGCGTTTTGCCCCTCTCACATGCCCGCGGATTAAAAAAGATTTGCCCTTTGGGCCACGGCACCAAATGAACTAAACTTTTGATAGAATGTAGCTAGTAGTAAAAAGTAACAATATAAATACTTACGCTGTTGTACTGACGCCAGAGTAGCTTCATGCACTGATCCGAAAATTTGGCCGAGCAGAATTTTGCCCCCCCCCCCCCACACACACACACGCAATTTTTCCCGCGCCAACGCTGTGAACAATCATCAACTTTTACAAAAAACGTCGTAAGCTACCGGCACCTATCGCTGAAATAAAGAAACAAAGAAAAGGTACTTTTTTTATTAGCTGTAGAGGGCGTCAAAGTCAAAATGTCGCGTTTTGCCCCGCGTCTCATTTTGCCCCGCCTTACCCTATATGCCCATATACAAATTAACTAAATATCGCAAAGCGTAGAGCCACACCACCCCTGGCTACATTTTTGAGACGTTATACAGTTGAACTTAATTATAATGTAAACATATATAATGTAAACAAATTATAATGTAAACATGTAATTATAATGTAAACATAGTCATAAACAAGCGTCGGCTTGCTTGCACTAGCACCTTTGGGAAATATCTCTCTGCGGCCTTTATTGGCGCTCTTAAACATGGCGTACATATCGAACAATTCCAGACTCCACTCCACTCCACTACCCTTCCTCTTCCGTCACGCAATTTCCTACATCCTCAGCCCCGACAATTTCCCTTGCGTAATTCTAGTGGAGACTGAAGTTGTATCGGCCTCGTAATCGCCGTGCTGTTTGCTAATCGGATTCTGCATGGTCCACGTGTCCATCAGTACTCTCATATACGTTACAAATCCTTCCTATTTTCCAGAACGTTATAGACCAGAACACAGCAAATTCCATGCGCAGCGCCATATTTGCATCGCCATCTATCGCACACGCGACAAAACAACATGCCCGGGCTGTCATGCCAGCAGACGCTACACAGAGCAAACGTGGAACTCCCGAAACTCAGCCCGTCGGAGAGCGTGCTTCGCGTCTTTTCTAGCCTGGACATTTTCGCTGTTTTCATTGGAACATCAAGAGCACCTTGCTCACGCAAGTCCACAATGTATACAGTACGTGCTGAGCAGGCTGTGGAAGCAACCTCGTCAGGTGCGTACGCTGTTACATCTGTAAAAAAAAACGTCCTCGCTGTAGTACGCGTGAATCGTAATTGCAGTACATCTCGCGAAAGAGTGAAACGATGTTTTGTGGCCCCATATTACAAGTTGTGCTCAAAGCGTTGTGAAAACTCGTCATTTCAACATGAATCGTGGGATAGTTAGGCTTACGCTTTACAGGTAGTTTCGCGGAACGTAATTTTTGTTTCACGAGCGCTCCTACAATAATGTGTCTTGCTCACAAAGGCGTGCTATCAGAGAGTATCGCCTGCAGTATCGTTCATCGGTCCCTTCTGGAAGCTATCTGCGCGATTTTAATCTTGTAACCATGATGCTTTACACGCGAAACTGTGCTACTCTTAGTTAAGCCGATATTGAAAGGGGCGGAATCCAGCCGTCTTTTATTAAATGTGTGCTGTGTAAATATGCTAAAAATTTAGCTGCTTGAGTTAGCGCTACGCCTGCGACGTAAAGGACACTGGAGCGAGTACTGTTTACTTACGTGCCAATATATATATTATGCCTCGTCTCCAAATAAATTTGAGGACATCAAACACTGAAATGAAAGCACGAAATTCTGGCCAGCTGTTGAGGAACACCGTGCCATTTACTACGTTTGGAGACGAAAGCTTGAAGGCGTAGATGCCATCAAAAGCACTAAAGCTAAAGGCAAATCATGCTGATTGCTTGTGCTTGAAAGCACTACCTTGCACTACATTTTCGTCAAAGGAAACGCTCAAAGGTATGAATTACACCCCCACACAAAGCTCACGCCTGCCTTCAACCCAGCTGCGTGCCACGCAAATTAGGTTCGTAAATTGAAATAGGTGGGCATCACACTACAGAATACATGCAGTTAGTGTACTCACTCGCGCATTTTCACTCGGCCCCTAGTTTTTCTGAATCAGTTATCCACTTGCGGCGAAGCTGAAAACACCGCACCGGCACTATTCGCGTGACGCGTCGAGATCGTCGCAGACAGCGCTAATGCCCTGCTGTTGCGCTGCTTGTTTTGGCATCCAAAGACGGCGCAGTAGTGCGCAGACGAGCTCTTCCCTTACAAAAATGAATTTAGATAATCTATAGAGTTTCTGCAGGCTTCTTGTAGAAAACTTTGCCGTTATGTAGATTTAGTTTTTTGTCTAAAGAGAATCTATAGACGGTGTATGATAAAAATCGACAAATTGCATGTTACTTGTGGTCTAAGTGTATCCCATAGATTGTCTATAAACAAAAGTAAAAAAGCGCATGTTTCTTTTTTTTAATTTTCAGTTTATGTACAATCTATAGAGAAAAGACAATTTCGCATAATATAACTTTTGTCTAATTCCCGACTATAGATTTTCTATAAACAAAAATCATTAAGTTGTCTAATATTCTTTGTCTAAGTTTAGTCTATTGAAGGTCTATAAGCAAAAGCCAATAAGATTTTGTTGCTTGTATTTGTCTAATCCCAGGCTGCCTATAGTATTAACTGATTACTTATTTGTATTGTTTTCAATACCTAATCTATAGACTGTGAATGACCGAAGTTAAGATGGGTTTACTTCCTTTTCTTGTCATTTGTAATGCTTTTCAATGAAATTTTACGAGACGTGTGTGTATTTTTCGAAATTTTTCTACCTTTTCGTTTAACTCCTACTAAGCACCCCTTACTCAATGTCCCTCTGTACATCAAACAGACTAACAAACAAAGAACGTCATCGCTTCATCTCCGTCCATTGCGAAGCACGTTCAAAAGTGTTGCTTGTTGGGCAAGTTGGCACATGCTTAAATTCGACAAAAGCTAAAACGTCGAAAAGGGAAGAAAACTCAGAGGCAGGAGCAGAGACAGTGAAGACAGGGCTGGCACTAACAACTGACGTTTATTTCGAAAAAAAAACACCTTCTTCTAAATTCGTACAGCGCATGCGCAAAAGCACCCCACTGAATCACATCTACAATCTTACCTACGCTTTAAAACGTCGAAAAAGCAAGAAAACTGAGAGGCAGGAGCAGAGACAGTGAGCACAGTGGTGGCACTAACAACTGACGTTTATTTCGAAAAAACGCCTTTCCAAAATCCGTACAGCGCATGCGCAAAAGCATGCGTAAATAAGATTGGAGATGTGATTCAGTGCGGTGCTTTTGCGAATGCGCTTTACGAACTTAGGAGAAGGCGTTTTTTCGAAACAAACGTCAGTTGTCAGTGCCACCCCTGTGTTCCCTGTCTCTGCTCCTGCTTCTCAGGTTTCTTCCTTTTTGAACGTTTTAATGGCTATTGTCGAATTTAAGCCAAGCATGTTGTCTTTTGGAGCGCGGGTGCCTTAAGGCCGAGACACACGGTAGGATTTTCCATGCGATGCGACGTCCGACGCGGCGGTGGGGAAACCAGAATGGTGACCTTTCATAGCATCGTACCGCCACCATTCAGGCTGCCTCACCGCCGCGTCGGCCGTCGCATCACAAGGAAAATCGTACCGTCTGTTTCGCGCTTTAAGGCCGAAACAGACGGTGCGATTTTCCATCCGATGCAACGTCCGACGCAGCGGTGCGGAAGCCAGAATGGCGGCTGTCCGATGCTATGAAAGGTCACCACTCCGGCTGCCGCACCGCCGCGTCGGCCGTCGCATCGCATGGAAAATCGTACCGTCTTTCTGGGCCTTTACTCTCCTGGGAGTGACGATGCTATAAAAACGCATCGGAACCTTGTGAGTTTTGTCTTGTAAAAAGTGGGACGTTTAACGAACACGGCAATTCATAAAAGAAACTAAAATCACTGCAGGGACTGTGTGGTTCTTTCCGCCTTAATGCAAAGGGCAATGTATTTCGTCGAATATTGGAAAGCGCAGCTTCGATGCGGGAGAATGGGCACACTGTGAACACCGGACAACAGCTCTTTTTCAAGACACAAATAGCAGGGCGCACTGCAGTGCTTCTATTTTTGTTTATTCAGCATTGAGTATTTCGCCATTCTTATCCTACACATACTCTCTGCCTCAAGTTCCTTGACGATTGAGAGCACGGCACACGAATTGGTCTTCAGAAACCTCACCTTAACGAGCAAGTCGTGCACAGCTTCAGGCGATGAAATAAGACTCTTGAGCTTCTCACACTTCGTTCCCTTGGCTTCGTCGCTTCTCAAGAAAGACGAAATGGCGCGCCAGTTGTCCGAAGTATCTTCTAGAGCTTCATAAAAAGAGAACCACCTCAGCGAACATACGGTTTTCAGCGACTTGATGGGAATGCCCGTGGCCAAGCACACAAGACCAAACTTATGGCGCAGCTCCCGCGACGACCTCAACAGGGCAGGAAAGGGCACTACAAAATCATGAACTACGTTGAACGAGCTCGTCCTGATTCCATCCTCCAGAGCGTTGTTAAGTAGGTGGCGTGGATCTTTGAATTGAAGCGCCTTGAATTTGGGGTTCGAAAGTTGCAAGACCTTGTGAAGCTTCTGCATGTAGGAAGCCGAGTCGGAGCACCATACAGCTACATCGCCTAATACAGCTAGGCGTGGTAATCTATAAATCGGTCATACCAGAAGATGTATCAATGAGCGCTTATAACTTGCCCTTTCGATAAAGAACAGCACGAGGTCATATTGGCCCTTGAAATCAGAGTTTATCGAATAAATACGAATTGTTAAAAATTTTATCAATGAATTTTATCGAATTTTTTTCGGATAAAGCTGAAAACACGGAGCCCTAGCTATAGGGTTTGGTTCACAGCTAAAAAAATGAACTCGTTTGAAAGCAACTCCTCTTCCATGGGGGTGCAGTGAAACTTTGGTGTGTTCAATGATTCGCCATTACACTAGATGATGGCTCACTAAGTGGCTCTAAAGATCCAGCATGCTTGTGAACATGTGCAACATGAACACGACTTTCGACAAGACATCTGTCGTATAGTATGTGCACTAGCGTAGCATTGGGGGGTAGGCCCTCCTCGAAGTTTTTCGATTTTGCATGTGTATATATACACACGCACACATACAAATGCACGAACATAGGTATGGTATGCATAAGTATGGCCAGCATAGCTTCTGTCGAGAGCCACAAGGTGCACTATTGCTGTTTACCCTGCGCAATCGCTTCAAGACGCCACACTACTACAATTTTGTCATCAGCTGCCATTAGCATCCAGCCCGCTTGTTGGCCAGCACTGTGCTCTGAGGAATAAAGGCATTTTTCAACAATTTCAATGACGACATTCGACATTCATCTAGGAAAACAAGTCTCTTCCGCTTGGATTTTTTCTGAAATAACAAAACATGGCACGTTCTACGAAATGGTTACTCCTTGAAGCTCGTCGCATACAGTACACTGTTAGCAAAAGTTTCATTCGTGCTGCTCGGCTATTGTTTTCTTGCCTGTCTGATGCCGAATACCATGTCAGACGTCCGATCATCTATACGCACTATGGCTTTATTGAAAGCTCAACTACTCTTAATGAAGGCTTGCACTGGTGCGGCTTAGGAGAGGAGCTTTGTCAAACCAGCCTTTCTTTAATTCAACCACTCATTTTCAATGATCATGAGCTAAGACTGGCGTACCTCCACAGTGAGCGGTAATGATGTCAGCAGCTTGGTTCAGGCACGGTCATGGCATTTGAGCAAAATAGGGCACCGTATGATCCGCTCTGAGGATTTTTTCAGGGTAGGATTGCAACGTTCAGTCTTTCAGTTCAATGAGGCTGCAAAGCAGCTTTTTTCCCCCTTTTGCACATCCACGAAATTCTATAAGAGTGAGGTGTAGTGCTTGTTGTTACCGCAAAAGCTCAACATTTTTCTCTCAGCGCCTAGCTGCTGCGGACCTTCCACCTACAGGGTAATGTGTAACCTGTGACAGAAGCCTCGCTATCGATGAAATGTGTCAACTGGCTCGTTGTGCATTGTTATTGTTTATGTGATGATCTGTTCAACCTTCTTTTTTGGGGCAAACGAAATGGCAGGCTCATGACCATCTGGCTCTCTCTAGTTTTCTGGCTTGCTCGAAGAAGTAGAATCTCAAGCTTTTCTATGTTTACGCAGTTTCTTTGCTGAGGGTCTGCAGAGGGCAGAGGTATTTCAGGTTGTGCAGACACCCCCCAAATGCTTCTCACACTGCACCAGGGACCAGATTTTTCTCTAACATAGTGGCGCGAAATAATATTCTTGCTGCATAGAACTATGGGGAGAGACTTGTCATTAACCAAAATCTTTCCGGCAAATTTTCTTCTGCCACTTTGCACATAGTTCCTCATCAACAGGCAACTGGCCATTCGACATGCTTGCAGCCTTTCCAGATTGCATGTTGCAAATATCACGCATCATGTGTGCATCATCTAAACACTGCAGCAGAAGCACCAAACACACACGCAGTCACTTCATAAGAGTAGGCAGACTTGGAAACGAAAAGTTACATTGTGGAAACTGACTGCCACAGTTTGAAAGGTGATGCATCTGACAACGAGCTATGTTTACGAGTAATTATATAAGTTTCCTTGAAGCATTTGTATATAGTCATAAGGCCAGATTCTCTCAACAGGCACGTGCTCTACCCCACTGCTTCATACCACCTGAAGAAGCAATTAACATGCGAAGGTGGTTGTGTCAGTGGTGTTATAATGATGTCTCGTTCAAACTTGTACATTTATTTGTCCTCGTAAGCATGGTATTGGTGTGGTAATGATTGTGTACTTAGCTTTTGTTTTGAAGGACCACAGAGAAAAAAGACTCATCTTGGACTTCTGTGCTTGTGAAAAATGTATTGGCTGGATGCATTATTGATATTAAAGAGATATACACGACTTCAGTTCACTGTGCTTTTTACCCAACGTGGTAGCTAAGAGGCTATAGCATTTAGCTGCTTAGCATGAAGCATGCACGTTTGAATCTGTCCATGCCACACTTAAATGAGGGTGAAATGAAGAAACATGCATGCACTTTAAATGTGATTTAAGTACACATTAAATCTCCTGATGTGGTATAAATTATTCCAGAGTCCCCTGCTGCACCATGCCTCATTATGTTTTCCCAATGTAAAGCCCAAAACCTTATCTTGTCCACTTTCTTTGTTATTTTTATCTTGGCAAGGACATGGATATGCACATGCTGTTCTGCGCTAACCCCAAAAAGTGAATCTTCAGTTCTTGAAATTGGAATTCAATTTTTAATTTGCTCTCTTCATTTACATGTATAGTTCGGTCCTGACAATACCATGGAAAGGGTGTTCCATGGCCATATTATAAATTTTTAAAATGGATATTCATGTCAACATGGCTGCACAACACAAATGAATGAAAAGAGAGGACACAACGCATGCACTGTGTTGTGTCCTCACTTCTGTCTTCGTTCAATTTATGCTATGCAGCCATGTTGATATTCAATCACCAACTCACCCAAGCTACAAGCTCTATCAACTATATTCATGGCTGGGGCAGTTTCATCATGACTGCATGCTTCTCTGTCTTGTGCACTGGCACATTGGGCACTAGCATACTTTTCATAGATATACAGCACAATCAGTTTTCAGTTGATATATATGTGTATAAAGGCATCAGGTTTCAGGACAGAAAATACTAGCAAATAAAGATGTAGTAATGCAGAAGTGTGTCTCACTCAAGGCACACTTCTGTTGTCACAATTGGATGCATGCTTAGACAACAAATTTTTGTTGTACCACGAAACGTTTTCGTAGTACTACAAATTTTTGTCGCGTTAGTTGAGGAAGGCTTCTGTTGTCACAACTGAAGACACACTAAGACAACTAGTTTCTGTTGTAGCACAACACATTTCTGTAGTACAACAAAATTTTGTCACATACTGCAGGGACATTCCTGTAGTAACAGCCGGGTGCCTATTGTGACAACACATTTTTATAGAGTACTATAAGCATTTGTCGTAGTACTACAGCTTCCTTTTGTACCACAACACATTCGACACAACACACTTCTGTTGAGACGACAAAAATATGCGCTGCACAACAGAGAAGTCTGTCCCCACAATTGGAATGTGTAGTAACTACAGAAAAATCTTGTTGTGACAACAGAAATTTCTGTTGTCTCAAGGCAAGTCCTGTTGTCATTTTCAACTGGGCAGAAACGAATTTTATTAAAACTATTTTGTGAATTAACTGTCGCCCTTCGCTAGCTCATTAATATTTATTCACTTTCACGACGTTTTCAAAACATAATACAGTAAAGCATCGGTGATACGATCACGGCTCTTACGAATTTCGGGGTTATACGAATTTTTCTGTCGTCCCGGCCAAGGCCCATTAGCCTGCAATGTATTGGAGTACGGTTGTTGCGAACCGACTTGCACCCCGCGACGTTTGATACGAACGTATCCCCTTCAGACACGCATTATGATGCATTGTCTGCAAATGCGTCAAATTCGCATGGCATGATTCGAAGGCACTCAGTATTACATTTCAAGAAAGAAAACGAAGGAATGTGTTGTTTTTTGTGAGTTCCAGTAATTAATGTGATTTAGCGTGTAACTAATTATCTAATTTTTCTGCTATCAGTCAGCTTCAATACTTGCATAAAAAGAATAAAGTATTAGGCCCGAAAAGCATGCACACCTTCTTTTTTGGTTGTATTCGTTTAGAGCAGAGAAAAATAGTACTCTTGACGTTGGTCCTGGAACGCGGCACGTCGAACGATCGTCTAACACGGTAGTGTCTCCAGCAAAGTGATGCTCTGCAGCAATACGCAGGACAATGAAGTTAAATGACCGCTAGTTGTCTAATCAGGAAGCGTGCACGAAAGTGCACACTGAGTTTCAGGCCATTTGAAGAAACACGCGGCGCGGGACGCGCCTCCGAAGTTCGCGTCCCCAAACGAGGACGCCGTGTCGCAAAGGGGTATGCTGGCGCACAGGTACGAACAGGTGCTGCCCGCGCTGTCGCGGAAGACGCGACAGTCACACGCGGGCGTGGGCATGCGCGCTGCGCGACCAGCAATGGTGCGTCGTTGCCTCCGAGATAGTGCGCGTGAATCTTGGAGGCCTTTATGCGACTTCGCGTTTAGAATACAGATGACGTTGACGTCGCGCATTTTTTTTTTCTCGACGTGGTGACGCGTGCTCCTTTGCTCGAGGCAGCAGCGTCTTTGTACAGTGTTAACACATGCCTGCCACGTTGATGCAAGCCATGTCCCCGCAATCAGACGTTCTATGAAACAAGACTGAAACTTGGGCTGCTGGTCCGTCATGTCCCATGAAACGTGGAAGAAGACCCCAGAGACGAAGCAGATGGTCTTAGCGAAGAAGCTTGGCCTCTATCTATCGTGTGCAAAGCGCTTCTGAAGTCACTTCTGTCGCAGTACTTTGGTGTCATGCATAAAAGCGCAGTAAGATTAGTCAAGGGCTACTAGCGGTCACGGGGCACATCACATCCGGTTCATTAATTACACACGCGCACATGCACCGTATATTTACGAGTACAAGTATGACCCTTGACGTCTAAAAACTTTACTGGTAATCATTCAGAGTTGTTCATGACGTCGCTGCGGCCCTGAGAAACACTAAATCAAAACGTATGCCAACTTTCTTTTGTCGCATACTAAGTTTCCATGTTTTCTGGTGATACGAATTTCGGATGATACGAATATTCTTGGTAACCCCGCAAGATTCGTATCACCGAGGTTTTACTGCATCTTCATTAAGATGTTCTTCAGCAAATATGCATTTTTTCTATTTTCATTACGACGACATGCAATGTAATTTTAAAGAGTGTCTCAGTAGGCGATTTCCAATTGATAATGTGTGTGTACGCACTTGCTTACACGTCCCGCTAAGAATATATTAATTTAAATTAATAATAATGATAATAAGTTTATTTGCCATCTTTGTGAAATAGAGATGGGGGGATTGTAGAAAAAAAGCTGTCCCCGGACAGCTTGACTAGCCTACAACCCTTTGTATTTGGCAGTAAGGCAATATCACACATAAACACACATATATATGTACATACACTCTTACATAATTATACAAACACAAAGCCACACACACGCGCATATATACAGGGGCATAGTAGTGCTTTAACATATTTCAACTCACACTTTCATCTTAAAAGGCAACGAAGTCAAAGATGTCTAAACATTGCAACCTGAATCTATGTAGAAACCACATACATCCTTTTAAGTTCTTTGAAGGAGGCCGTGAAAAGATCAAACTGTATTGATTTCTAGCTGTTTAATAGTGTAGGTATTGTATAGTGAAGCATTTGTTTTCCGTAGTTTGAACGTGGTGTTGGCACTAACCATTCCTCTAAGTGTCTGGTACTGTAACTTGGAGCTTTTCTTTGAAGTTGGGCAAGATTACCTAGGTTGTTTATGTTCCGATAATTATCTTGTTTGTATATGTGACTCAAACGATATTTGTACAAATTATGTGCAGGGATCACGCCCGAATTGTTAAAGAAAGTTATTGTCGATGCTGTGTAAGAAGCGTTGTACGCATGGCGGAGACATTTTTTTTTGTAACAGGAAAATACATTCTAGATTGGTGTGCGTTGTGTTACCCCATACTATTTGACAGTAGTTTAAATGAGATTAAAAAAGTGAATTATATAGTAAAACTTTAATACATGTGGGATGAATGTAGCGTAAACGGCCTACTACACCAGTGATTTTGCTAGCTTTATTTAGGACGTAATTAACATGATTATCCCATGACATATTGGCTGAGAAGATAACACCCAGACATTTGAAGTTCTCGGTAATTTCAATACTTCGGGAATGTAACATAATGTCTTGATGTGGGGGCAACCGCTTGTTCTTTGGCCTGAATATGACTGCTTTTGTCTTGTTTATATTTATTTTGATTAGGTTAATGCAGACCACTCCTCTAGATTTTTCATTGTATTGTTACATTGTTCTATTAGATCATGAATATCATAACCAGTGAAGAAAATACTCGTGTCATCCGCGCAAACAATAAACTTTGCCTCAGGGTTAATATTGATGATATCGTTCAAATAAATATTAAAAAGTAGAGGTCCCAAAATACTTCCCTGTGGTACTCCACATTGGACAGATCTTGCCTTAGAAGTAAAGGTGTCGATTTTCACAATTTGGGTTCTCTTGGATAAATAGGACTTGATCAGAGATAATGCGTGTCCTCGGATTCCATAATAGCTTAGTTTTTCCACTAGAGTGTTATGGTCAACCAAATCAAAAGCTTTCGAAAAGTCTACAAAAATACCAATGACTATTGCTCTGTTTTCAAACCCTGTCAATATATATTCTTTCTGCTCTGCTAGTGCTAATTCAGCTGATTTATTCTTACGGAAACCAAATTGGTGTGGTGTTAGCAGGTTATGTTTCTCAACGAAGGTTGCTATTCTGGAGTGCAATACTTTTTCGAATATCTTTGAAAAGATTGGCAGAATGGATACTGGCCTATAATTTCCCAAATCATTTCGATCTCCCTTTTTGTACAGAACGGTAACTTTTGCCGACTGCATTTTTTCAGGAAAGACTGCGGATTGCAGACACACATTAAAGATATGAGCGAGTATTGGAGCAATAATTTCAACTGCATGTTTAATTGGGGACACCTGAAAACCATCAATGTCGCAACTAGTGCTATTTTTTAATCTTTTTATAATCGAGACAACTTCGTACACCATGACTGGTTCAAGGTATATTGTATTCTCGCTATTAGTGCCAATATATTTACTTGCCTGAGGAGGCTTGGCTTGTGGGCGTGCGATATCTGTAAAAAAATTATTAAACGCATCGGCTAATTCAACACCTGACAACTCTTTGCCATTGATTTGCAACTGCTGTAAATGCTTGTGACACTCGTTGCGATTTAAAAGTCGGTTTAGCCTCGACCATAGTAGGCTGTGGTTGCGGCTTTCGATGACCAAGAGAGATGAATAGTACGTTGTGCGTGCTTGCCGTAATTTCTTAGTAAGTCTGTTCCGGTACTTTTTAAATGTGGCGAGGTCATCTGCTGATCGCGTGTAAAGAAAGTGTTGATACGACTTGTCCCTGACTTTCATTTCCTCACGTAGTTCAGACGTAACCCAAGGTTTCCTGATTTTTCTACTTTTTCTACGTATCTTAGAGGGAAAGCTCTGGTGATATACGACAGAGAATATGTCAATGAACATATTGTAAGCGTCACTGGCATCCGTGATTTTAGTTATCACATCCCATTCAACTTTCAGCAAGGAGTCACAAAAAGATTGTAAAGTTTTTTCCGTAAATACTTGGTAGGACAGTGCAGGGAAATGTTTCTCTCTTAACCCACGTATTTGAGCACACAAAAATACTGGCAAGTGGTCACTGACAGAACAAGATAAGACACCAGATTTAATATTGGACTGTGAGGAATTGGTGATAAATAGATCCAGGGTTGACTGACCCTCAGATGTGACCCTGGTAGGCATGTTAATTAAGTTGGTAAAACCATTAGATAATATAATTGCATTGAAAGATTTCGATGATTGACTATTGGGACACATGTCAATATTGAAGTCTCCACCAGCTATTAACGTTTTCGAATTATGCTGTTGAACCACATATGCAAGAAATTGCTCATAGAATTGGATGAACATCGGTATGTCACCAGTAGGTGGTCGATAGCACACAGAAAACACATGCTTAGCAGTGCACAGTGTCAATATTTCATAGTCAGGTGAAAGCACAGTGTAACAGTCAAGAATCTGACAGTCAACGTCATCAGCAACCAGTAATGATACTCCGCCCCCTCGAGAGTTTGACCTGTTTAAGTAATAAGTATTGTAATTGGGCAACCTAAATATATCACATTCTGAAGTACTCCATGTTTCGCTTAACATGATCACTGAGAACTGAAAAGAAAATTCGGCAAATAGTTCCTCTAAGCACAATGTCTTATTTCTCACAGATCGCGTGTTTAGGTGGATGCATTTGATGGAAGGAGTGGGAAGTGCTGCTACGATGTCGGTTACATCGCCAGTTAAGTAAAATTCCATTCCATTCAGGTATTGCAGTGAACTTTACTGTTTACAGTTCGTCAAGGTCATCCTTATCTCTGATATGAACTACATGAGCACCCTCGAATTTTCGAACAAGGATCTTGCCGTTGGCGTACCAAACGAACCTGTAGCCATTTCGCTTCGCTATTGCTTTTGTAGCCCTTAGAAGCTCCCTGCTATTTCGACTCAAGTTTTCCTGAAGGAAAATTCGAGGGTTGCAGTCCGCGAGCGATTTCTTGTTTTTAAGCCATGTGTCTCTGGTCTCTTCTTTTGTGAAACGGATAATAATTCCTGGTATTCTACCTTGCTTAGCCGGCAGCCGATGCATAGATGCAATATCGGCTTTTGTAAGCTGAGGTACTTCAAGCTTGTCAGCGACTTTGTTTAGAAAGGTCATCAAGTTTTCACCCTCCACAACAGGGTTTCCATGAACTTCTAGGTCCAGCCGCCTACTTCGGTACTCAAGATCATTCACTTGCCGTTGGAGGTCACATTCTGCAGATTCATGCACCTTTTCTCTTTCCTCTAGTTCTGTCACTCTTTTTCTTAATTCCTTAATTTCAGTGTCTTGGTTCGAGACCTTTTCTTGAAACTCATCAAATTTCTTGGATATAAACTGAACTGACTGTTCCATGGCGTTTACTTTTTCTATTAGAGCCGGTAAGCCCTCAAGTTTCTGGTTGATCGATGCTAAAACTAGATGTACATCGACTTCACTGTCACTGCGATTAGTCCGCGGTCCCACACTCTTACATGTCGTGCACTTCCACGACTTCTTTGCTGCCTCTGATTTAGATTTGTACAATTTTTCTTGCAAGCCAGCACATTTCCCAAAATGGTACATGTATGAACACTCATTACACTTCGCAGACTCTTCTTCACGTACAGGTAACTGACACAATAAGCAAGTGTCGGACATAGCGCAGAGAACACTAACAAAGAGATACAGAGCAATGCAAGAAAATACCAGTTACGCCTGTTATATCACTGTATAGCAACAATGTCAGCAGTGGCAGCAGCAGCAGCATAAAAAGAAAACCGCTATGACATAGGGAGAGCTACTAACCTGCAAGAGTAGCGTACAGAGAGTCAGACGTATTTCCAGTGCTGCTGCCACTGCCAAAATGCCGCCGCCTGGGATACGCCCCCCTTTATGAGGCCACGAAGCGTCGGACAGCGCCTGCGCAGTCAGCGTCCGTGACAATCTCGAAGCCAGCAGCGGGAGACGGTCGAGCCACCAGATTTCGTCGGCGTAATACGTTGACGACAAGAGCGTGCGTAGAAACAGCTGATTCAGCGATGCACTGGTAGGGTTGAAATTAGGACGGCTCCAGTAGGGCTCCAATGCCGCAACTGCAAGAGTAGCGTACAGAGAGTCAGACGTGTTTCCAGTGCTGCTGCCACTGCCAAACAGGGAACATCAATGAGAAAGAAGTTGCAGCTGAATCGCCCGAAGCGCGAGGCATCGATGGTGACACTGGCTCGGTGCAAATTACGAAGAGACATCAATTGGCAGCGCAAACACTCGCTGTCGAAGGCTCAGGTTTCCCACGATCGTGATGATACACACGGACACATTTAGTCGACACACAGGCGTGTCGTTTGCTCTCTCTCTCTCGCCACACGGCAATAGCTGAGGCGGTGGCGCCCTCTCTTGCGCTCAAGCACATGGACCGTCCCGACAGCGGACGACGATGCACAACCACGACAGCAGACGACGACGACGATGCACGCTGACACGTGAGACCCTAAGATGCTTCGCCCCTAAAATGGCTTCGGTTTAGCCGAATGCTACCGACGCGATTAACAGTTCTCGCGCGCTGCGCCCATGCGCTTTGTGGGGGTGATATCACCCCCCTGTAAAGCAGTTTGCGCCTCATGGCGCACGCGCGTTTCGCGTATTGACCGCAGTTAGATTAAACGGCCGGCGAGGGAGATGTGGCACTGTGCTCGGGCGGGTTATGGTTAGCGCGGTGCAGAGCTGCTCTCCGCTGCTGTTGTTAGGCGACTTCAATTTTCCTAATATAGCTTGGAATTCCCATTCCGCTTCAATTTTGCCACTCTCGTCCCAAGCTCGCGAATTCTTAAATGTTTGCTCGGTATTTTCATTACAGCAAATGTGTACTCAAGCAACAAGAATAGCAGCGCACGCTTCAAACACATTAGACTTAATACTAACAAACAGTGCGGATATAATTTCACCCATAACGTACCTTCCAGGTCTTAGCGATCATTTGCTCCTATATTTTGACATTAAATTAGCCCGCCCGAGAACAAACAAAAAGAAAAAAATGATACGTGACTACAACAGGGGTAACCTTGAGGCGATCAACAATGAACTTTCTAACTTCACCGATCTTTTTCTTGACGGTTTCGACGATCGGAGTGTCGAAACTAACTGGAACATGTTTTCAGATAAAATGACGCAGCTCACTGATCAATACATTCCACACCGTATCGTAACCAACAGCTCAAATGCTCCCTGGTACAATAGCCATATCAGATCCGGGTGCTGGTACAATAGCCATATCAGGCGTTTATCAAACAGAAAAAAGCGTTTCTTTCGCGCCGCAAAGCTTTCGCCTAGTAGTGATCGCTGGGCTTTGTACACAACAGCGTCTGCGTTGTACATTCAAGCCCTTCGAGATGCAAAAAAACATTTTCATTCACATGTACTGCCCTCTATGTTGACCACTAATGTTAAAAAATTCTGGCGAACAATTAATCCCTCAACCAATGACGTTATCACGCTGACCGATTCCTCTGGTGACCCCATTTCATCGGATGTTTGTGCCACAGTTTTTAACCGTACATTTGCTGAGAACTTCTCAGCTATCCCGGTTATTCATACTCCGACAACTGTCAACCATACTTTTGAAGCTATGCCACCTATAATAATCAGTACATTCGGTCTTCTTAAGCTCATTAATAAACTTGGCCTTCATTCAGCACCCGGATGTGATAATATTGGTGCGAAGTTTTTGAAAAACACTTCTACCTATACTGCGTTAATCCTGTGTAAACTTTTTCAGCAATCACTTGATCATTCCCTTCTTCCAAAAGTGTGGACAATTGGGAAGGTCATTCCAATTCACAAGTCTGGCAGCAAAACATCTCCGCTTAACTATCGCCCCATTTCTTTAACCAGCACATGTTGTAAAATGTTTGAGCACATTATATTCACCAACCTTGTCAGTTTCCTTGAATTAAACTCTTTCTTCTCTTCAGCACAACATGGTTTTAGAAAACATTATTCATGTGAAACTCAGCTCATATCATTTACTCATGTACTACATCAAGTTCTAGACCGATCATCAATCATCGATTGCATATTTTTAGATTTTTGTAAGGCATTTGACAAGGTATGTCATAAATTACTACTGCTTAAACTAAACAAGCTTAATATTGATAATAATTTACTGAAATGGGTTGAGTGTTTTCTTTTAAACCGCTCACAGTTTGTTTCATTTAATGGCTCTAACTCTGAATTTACAGATGTGTATTCAGGCGTTCCTCAAGGCTCAGTCCTTGGGCCTTTATTATTTCTAATCTATATTAATGATCTTCCTTCCGTTGTAAACTCTAACATTCTTCTATTCGCGGACGACTGTGTCATTTTCAGAGAGATAACGAATACTAACGATTCTTCCTTACTCCAATCTGATCTTGGTGCAGTTGCTAATTGGTGTAACGAATGGTCAATGAAGCTAAATATTAATAAATGCAATGTCATGCGCCTTTCTAGAAAATCTTCCTGCCCACCACCATACTACATTGATAACATTAATTTAGAATCACTCACTTCATATAAGTACCTCGGCGGGTACATTACAGCAAACCTGAACTGGTCTACTCATATCGAGCACTTAATTAACAAAGCTAATCGCATGTTAGGCTACCTTCGTCGAAACTTTTACCATGTTCCTCCTTCCTTGAAACTCCTCCTTTATAAAACACTAATTAGATCGAAATTGGAATACGCTACACCGGTCTGGGATCCCACCCAAGCAAGCTTAATTTATGCTCTAGAAATGGTTCAGAATAACTGCGCACGTTCCATTCACTCTAATTACAGCCGCACCGCCAGTATAACTTCCATGAAATCAAACCTTTCCCCCCCATCATTATCATCGCGCAGAAAAGTGTCACGCATTGCCTTGTTTCATAAGACGCATCATCATCCTGCACTACGCGATCGCCTCATCCCTGAGCCATCTTATGTATCCCATCGCACAGACCATCGTCATAAAGTCGTACTCGCTTCATGTAATACTGCGCACATTTATCATCCATTTCTGCCACGAACCTCTCGCGATTGGAATGGCCTTCCCGCGGACGTCGTGAACATTATTCATCATGAACAGTTCCGTAATTCCATAGCTAACATTGTATACTCAGGCTCTTTGTAAACTCACTGTAAATTGACATTCTGCTCTATTGTTTCATGTGCGTTTTCTATTACTTTTTTGTTTTTTTTTCGTCCCTTTGTTTCTTGTTTTTTGTGTCAAAGTGTTGTTACCACTCCCCCTCTGTAATGCCTCTGGCCCTGAGGGGTATAATAAAATGAAATGAAATGAAAATCAACTTTATAGAAGTAGACGGGTGTGCAGACACATGTACGCACACGACGCTCTCATGCCTACCACATGCTGCTCAGAGGCTGTGTCTGCAGTTGCGTCGCCGTCTGCAGTGCTGGGCTCGTTTTTGCAAAGAATGGACGTAATTGTTCCACAGCGAGGATTTTAGTCTGGCTGCGTAAAGGTCGCTGGTCGTAGAACTTACATGTCTACAGACGCTACCAAATCACTCGATTAGCCAAGGGAATTGTAATTGTTGTATTTCTCTGTAGTGTAGCAATAATGGCCTAAATTGAAATGTAATAAAGTGAACGAATGATCACCGTTTCCGTTGATGGTACCTAAACGCCCGATGCTCTACTGATTGAGCTATGACGGAAAGCGCTTAGCCGTGCACTTCGTTGGGTATTGATGTGGTGTGTGCGGACGGGTACCTTCGCGAGAGTGTGCTGTCAAAAGGACGGAAGCTGTCCAATGCGAAGTATGTCTATGACGTGGAAGAAGCTGTTTTACAGCGAAAGCTGTTATGAGATCATTTCACCGGCCGTTTTTGGCGCCGTAGTTGTCCGCCGCCGCCGGTGTCCGTAACCAGTATCGCTCGAAATACCAAAAAAAAAACGAAATAAGAAAAAAATTCTAGGATGGTACGAGGTTCGAACCTGGGCCTTCTGCGTGGGAGCCCAGTATTCAACCTCTTAGCCGTGCCGGTGCTTAAAACTGCTATGCAAAAAGGTCCTATACAGGCCTCATGTCGGGAAGGAACCACATTAGCATATGCAATATAGCGTGGTAGAAGAGTAAAATAAGCACCAAGCGTCGCACAACGCGAATTTTGTAACCAGGCGTCAAACAATGCAAATTGCGCAACGAGTAGGTTGTTGAATGCTTCCAACCCATTACAAAGGGCTCTGCCATAATTCTTCATCGTCATCAGGCACAGCATCAACAAAGTGCGCATAATGCGCACTTTGTTTAGCCGACGCTCTCCGTAGAATGACGAAAAATGGCACAGTGCCTGCTGTCCTACTTCTCAAAAATTACAGTGATTTATAGCGTAGTGGGTACCTCGCAAGTGCGCTTGTATTGGTTGCCAAGGAAGCCCATAAGCGCATGATCCACTTCCTCGGGGTCTCAGTAAAATTACAATGATTTATAGCGTAGTGGGTTCCTCGCAAGTGCACTTGTGTTGGTTGCCAAGGAAGCCCATTAGCGCATGATCCATTTCCTCGGGGTCTCGGTAAAGTTCTTCGCCCCCCCCCCGTCTCTCTCCCACGTCAACGTATGTTATGCAGCATGACGGGAGATTGAAATAGCGACCGGGCGCCACCCAATGCAAATTACATAACTGGTGGGCCGTTTAAAGATTCCAACCCATTACAAAGGACTGAGCCATAATTCTTCATCGTCATCAGTCGTCGCGTCAACAAAGTGCACATAATGCCTTATAGACGCGTAGCTGGTGCCTCGCTTCTCCGCAGAATGACGAATAATGGCTTAGTAGGTGCTTCCCAACTTCACAAAAATTGTGATTTATGGCGTAGTGGGTACCTTTCTAGTGCACTTGTATTGTAGCCCCAAGAGAGCTTAAGTGGCTCTAGAAACGCCGCTCTTCCAGCTTTCGCTGTGACTGTGCTGCGGTTTCAGCGCAGGCCTGGCGTTTTTTTTTTTGCAGAGACAGCGATTGTCACCTTTCGGCGAAGTGTCAAGCACCGTACGGCGTAAACTTACACGTAAGTGTGTTCAAATTGCGCTAGCAAGCTCGACGATGTATGCAGTGCGCTTGTTGTGCGCCCGCTTTGAAATAAAATTAGCGCCTCAGGCAGCACTGAGAGCATTCGGCCAATTGAGTGACAGCTGTTTTGAGCAAGCAAATTACATTTACGTAATCTCTAGAGACAGCTCTCGTACTATCCCTTACAAAAATGGCTAGTAACATTGAGTAGACCACCTATAGTAACCATCTATTGACATTGGTGACCGTCTAGTAACGTTAGCAATCTAGTAACATTTCTCAATAGACCGTCTAAAGACCTCCTTCTTACTTTTTTATAAAGACTATTCTACGTAGACCGTCTAAAGACCTCCTTCTTACTTTTGTATACAGACTATTTTATGTAGACCGACTGAAGGCCTCCTTCTTACTGTTCTCGAAAGACTATATTATGCAGACCATCTAAAGCCCTCCTTCTTACTGACGTATAAAGACTATTCTAAATACAATCCCTCAAGGCCTCATTTGTAAGTACTACTTTAAATGTACCTTGAAAAGATGATTTAGCTTTAGCTAGGGGTGCGACATCATGGAACATTAAACCTTTCCGCACTTTCCCAGCCCCAAAACGCGTATGTCTTGACATATAATTGTGCACGTGCCGATCGAGGACCTACACAGATGTAATAATATGGCATCCATGCAGGTCCTCGTTGCATGTACGCATGCAGCGGCTTTATATGAGAAAGGCTCCCGCACCGAAGCCGAATTGGTGTGCTAACACAAATAAGTGGGCGCGCACTGTATAGTGCTAGTGCCGTACATACGACTCAGGGATGGAAGGCGTATCATTCCTTCCTTCTTCAGTTTTCCTTTATCCCCATGTTCAACAGTGTTCATTAGCGCAATCACTTTTCTGCCCACAAAGGTGGCCATCACAAAATAATTAACTCCCTCGATGCCATATGCTGAACACTCCCAAGAAGTAGAAATTCGATAACATCTAGCATTGAACTCATGGGGCAAACTCACAATGTTTCTCTTTAATATGTTTTTTTTTTTTTGTCATTGGTCGCTACCGGGTTCATATCTCCAGCATCAGAATTCACCGAAATATTCCCATACGAATGCTTTTAGCGTAAGACGTTCTTCTGAATGCGCGCTGAACCGAACCTGAGACATTTACAGCACTACGTTCCTTCCACCCTTCCAGGCACTGAGTGCGTGCTCATAAACTACACAGATCAGTGAACTGTAATGCGCGTATTAGCTGCAATGGTGTCAAATAATTTTGCCCTCCCCATCATGGGCGGAGCCACCAACTTGATCTGGGGGCCTCCGGCTCCCCAGATTCGAGTTCCTCAGGACTCCAATAAAGTTCTTGTCAAGTCATGTCATGTCATGTCTGAAAGCACAAAACATCTTTCTTTCAGTGCTTCTCAGACGCTATTAAAAACAATAAATTTATTATTATTATTATTATTATTATTATTCCTGCGTGTGAAGTACGATAAAGAAATGCAGTTACAACTCATGCACGTGCCTTCATGAACACCTGGAACATGGTTTTTTTTCTCTTCTTTTTTCTATCACGGGGGAGGGGGAGGGAGGAGGGGGTTTAGAATAACACCTCAAATGACTAGCTGTGGAGCGGCTGTGCTGTGGGGATAAACGCGCCCCATTGTCCCGAAACTCGCCTGACAAGGTATTTTTACCCCTCTCTCCTCCGGCACCGGGCGCGCTACGTCACACAAGCTGCATGGTGCCCAAGAGATCCTGTTCAGACCTGTTCGTCTTTTCCCTTTTCGCCTCGTCGTCGCGGAGTGGGCAAGGTTGCACGCAGCTCGCCCGTTTTTCGATTTCTCGTGTGCTTTTCAAAACATTCATTTACGTTTGTTGACTTGTTTGATTGATACTACGTAATTGTAGGTTTGTGATACCGATGTCATCGTTTGTGGTGAAGTGAAGCGCTGTGGAACTTTCCTCTTATGAGCCACACGTGGTTGTGCAGTTCGCGCGACCTGGGCCGCTGTTGCGGCGAGAGCCAGTCTGACCGCTGGTGGATATGAGTAGCCGGAAGGCGATGTCGTGAAAATACCATGGAAGTGTTCCCGTCAAGAACACCGACACGTGGCAAGAAACCGTCACTGTTTTCAGCAGAGACCACCGCAGCGAGAAACCAGCAGCACTCGCGAATCTCAAGCTGCAGATAGGGCCACACGTTGACTGCTCTTACGTCTCATCGGTCTTTTGTTAACTCATCTTATCTATTCTAAACATTAACTATTGAACGCCCTTTCTTGTGTGTTCTATTCTTATGGTGTGCTTGACTTTTTCATTTGGTCTTATATTTCTACTTTCTTACCTACCGAACGGGCGCACATTGCAGGTTTTCATGTACGATTTGCGGGATAGTTGATGTGTTCGTTAGAATAATACCTCGAGCTTAGCAGTGTGTGTGTGTGTGGGGGGGCCTTATTTGGATGCCTCGCGCTGTTTGTTTTTCTTCTTGCCTGAGGTATCATGTGACAGTATGGGCTACTGAGATCTGACATCATAACTGCTAACTTGCCAAACGCTTCATTTTAGTTGGTGTCTTATAACTAGTCTTATTTCTAAAATTGAACTTTAAATTCTTTGATGCGGATGTAGCAGGTTCACTTGGCCAAATCTTATTCTACTTCAGTATCTTAATTTCTGCGCTTTCTGCAAAGGTTCATATATTATTTTACTGTGATATCAACGGCGTTCAACTGTGCTAATGTGAATTTATGTGTTCAAATGATTCTGTAAATCATGAGTGCGTTTGAAATGCGTTGTTCACTTCGAGTTTTTTTTTTTGCATATTCATTAGGTGAATTGTGTGACTAATAATGGATGCAAATAGTTTCAAGCCACTAGTGCAATTAACTCCAAATGAAGATTTTTAATGTAACCTTCCGTCGATTTTTTCTCGCACAGGCATCTTCTAGATTGCGTTGCCTTCTAGAAGCAACACGTTCACACATACCACATACGCATGCTGCCGAAAGGCATGGGTTTGTAGGTAGTGTAGCACGGCCACAACTCCATTCTCGTAATAGTCAAGGTGCTCGACTGCTGACCCGAAACACGGGTGTTCGATGTTGGCCGTGGCGGTCGCATTTCGGCGAAGAAGAAATGCTAAAGGTGCGGGTACTGCGCGTAGTCAATGGACGTTAAGGAACCCGAAGCGGTCGAAGTTATCAAGAGCCCTCGACACGGCGTCCAGACTCGCCGTGGGACGTTAAACCCCGTGGACCAACCAACAAATCGTTAACAGAGCGTGTATAAGCATGCTTCAATAAAATTATTGTAACCGACTGCTAGAAGAGTGTATTAAGACAGGTTACTAGATGGTTAACAGACTGCTCGTGGACCGTCTTTCTATTGAGAGTATGTTACTAAGGTGTCTAGTGAACATTGTTGATAATTCGTTACTACGAGGTCACCAGACAGCCTATGGACATGAGTTTGTTCATAGTTGGTGGCCAATTTCAGCCAGAGCGTTGATAGATCGTTGGTACAGACGTATAAAGACAGTTTGCAGACACTCTTTTGATCGTTGGTGGGTTCTAGTAACAATTGTCTTTAGACCGTGAATGTTACCAGATATTTTACAGCGAAAGCTGTTATGAGATCATTTCACCGGCCGTTTTTGGCGCCGTAGTTGTCCGCCGCCGCCGCCGCCGCCGCCGCCGCCGGTGTCCGTAACCAGTATCGCTCGAAATAAGAAAAAAAAAACGAAATAAGAAAAAAATTCCAGGATGGAACGAGGTTCGACCCTGGGCCCTCTGCGTGGGAGCCCAGTATTCAACCTCTGAGCCATGCCGGTGCTTGAAACTGCTTCGCAAAAAGGTCCTATGCAGGCTTCATGTCGGGAAGGAACCACATTAGCATATGCAATATAGCGTGGTAGAAGAGTAAAATAAGCACCAAGCGTCGCACAACGCGAATTCTGTAACCAGGCGTCACACAATGCGAACTGCGCAACGAGTAGGTTACTGAATGCTTCCAACCCATTACAAAGGGTTCTGCCATAATTCTTCGTCGTCATCATGCACAGCATCAACAAAGTGCGCATAATGCCTTACATGTGTTTAGCAGGTACCACGGTTCTCCGTAGAATGACGAAAAATGGCACAGTGCCTGCTGCCCTATATACTTCTCAAAAATTACAATGATTTATAGCGTAGTGGGTTCCTCGCACTTGTATTGGTTGTCAAGGAAGCCCATAAGCGCATGATCCATTTCCTCTGGGTCTCAGTAAAATTACAATGATTTAGAGCGTAGTGGGTTCCTCGCAAATGCACTTGTATTCGTTGCCAAGGAAGCCCATAAGCGCATGATCCATTTCCTCGGGGTCTCAGTAAAGTTCTTCGGCCCCCACGTCTCTCTCCCACGTCAACGTATGTTATACAGCAGGATGGGAGAGGGAAATAGCGACCGGGCGTCACCCGATGCAAATTACATAACTGGTGGGCCGTTTAAAGCTTCCAACCCATTACAAAGGGCTGAGCCATAATTCTTCATCGTCATCAGTCGTCACGTCAAGAAAGTGCACATAATGCCTTACAGACGTGTAGCTGTTGCCTCGCTTCTCCGCAGAATGACGAATAATGGCTTAGTAGGCGCTTCCCAACTTCACAAAAATTGTGATTTATGACGTAGTGGGTACCTTTCTAGTGTACTTGTATTGTAGCCCCAAGAGAGCTTACAAGGGGCTGTAGAAACGCCGCTCTTCCAGCTTTCGCTGTGACTGTGCTGCGGTTTCAGCGCAGGCCTGGCGTTTTTTGTAAGGGATATTACAGAAGCTGTTTCGCTACACGCTTTCCTTTACGGTGTTTTTAACGGCTTGCATGTGCCCACTAAATGCTCGTATCGCAGTCTTTAAAAACGTTTTTGAAGCTGACGGTGAAGCGTGAAATAAATGTAAAAAGGCCGGTGTAAAGTGGAGATCGGTGGTGGTAGCGGAAATACAAACATGTCACAGGTCTTGTGCTTTAACGACGTCGACTCGCCATCATCTACAGACCGTTTGCAAACTTGCGATCGGACGTCGTCTAAGCCTGATACTTAAAAACAAGGCCTTTGAGGAACTTAGTGGTAATTGACTTCGTGGTGGTGGCGCGTGCTCAACATGAAAACTTATGCCACAGTCACCATCCCGCGCATGCTTCGCATAACATCGAATTCCACGGTAAGTGGGATCTGCCGAATTTTTTTTAACACGAAAGTGTTTTATGCCGGGGTCCATCAAGTACATCCGTCACGGATATGACGTTGATAAAATGGACGCCAACGGGTGAGAAAGAAAAAAAAAACCCAAGAGAAACATACCCCGCTGGGAATCGAACCCACGACGTTGCGGCCGCGACGGCAAGCGCCCGGCGCCCTACCGACTAAGCTAACTCGGGAGATGCGAGACACGGCGCGAACGCGCCTTATCTCTTTCACACATTCTCTTTCGCGGCGGGCGGAGCGGGGCGGTGCCGCCGTCTGTGAGATGTGAACAGAAGCAATGCTTTACGATCGACACTTACTAGCGCTTACTCCGAGATTGCACGCGATATCGGAGGTCATGGTTACAGCGTCTCGATACCAGAGAGGTAGACTGGCCGCGCTGGCGTCGCCGAGGCACCCTTGACGCAGTTACGTTGGTTAAGGTCTTTCTTTGCCTTTCGCTTCGTGTTAGCGTGCGTCGGCTCATCGGAGTAGTGCAGCTTCCACGTGCACCAACGGGATTTCTCCGCCGCCGACTGCTTCAATTGCGAGAGCACCGGCTAACAAAACTGCTGCAGTACGCGTTGCAGAAAGGACGCGATTTCGACGGGCGAATGTCGTGCCTTGGTGGAGCGAGAGCAGCGCCTGCGAGACAGAAACCAGCGGGACGCACGCGTTTGCGGCTGCTGAAGCGCAGTGTGTGTTAGTGTATGCATGAGCACAGCCGTCGGCTACCCATTACTAGAAAGCGCACACCGTGCCGTTTCTCTCCTTAATTGACGCCGCTTTGAAGAAGTGCATACCGGGTACCAGTGTTGATAATGAGCTTGTTGATATCATCGTTACGCGGTATTCACGATTCGCTGTGTCCAAATATATGTTCACACCGTCAGCTACCACAACGGTTTAATCATAATCATGGGTGTTAGTCGTCGCGATAGAGACATGCTGTCAACATGGGTTCATCCACATCAAATAGTGCTATAGCTGCTGTAGCGACAGAGAAGAGGCCGACACCCGTGTTGCCCTGGTTGAACACTTCTCCCTTCTTTTTATTGCGTGCTCTCAAGCAGCCCCGCTTTACGCCCGCTTCTTCGCGTGTCTTGTGCGCGGCATGGCGTTTCCCGCCAACGTTTTGCCGCGGTAAACTCAACATCCTCCCGGGGCCGCGCTGTGCTCGCTTGCCTCCAAAGGGTACAACCGTTGAGCGGCGCGACGTACTTGCTGACCGTTTGGGAATGCAATCTTGAAGTACCTCTCGATTCCGTCCCGGCCTGGAAACGCCTCGACCACTCTGCCGAGCTTCCATTGCAGCGCTGGCACGTTGTCGTCCTTAACAATCACCAAGACACCAACGCGCAGCTGGGATGAAGACGACGGCGGGCAGTGATGAGCGGAGCGCAGGAGAAGCAGATATTCCTTCTTTCTCATGATTTAAGTAGCGCACTGACTGACGAGGACAGAGAAAAAGAAGGTGCACAACACGCCTCGTCTCTGTCCTCGTTCGTCAGTGCGCTACTTAAATCATGATGAATCCGTACCTACTAGCTCAAGTTTCAATTCTCATGCAATTCCTTCTTCCACCGTTTCCACAATCGGTGCAGAAGCTCGTCTCTGTATTTCACCCGCCTTCGCAAGTCAGGCGCCGTAGAACTAGGCAAACAGCCGTTGGTCTTTGCTGGTAACCCCACGACACGCTTGCCAATTGAGAAGTGCGATGGCGTCAGCGCCTCTGCATCCTCCGTGTCCTCGCAGAGTTGCGTCAGAGGGCGACAGTTGACTATCGCTTCTACGTCAGCCAACACAGTGAGCAGTTCTTCGTAATTGAGGCTGCTTCGTCCAAGGCAGCGCTTGAGCGCATCCTTAATTGTCCCGATGACGCGCTCCCAGAAACCTCCCCACCACGGAGCTCGTTCGGCGATGAACTTCCACTTGATTCGGTGGGCACTTGCGTGGTCTTGGACGCTCTCGCTGAGCAGCGATCGCAGTTGTTCGGAACAGCTGAGGAATGTCCTGGCGTTATCCGAGTAAACTGTAAATGGAATGCCACGCCTGGATGTAAACCGACGAAAGGCAAGGATGAATGCGGGTGCTGTCATGTTCGAGGTTAATTCTAGTTGCACCGCCCGTGTCACCGCACAGGAGAAGACGGCAATATAAAGCTTCGCAGGCTGTCGAGTAGACCGATAATAAAGAGGGCCGCAAAAGTCGACTCCCACGACGTCGAACGGTGACGTCTCCATTATGCGTCTTTCGGTAGTGGTGCCACTGGGACTGATGCTGGATGCAAACGTAGGCGGCGACATGCCAAGCACGACTGAAGCACTTCCTTAACGGTTCGTCTTCCTTTTAAAAACCAAAATCTTGATCGGAGGCCCAGAAGCGTAAGGAGAACTCCGGCATGTAGAAGACGGACATGTGTAGCGGATATCAAGAGTCATGTAAAGACGTGGTCACTTGGCAATAGGATGGGGTTTTTAAGTTCCTCTGGCCCCTGAAGTTCCTGTAAGCGGCTTCCAACTCTGAGCAACCCATCCTGGTCAATATCCGGCCGCAGTGCTAGGACACTTGAACGTGCTGGCAACGGCTGGCCCGCGTGACGTGCAGCGACCCCTGCTGAGAATGCGGTTTTCTTAAGAAACTTATTCCAGTGTCTCTCCGCGTGATCTATTTCCAGGGACGTCAGCGACCCAGACAAGGATGCCTGTCTTCGGGAGGCGTTGCAGAAAAACCTCAAACTCCAGGCGGTTACTCTGAGAAGCCTGGAGAGTGAGCTGTACTTCTCGAGGTCCAGTAGCGGTGGGTGTAGATGTATAGCTTGCGGTGAGACTGCGGTTGGGCACACAGACGCAACTTTGCTGTTCAGGTCACAAACCGTCAGCGCAGAGCAAGGACTCAAAGGCCAGCTGCCCTCTGGTTTTGACAACCAAGGAGGTCCCGTCCACCACTTCGTCTCTCGTGTTAAAACCGCTGCCGATACTCCGCGGGTCAGAAGGTCTGCTGGGTTGTCTGTGCTCACGCAGTGCCGCCAATTGTAGCGTCGAGTCAAAGTCTGAATCTCTTGCACACGGTTCCTTACGAATGGCTCCAAACGGTGAGCATCGCCAGAGATCCAATGTAGCGCTATCGTTGAATCCGTCCAGAAGGAGGCGACACATGACGAGAACTCGGGTATTCTCTGAATGTACTGCCATAATCTCGCCGCTAGAAGACAGGCAAGAAGCTCTAAGCGTGGTAGAGACATCGGCTTCAGCGGTGCAATGCGAGACTTGCTAATGAGGAGTCGGACGGTAACACGGCCATCGTCTAGTGGTTGGCGTACGAACACTGCGACTCCATACGCATGAGGGCTGGCGTCAGCGAACAAATGTATTGTAGCGCGTCCCTGATCTTGGGATGCCCATGCGAGGCAACGTGGAATACGAACGGCAGATAAAACAGGCAGTTCCGACACCCACTTCTTCCATAATTCCTCAATGTCACGCGGAAGAGGCTCGTCCCAATCGATGCCTTGTCGCCATAACCGCTGAAACAGGATACGAGCTGTCACGTGAAATGGAGCGACGAAGCCCATGGGGTCGAATAGCCTGGCATATGCTTGCAAGACGGTTCGATTCGTTGACGGTTGACTGGAAACGAACGTGAGTACGCCTTGCGTAGTGATGATGATGTCATCTGATGAGCGGTCCCACAGCAGACCAATCACCTTGTACTTAGAGCTCTGCTCGGTGACATTCTCTAGTGAGAGGCCGTCGTTCAAGAACTGGTCGCAGAGAAGGCGAGAGTTTGAGCACCACTTTCTCAATTCCATTCCCGCATCGGTAACGATAGCATTCGCTTCTCGGTAAATCTCCAATGCCTCCTCTTCGGAAGACGCGCCGATGACTAAGTCGTCCACGTAGAATGACCGTTGTAGGCGGGCGACGGTGTCCGGGTGCTTCGTCTTCCATGTTTCGAGGCAGTGCTGTAGGGTTGCTGACAACAAGAACGGGCTAGAAGATGCTCCGAAAGGGACCCGGGTCATGCGGCACTCGATGATTGTTGGGACGGGATGCTCATGTGTCGGTAATTGGTCGATCCACACGAAGCGAAGAGCGTCTCTGTCTTCCGACCGGATCCATATCTGGAGGAAGGCCTTTCGGATGTCCGCGGTGAGAACAAATTTGCTGCTTCTAAACTGCAAGAGTAGCTGCATGAGTTCAGACGTTTTGCCGCGTTAAGCTCAATAGCTGCCAAACACGAATAGACATTGTACAAGGTCTCATATATCACTACACAATAAGCAAACATGTGAAGACATGTTTCACTTTCGTGTTATACCGATTCCTATGACGGAGGGATCAGCCATGTTTTTTTCTAGATTTCTGCAACCTAAAGTCGACCCTCGCGTTACAATCGAATACTGAAATTCAATTTTTTCTTCCTGGACGTAATGAAATGTCACCCCTGGCGTTACAATCGTGGTCATGTTACAATCGAGTAAATACGTTTTGTGTAATGCACGGCGCGATGCTTACGCAACCTAAGCTGTCATGTGCCACATAAGAAAAGCGAAAAATTCCAGGAGTGCCTAGACAGCGTTCTCCCCACAGTTACGCCTATGGTGCAAGTGCTTTTATTGTGGCTGCGTACGCTGTATTAAAGTCGTTTATTTCTTAAGCAAAAATGCCGCATATAGGCAGCACACATATAAATGATCGCAGTCTTCAACGTTCGCTATTCAGGTAGAATGTCGAAATTGAATGAAGGGGGTCGGACCCTCCTTCAGCACTATGTAACAGCAAATTACATAGTAGTACTAGTGTTATTGTCTCTTAGCAAGACATAGTTCTATTGTTATATGCGACCATGACAAATCCGTACTTTGATGTTAAATTGACATTAGCGGTTACTTAATGCAAACTTAGATCAGCCGCTCGGTTCTACTGCGCGATTTTCAAACATCGTGTATTCAGTAGCTCGTACCAGAGAGTATCATATGTGGAAGTTAGTGTACATCTTATAGGAACATGTCGAACAATAACAGACACGTAATATGTTAGTACGATTCATAGTGGCCGACTGTGCGCACTAACCTTGCATTTACACGAGGCATAGTGGAGTCATTGCACACCAGGCGAGTGAGTCCACCTAGTCACATGTTCCTACCCTATGCAGCGCTGTATCACAGAGCCGGCACAAGCGTTGCACCAAGTGGGTTTGGGCCCTTGTATAACGAAAAAGCTTTGTTAACAGTAACTTTCTGTTCACCACAGTTTTTATTATCGGCGAAGACAGGGATTGTGAAAAACAACGTCACTTCTTCGCCGTCGCATTGAAGAGCCCGTAAGTGCCATGGCAATAGGTGGTCAGCAGCACCTAAATCAATCGAGGACAACTTTCGGCCAGCATGTCGCTTTAATGAGTAACCCGCACAAGGGAAGAGGCACGTTTCTGGAAGACTGTGACAGCGACACCTCAGGTCTGAACCTAGGCGAGCAAGGCACGGGAAGACTCAGGGCCACCCATAAACATTTCTTATCAGGGCTAATCCGTGCTCAAGTTGCGCTCCCTAGCCGTGCGCAAGAAGATCGCCCTGCTCAAAGCCACGTGTCTAGCAGAAAAAAAAAGAAAGACAAATGCGTGTTAATTGTGAAGGAGCCGCAATGACAAGTGTCGCCATAATTATTCACTATAAGTGATAAAAAGAACAATGGTTACACCTTGTTAACGAACCGTGCACACGTGGCGCATAGCTAGATGCATGCTTTACTTGCGCATGCATGTATATCTATGTAATGTCATTGTACAGTGTGGCCACTTGACGACAGTGTTGGGAGCGGTGCATTCCAAGCCTCAATGACAAAGGGGCGCTTTGCACGACAGCATAATGGTTTCAGCGCGTTTTGACGCTACGAGCGCTTGATGGATTTTTGATATCGCTGAAAGCAAAACACTCGTAACGTTTATGGGCGCCGCAGCTACGCTTGTTTCTGTTGGAGCGTTCTGTCGTCGCCTGGTTGTAAGCGCCTCAGGAACTTCGTGCACGGCGGCTTCAGGTGATGGGGTCTGCGCACTGAGGGCCTGCAAGCGCCAGCTCGCGCCCGTCTACGGTCGCCTCGTGTATGCAGCCCACGAAGCCTAAGTAGAGCGCTGCCGGAAGCCCGGGGGGCAACTTGGGGCATCCGCCAAGCCACAGCAGCCCGTCAGTGTTGAGCTGTGTGGCACCAGGAGCAGCATTCGAGGTCAACGGCTTTGCACCGTCTACCACAAGCGTTGCCAGCCGACCCTGGCGCTGTAGCCGCGCTGTGTGCCAGCGGCCGTCGTCAATTCGCGACTCGGACCACAATTCCTGTCGTCGAGCGCCTAGGTCGTACGACACAAGCAGCCGGCCTTGGTCCAGAGCCAGCGCCATGTGGTCTCCCCGGCCACCCGTCCAGAGCAGCAGGCCGCGAGGCTCCCGGCTCCGGAAGCGAATCTCAACCTCGTTCTCGGGGGCACCGCTGCGGCAAGGAGAACGCGGTGATGCTTAAAGTGACAGAAAGATGCAAAACACAAAGACATCGTGATCAAGGCGTTCTCGTTACAATAGGCGCGTTACACAGTCTTTCACGAGCACTGTCGCCTATTTTATGTCTTGTAAAACAAGTTTAGTTGAGATCAGGTCATCTAACCCTTCCCAAAATTCTAACGCACGTAACCCTTCCCAAAATTCTAACGCACGTGTCGCATACCGAAATCGACATTCTCTCGCTTCGTTTGAGTTACGAACGATTCTGCACCAAGCACTAGACAGCGAGGCAGCAGAGTTCACGACGTCCAGAGACCGACCCAGACATACGAGTTGGTTTCCAGCCCAAAGAGGCATGCTGCGGGCCTATAGGCTCGGCTGCACCGGCGACGCCCTGACGCGATGGGAAACTCACTTGGTTACAGTACGAGATAAGCCATATTTTTCCTCCGATAGACTGCAATATCAAACTATCTTAGAGCGAAAGATCTGCTACTCCATGTCTGACAAGGTGATTCATCCTGTCGCAATGGCTTTGAGCAGCCGGACCGCAAGCGCAACGCAACGCGTGTCCGCTCGGCCGGCTTTGTTGAAGAAGAGCCGCATGGTTCTCCTTCCTGTAAAGCTGTGTAAAGCCTCCTGTAAAGCTGTAACGCTGTTTCTTTCTGCAACGAGTTGCAACTTTCATGGTTGTGTACGTAAGTTTATTATGAACAGCAAGCTTTTGTGGCTTGCTGCAAAAGCTTGCTGTATTTCGCAGTCTTAAAACCCACACGCTGCACATGCCTTTTAGAAGTATTGTTACTTAGCAGAGTATTTTGCAGCAGCTGCTGAGTCAGTTTTATTCCTATAGCAATTGTATGGACACTCTCGACAGGCTCTTGCCGTCATTATTCATATAAAATTCATACCATCATCAGGCACATCGTATGTTCTACCCGGGAGTAAAAGCTAGTGAGCGCTGGCGACGAACGCGGCTGAAGCAGAGACGAAACGTCTAAATTATTGCAAGGAGGGCGCATGCGATAACGCCAACCCGCGTGCGAGGCCTGCCCTCTCAAGCAGACAGGAAACGCCCCACCCGTCTTTCGTAATGAGCATGAAGGGACGCCAGAGGCAAGAAGCGCCGCTCGAAGGGCGCGGTTTCGACAGACATCAGAAACTTGCTGTGTTTTTGAAACACTTAAGCGCTCTTGTTATTGGCGATTCCTACATTGCTAAAAATTCGAAACAAGTGACTACGTTTCCGGCGTCTCTTAATTCCTGTAGGCCTGCCGTTTCGATAGATGCATGGAGGACCTGATGTCACAGGATGCCATTTTGCCTGTGTGTGCGGTTGTACTGAAAATAACGGTGATGTGGCTTTCCAGAGTGCTACCGGGATCTTTGTTGATAATTTTATGGTACTACGTTGTGTTGCTTTTGACAGCGAGATATTCATGCAGCGAAAGGGAATTTGTATTGGTTCATGTTTTGCCGCAGTACTTTGCAATATCTGTTTATATAGTTTCTATTGAGCGTGACTTGAATAACCTTTCGGACAACGAGAAGGTCCTACAAGTTTTTAGATATGCAGACGACTTTCTCGTGACTGTAAACGCTTATCCCATCCGGACGAATGCTTGCTTAGACGACATCGAAAAGGCTTAGCCTTCACCCATGAACTTGCGAACACTGACGCCTTTGAATTTTTAGATATTAACAGGCTTTCTAGGGGGAAGCAAATTTGCTGGAAGTACTCTTCGCGTGCTCAAATGGAGATTTCACCCTTCGATTCTGATCATAGTAAGGCAGTAAAACGAGCTATTGCATCACAACGACTCGAGTCGGTGCTGATAAAGTGCTGTGCTCACTTGGCTCAGGGTTGTTCTAAAAGACAGATTGAGCGCTTGCAGGCGGCCGGGTTCCCCTGCTCGAACTCGCCTGCTGCGTCGGAAACACTCATTCAGAAACTTCAGGGCAACAAGAAGGAGCTTGAACCTGCTCTTGCAGCTGAAAAGCCGGAAGTGGTGCGCACAGAGTGTCGCACAAATTTCAGAAATTGGGGCAGCTACACGCACTAGTGGTGCGAAGGCTGAGGAAAGAGCTGAGCCTTCCCTTTGCCACCCCTTGCTATACGATACCATATACGGCTATGATATGCCGCTATCGTGTTCCATCAGTTTTGAATATCGATCAGTATTGACTGGTTATCGATCGGTACGGATTGGCCCGATGAAGTCCACATTCGCCAAGTAATGCTCATCAGGTTTCTTCGAGGTCGTAACCGGCATCGGTTAGTTCTCGATCAGTAGTGATTTGTTATTGATTGGCTGTCGATCGTGTCACACGTGTATCCAAGGTCAAACGAACATAGGCATGCATGTCGCGGTATCTTATATGAAATATTGGGTATTGATTGGTTATCGAAAGTATTGATTGGCTATCGATCGGTATTACACGTGCATCCAAGCTCAAGCGAGCAGAGCTGTGCGTTTCGTGGCATTTTATATGAATTATCGCGTATTTAATGGTTATAGGTTACTATATTTTATGGTTATCGGGTATTTAATGATTGATAAGTTACCCAAGCTCAAGCGACCATAGGTATGCATTTCGCGGCATTTTTATTGCGAGAGGAATTATATGGACACTCTCGGCTGGTTATTGCTGTCGTCCGTCGCCGTCATGCCTCATATATATATATATATATAATATATATATATATATATATATATATATATATATATATATATATATAGAGAGAGAGAGAGAGAGAGAGAGAGAGGCCACAAAGAAAAATTATTCAGAAAAATTTTCCCCGAAGCGCGGAATCGATCGGGCGACCTCTCGTTCCGCAGCGCGCGGCGTTAAGGCCGAGACAGCCGGTAGGATTTTCCATGCGATGCGACGCCCGACGCGGCGGTGGGGAAACCGGAATGGTGACCTTTAATAGCATCGGACAGCCACCATTTTGGCTGCCACATCGCATGGAAAATCGTACCGTCTGTCTCGCGCTTTAGACGGCTAGGCCACGAGGCGTATGTCTTTCAGCATGCTAACGGCAAGCTATTCATATACACCGCTTACTTCAGCGTGTTTTCACCTTTTATATACACCATTTACTCCAGCGAGATGGCGCGAAGGGCGTGAGGGGCGCGCTTTAAAGGTCATCGCCGCGCTCGTTGCGATGCGCACGCGCCTCCTGCCACGCCAGGCGCACTTTGCCTTACAGGGCGTGGTCGTTTGCGCGAGCTTATCTCGTGAGGGGGGTGGTTTCTATGTCTTCTGTTTTCACCGCGATGTCCGCGCTGAAGTTACCGAGCGTACGAAGGCCACTTCGCTCGCTGCAGCGGCCGCGTTCGCGAAAGGGGCGCGCTGTTCAAACAGAAAGAAGTGTGCCAGTTGGTAGTTCACGCTCGTCCTGTGTATACCTGTGCATTCGTTTCATGCATCGCGCTTTACGTTTGAACAGTACGCTTTAAGTGTCGAGCTGTGACACTTGATAGTTCGCGCTCGTCTTGTGTGTGTTCTTTCCGTGCGTCCTTTGCGCTTGAGCGACGCGCTGGAAATTTCGAGCTGCTTCCCTCGTTGACTGCTTCGCCGTTGCGGCGGAAGTGTGGCTTTTTTTATGATTTATTGGGCACCCGGTTGCCATAGCGACGCGCAGTGACTTCATCGCTCGGAGAGGTTTTCCAGTCCACGGATCAGACCTTACGCCCGGCTTTAACAGATCCGCTGTTCAATTGTGGCCAATGTTCCTAGTGCTTTTTCAGCGCGGCACAAACTGGCTGGGCTATGCCCGCGCCCTGCGGGACCACCTAACAAACCGAAGCACGTAAAAAAGCACGTCAGGTCCTATGTTACGTGTGCCTTAGGCATCGAGTACAGAATCCCACCCACTTGTGGAAATGTTTATGCCGGGCAAGCTGGTCGATTCGTCAGCGATGGAGCACATGACCACGAGTGATCTGTTGAAATAATTTGCCGTATCATTTACATATGACTGTAGGACCTGTGCCTGTGAGCCAGTGCGGACTAGCATTCGAATTCTGGGCAGAAGTGGGAATGCGCAGTCGAGAGAACTCATGCAAGCTTAGAAAGAAAGAGAGCAAGGGACTCGCCTGTTGTAGTGCGCAACAAAGAAAAACAGAAAGATGGTTGTATTTGTTTTGTTTTGCGATCTTGATGATTGCTGTGTGGCTGCAACGGGCAGCGCGCCTGTTAACGCGGCTGTGTATATATCAGGGCTGGGCAGAGATACCCAGAAAAGTATTCCGGAATACAGATATCGAAATACATCAATTGGAAGCCTAAAATACGGATACTGAGATACATTTTCCTTTAACGTAACGCGATATTTCGGAGATACTTTTGCAATAAGACGAAAAAAGTATTCCGGAATACAGTTACAGCGATACAGATACTGCAATACTTTTTTTTATTTCAAGGATGCTCATACTACGCAAAGACACCTATTAGTGCAGCATAATCTTGTAATTAAAGTTACTGCGCATCGAAACGTTCAGTTCATTTATTTATTTATTACAGTACCATCAGCGCCATTAAGACATTGCAGGGGAGGGGGGGCGGACAAAGTACATAATTAGTAATAATGACATAATTACAAGTATCAATTCCAATAAAAATACACTATTTCACAGCAACAGTAACAAGGATTGGAGACCGAAATCTACATACTTGGCGAGCAAACTAAGCTATGCTAGAAATAGCACATCCTAAGCAAATCACTCGAATCACTAATGAACACCAGTGAATTGAGAAAAAGCACAGATTTATTTTGAAGATCTGCTTTGCTGAGAAGGTTGCTGTGTAGGCTTCTCAAATGGGCTGTCTTCTAACAGCGTCGGTTGAGGCTGCTCAGCACAAGACTCACGAAAGAAAGAAAGTCTGTCTACCGCTGAAGGCGAGCACAAATTCGTGTTATAGTGAATAAATGCCGCCTTTATAGCCGGATTGCCCTGCAGTGTGGCCATATCTCTTCTCGGGTCATCTAGATACCGAAACACTTCCACCCTCACTTGGGTTGCTCTGACTGTTCAGAATCCGAAGTCGGTCCCCATCTTTGGAATCCTCAGCCGTCTGACCCTGTCGGCTTCAATGAAGCTTTCACCACCACCGACGCTACCAGCACCCATTTCAGAAAGCCGCAACAGGCGAAGTCGGCTCCGGCGGTGGGGGAGCCTGCTACCACAAAAGACCGTTTCACGCATGTAATCAATTAGGAACGCACCCTGGCATGGAGAGGTAGCTGAAAGCGAGCCATCTTCTAGTCACTTCCGCCGCGACTACGGGAACTGCTTTTGGAAGTGCCGCCGCTTTGATAACTGAACGCACGCGAAGCATTGCAAAGCCTGTTCCAAGGCGGTATCCGCGCGGGGGGTCGCGAAGTAATTGCTTGCCACCCGAAAAAAATTAGGCGTGCTGCACTGACCTTGAGAGACAGCGACTTTCGTCGGCAGAGGCCGACAACACTGCCCCCGTGATTCCGCCGTCTGCGGCATCGCGCGCTTTACCGCATGGACCATTCTGTGCTTGAGGGGAAACGATCGCCGCCCTATCTGTCGGCGACCGGCGGTGCGCCTTTGCTTGTCGTGGCACAAAAAAGAAAAAAAAAACGCCATTCCCCCATTGGAAACACGCCTCAACTCATTTCCGACACAAAAAGCAATGTAACGAGATACCCGTGTCCTGCATAGTATCGCGATACAGGCGATACATCGTAAATGTATTTCACTACTGAGATACAAATACATTTTTCAAATGTATCTCGATGCAGAAATACAGATACTCAAAAGTGTCTCTGAAATACTATCGCGATACTCTTGTATCGCGATACTGCCCAGCCCTGCCCCATTGGAAACACGCCTCAACTCATTTCCGACACAAAAAAACAATGTAACAAGATACCCGTGTCCTGCATAGTATCGCGATATAGGCGATACATCGTAAATGTATTTCACTACTGAGATACAAATACATTTTTCAAATGTATCTCGATACAGAAATACAGATACTCAAAAGTATCTCTGAAATACTATCGCGATACTCTTGTATCGCGATACTGCCCAGGCCTGGTATATATGTAGGGAAGTATTTCGTAATAACGCTTGGAGCGAGCAGCGCTTGTCCTGTGCTTCAGTGCTCTTTCTTTCCTTGTCCTGTGGAGAGACAGGACAAGGATGCGGCCTACGCTGAAGTTGCGCATCGCCGTGTTATGTGTGCCCAAGCCGCCGCATCTGCAATGAAGCCGCTTCCCTAGTAGCACGAATTGTTGCTGCAATGTTGCACAATGTTGCGAATGTTGTTGAATGTTGTGCAACATTTCACAACATTGTATCAATGTCGTCAGATGTTGCTCAACATTAGACAACGTTCAGCAATGTTGAGGTAACGTTGCATTTTTTATGTTAATACAATGTTGTCAAATGTTGACAGACGTTGGCACATATTTGACCACACGACTGGAACATCGCCGCCGCAACTGCAAAACAGCTGCAACTGCAAAACCGGTGTTATTTCCGCGGCATGCACAGTTCAATTTAAGATTTCTCAGCTGCTTGCCCAAAATAAATAACCATTGCTGCACTGCTGCCTGAAATGAAAGCGCGCGCGTTCAAGTACACAGCGCATATTCAAAACAGATTTATACGATACGTACCTCGTGTTAAATATGCACTTTCATAAATTATCCCACTGACGCATTGATTCTGGCGCACTGGTGCCGCAGGGGCAAGCGGCGTGAAACCGAAACAAAAAGCAGAGCCTTTGCTTATAAGCGGCAGTCCTACGGTTACTGACATCGTTAATGGCCGAGCGCAGTTTCCCGCGGAAAGTTGTTCGCGATATTTGAGGTCTTCGTGGCGCCCAGCTGAAGACTACGAGAATACTGCGTTGGAAAGAGAACGGTAAGTGTTTTCTGGATTCACTCGCAGAATTTTCCGTGGTTTGCTCCTTTTCCTGCCTTGGCTCTTTGCTTTATACGGAGTTCGCGGGCGAAAAATGCAGCGGGTGAAGTGCGCATTGAGTGAAGTCGGCGACAGGCAAAAGCGTCGAAGGATAGCTGAAGATGTTCGTCATGAGCTCGTTAGCTGTTGTGATGCAAGTGACGGCTGTTGGAGCGACGATCACTCGGTGAACGAGTCAGCAGAGCGCGGGAATGAAGTTCCGTTTTCTGACCCAACTGCTCGGCGCTCGTAGTTGCACGGCGCGCTCAGTTTACCGTGCGAATCAATCACAGGGGAATGTGATGTTAGTGGCTTTTATTCTTCGTCTGGCGCTGAATCAGCCGCTTCCACCTTGCATAACGGCGAACACAGGTTTGCTAGCAGTTCTGGAGGTGATGGGACAAGTCCGCAGAGACCCGAGTCTTCACTTGAGAGCAACCTGAGCGCGTGGACATTCTCAACTGAAGTGCCAGCCTCTCACCTTACTTCTCTCCTAAAGGTGCTCAAGCCTTTCCATCCAGAGCTACCTGCGGATGCAAGAACATTACTGAAGACTTTAAAACAAACTGAGCCTATGCCAATGTGTGGTGGAGTGTACTATTACATTGGAGTAGCATCCGGTCTGATTCAGCACATTTCGCAGCATATTCCACCAGTGTGTCAGACGCTTTCATTAATTGTAAATGTGGATGGGCTTCCAATATCACACAGCTCTCGAAGGCAGTTCTGGCCAATACTTGTGCTAGTCAAGGAAAGCCGCTGCTATTATCCTTTTGTTGCTGCCCTTTATGAGGGAGACAGCAAGCCCGAGGATGTAACTTTGTACTTGAATGAGTTTGTGTGTGAAATGAGTCAACTGCTTGCAGGTGGACTTTTGTACAACGACAAGTCATACTCTGTGACACTCACTGCGTTTGTGTGTGATGCACCGGCAAGGGCTTACATTAAATGCATAAAGGGGCACACGGCTTACTTTGGCTGTGAAAAATGCACACAGAAGGGCGTGTACTCCGATATAGATAGGAAAGTAATTTTTCCAGAATGTGACAGCCCTTTGCGAACTGATGAGAGCTTTCAAAACTTTGTTCAGAAAGATAATCACCACAGCGTATCTCTATTGCAGTGCCTATGTGTTGGAATGGTAACACAGTTTCCACTCGATTATATGCATCTGGTGTGCCTAGGGGTAGTGAAAAAGCTGCTGCTTCAATACTGGCTCTCAAAAAAACCATCTTCTTCAAAATGTACTTTTGGGCTAGTTGGTTCATAATCGTAGTAGAACAGCGCCGGCGAAAACAACAGACCAGACGAGGAGAAGGACACGTAACACAAGGCGCACTAACAACTGAAAGTTTGTACAGTGCACCGATAATGTGGTTTACACAATCCCTTTGTCTTGCGGTGCGTCATACATAGGCCAAACAGGAAGATGCCTAAATAATAGATTAAAAGAGCACAAGTACAACACAACGAAAGTGGTATCGGGGCATCTAGGTATCCATTGCAGAGACTGCGGTTGCGCACCTCGATTTGAAAGCACTGGCGTCATGTACAAGTCAGCTGACAGGTTAACAAGGGAGGTTGTTGAAGCCCTAGAGATTAAAAAGCTCGGGGAATCTTGTGTCAGCATGCCTTCTGTTTTGCTTTCAAAGAAGGATGTCAGATTTCTTTCAGGAACCGTTTTGCACGCACAGTAGGAGTGACCACGTGATACAGTGTCATAGCTTTTGTAACCTTCTTTCTTCTGTTTATTCATGTGAAGGCAGTATTCATTCTGTGCAGATACCGAATAAACTTTCAGTTGTTATTGCGCCTTGTGTTACGTGTCCTTCTCCTCGTCTGGTCTGTTGTTTTCGCCGGCGCTGTTCTACTACGACATCATCTTCAAAAATGCACTCAGACCCAAAGCTCCGTTTCTCTGATATGCTTGTTGCCTTTGGTGCCACAGTTCCAAGTGACATGAAACGAAGGCCCCGGTCGTTGCAGTTCGTGGAACTTTGGAAAGCAGTAGAGTTCAGGAATTTTCTTCTCTATTATGGGCCAGTTGCCCTAAAAGGAAATAATGAAAGACGTTTCTATGATCATTTCATGAAGCTCAGCATTTCTATTTTCATTCTTGCTTGTCCCATATATGCTGTGCACTATACTGATGTTGCTGAGAGCCTTCTACAGCAGTTTGTTTCTGAGGCTGGCTCACTTTATGGCAAGGGTATCTACGTGTACAATGTGCATTCTCTCTTGCATCTTGCTGATGTTGTCCGCCGGTTTGGTCCGCTCGATCAATTTTCTGCATTTCCGTTCGAGAACTTCCTGTATAAGCTAAAAACGCTGGTCAAGTCAAAAGCTCGAGCTCTTCAACAAATTGTCAGGCGCCTTCATGAAGAAAGTTGGCTAAGTGAATCTACTTTACCTGCACCAGATTCTCGTCCCCGGCTTTCTGGAAAGCACAGCGTGGTCCGGTGCCTCCGGGTTTTGAAGGCCATCACTACTCTATTCTTGGGATTGCGGGCACTGTGCTGAAGAACAACAACATGGATAATTGTGTCCTTTTAAAAAAAATGGCCACATTGTGTTGATAGCCAACTTTCTTCAGTCATCCACTACAATCAGCTTCTGTGGGCAGTATTTTGGAAACTGACAGACTTGTATTCACGTCCAGTGCCATCGTCACAGTTATTTGTTTTACAGCGAAAGCTGTTATGAGATCATTTCAACGGCCGTTTTTGGTGGCGTAGTTGTCCGCCGCCGCCGCCGCCGCCGCCGGTGTCCGTAACCACTATCGCTCGAAATAAGAAAAAAAATGAAATAAGAAAAAATTTCCAGGATGGAACGGGGTTCGAACCTGGGCCCTCTGCGTGGGAGCCCAGTGTTGTACCTCAGAGCCATGCTGGTGCTTGGAACTGCCTTGCAAAACGACGCTATACAGGCTTCATGTCCAGAAGGAACCACATTAACATATGTAATTTAGTGTGGTAGAAGAGTGAAATAACAACCACGCACCACACAACGCGAATTCTGTAACCAGGCGTCACACAATGCGAATTGCGCAACGAGTTGGCTGTTGGATGCTTCCAACCCACTACAAGGGGCTCTGCAATATTTCTTCACAAGGGGCTCTGCAATAATTCTTCATCGTCATCAGGCACAACACCTACAAAGTGCGCATAATGCCTTACATGTTTTAGCGGGTGCCACGGCTCTCCATTGAATGACGAAAAATGGCATAGTGGCTGCTTCCCTACTTCACAGAAATTATGATTTATAGCGCAGTGGGTTCCTCGCAAGTGCACTTGCATTGGTTGCCAAGGAAGCCCATGAGCCCATCATCCATTTCCTCAGGGTCTCAATAAAGTTCTTCCCCCCTCTCTCTGCCTCTCTTTCTCACGTCAATGTATGTTATATTGCATGGTGGGAGAGTTAAATAGCGACCGGGCGTCACACATCATCGTCATCAGTCGCCACGTAAACAAAGTGCACATAAGGCCTTACATATGTATAGCTGGAACCTCGCTTCTGCTCACAATGAAGAATAATGGCGTTGTAGGTGCTTCCCAATTTCACAAATATTGTGATTTATGGCGTAGTGGGTACCTCGCTAGTGTACTTGTATTAGTAGCCACAAGAGAGTTTACAACGGGATCTAGAAATACCGCTCTTCCAGCTTTCGCTGTGACTGTGCTGCGCTTTCCGCGCAGGCCTGGCATTTTTTTGTTGCCAAAAGTATTTCACAAGAGTTGGCAGTGTGGAATTACGGTGACATTGTGCACAAATGTGTCTGCCTAGCAAATGGTGTGGACAGCTATGTCGTTTTCCCCCTTCTGCACACCCACACCAGTGCACTACACTGAATTGAAAGGATTGGTGGTGAGTATACGCAGCCAGGCTACTTATAAATATAAGGGCGAATCAGGAAGTCTTTGCCCTCATTTTTTATTAGCCAAGCTAATACAGCTAAATATAAATGTACGTACTGTTCTACGTACCCTACACCATTTTTGCACATAGTCCCCACACCAGTTCAGATATTCGTCCTATTGCAGCACTAAATTTGACATTGTACTGTAGTAAAATTCATCTAGCTGACTGTGGAATTACTGTGAAGACTGCTGTCTCAGCAGTTCATGGAAGCTCAGAAATCAGTGTTCCATTGGAGGTTGTACAAGCCAGAATGTGTCATAGTCGGAGCTCACACAAACTTGAAAGAACCACAGTAGTTATTGTATATGGCTAATGCGGAATACGTATACATAGAAGTTTCTGTGAAGTGCGTGCAAACTTTAGCGGAACTCCGGACCCTTAGCTTTTTAAAGCATAGGGCAGGTTTCTTTTTAAATTCCAACAGGGGTCAATTTGTGTTAAGGGTAGATCAAGCTTGTATTAAGCCCTCATGATGCTGCAGGGGACATTTGGATGTTATGAAACCAATGGTACATACCTTTTTTGGTAGTTTTTGCAACTTTTTCGGTGCAAGGAAAAACAGTCTAAATGCTTCTGTGTGCATTTATTGACTCTGATGACTGTGTTACATCATAGTGTATTGTTGTATTGTTACTTTTCAGCTGACCTAATTGCCAGGCAGAAAAAGCGTCTTGCCTTTGACAGTTGCCATTATAAGCAAAAAGAGAGATAGGAGGCCACCTAAGCGCCTGATTCCATCGGATGAAGAAATTGTTCATGCTTCAGATACTGAACCTGTGACACCAGTGCCAGGACCATCATATAATTCAGCAAGGTCTCATTTCGACTTTGTTGCACAACCACCACCCCCAAAGTTTCGGAAGACAGCACATTCAAAGGGCTCAGCTACTGCATCACAGCCAACTGCACCTACCCTCCAACCACTTTTGACTACCTCGCAACCATCGTCTGCCGCCAGCATCCAAGCTGTCCTGAAAAGTAAGCCACGAAGTGACCGGCATCTTTAAAAACCATCTTAGACCAGTGCACCAAAGCTGTTGTGAGGCAGTCAAGTGTGAACTTTTATAATTAGCATTTTGTTAAGATATTGCGACCATATGTTATGGTTCATTTTAGTCACACGGTAGCTATGCTATATCCTCCTATTGATATGCAAACACTGCAGCACGGCAGGTATACGTTATGTTAACCATGAACAGCATGGATCATGCTGAATTTAGTACAGCTAGCTTTGTGCATGGTTATTTCAGTTTGTGTAGTGACAGGTCGGAGAGTTGGGGTGCTCAGTGTTACTGCCTGGACCAGGACAAATTTTTCTGCAGCTGCTAAGCTTCACTTGAAGGATTGAGTGAACAGCCTTTGGCTGTCAATTTTTGTATTGAATAAAAATACCTGTTCTAGTTAATGACTTTGTTAGGAACACCACCTCGATCTATTACACTTTTCTAATGCTTCCTTACTGCACAATCATTTATATTACAATTCACCATAATGCCAACTTTCAGCAACAGAAGCAAAATAGCAGTCATGTTTCATTGCCTCTGTAATTCATTAGCAAAAGCCTTGTACAGATTTGCATTTTAAGATAATAACACTGCTGCCTGATTTCGGTAGTTAGCAAAGTGGTGTCAGTAGCAGTTTTGATGTCAATAGCTAAAAAGCCCATGTCACTCACTGTAGCACACAGAGCAGTGTACATGGAAAAATATTTAGTAGCTACCGCTTTCATGGGTACTCAAATGCCTTTGTTGTAAGACATATTTGACCATCATGGTTGTAGGGTTGTTTGGCGCTAGCATTAAACTACCTTCAGGAAGTAACTAGTATAACCCCGCACTTGCTGTTTGCAATTGTCTAGCAAAGTCTTTGACACGTGTGTGGAAATGCTTGCAGCAGCTTTTATAGCAGTGCTTCTGTGGCCTAATTATGCAGCTCGCAATATTGGGCAGTTTGAATTTGCTTGGGGAGGACTTACAGGTCACTTCATTCTGAAATTATTTTTACAGCAAAAAAACAATATTTAAGGCTTTCTCATTTCACTGAGCGCCTGTATGTATGTGCTTGCTAGTCTGTTATTGTGAATCCCGATTTTTCTTTGCTAATTTTTCACAGTGCAAGGAAACACCTTTAAATTGCTGAAGGAGATCAAACTCAAACTGGAAGCACTGGAGAATGCTATGGAGAGCTTGCAACACCCGACTGAACTTAACCGTACAGCGGCAGATCCCATTGATGGTGCCCTGCTTGATTTGCTTCCCTTGGCCGTTCACAGTGACATGGAGGAACTTGAGCAGTATCTTCGCACACCGAAAAATAGGACTGATCTAGTAAGTTTGGTGTTTTTAAATCAGATAACATTGTAATATTTCAGGAATCTGCTCCAGAGTAGTGCAGCAGTACCAAACCCTACTGCGGACCTTGTGCAGCGTTAAGCATGGCTATTCAGTCATATGGAAGCATTTTTTCTGGCATTATTTCAGTATGCTCTGCTAAGTGTTGAAGCTCAGTTGTTTTTTTCCTTCAGGTGGCTCACTTCTCTCGGTTGGGAGGTTCTTCTCTTCAGGATGCCTTACACCAGCTGATGAGGAGATATATGGCAGATGTCTTGGCGCAAGATTTTTCCCTAACGGGGAGAAAAGGCAAACTTCCGTTTAACGCTTTGCAGCTCCTCCAGGTCATTACTGGTAAGTTTTATCTAATTTTGTGCGTGTCTGGGCATGTTCTGTGTTAAATGCAATTAATTTTTACAAAATAGGGATTGTCAAGCTATTTTTATAAGAGCCTCTTATCCTCAAAACACGTCCTAATACCTGATCTTTCTTCATAATTTTACAAAATTATTGTTCTGGCCAACACTTAGTTTTCAACTTTGCTTTGGGAGTTCTGCATATTTTATGACTATGCTTACATTTATGCTTGTCTTGTGCGTTCCTGAGTAGGCATTAAAAGATTGCCATAATTTAAATAGATGAGAAAGGAAATAAATGAAAAAAAAAGATGGTTGATCCCTCCGTCATAGGAATCGGAATAACACGAAAGTAAAGCGTGCCCTTACAGAAGATTTGCTGCGCACTAAGCACATCAGCTGTACACCAACAAATAACGTAATAATTATGCACGTGCATATAAAAATACTGCGAGACAACGGTAAACGCTTTACGTACCAACATGCAACAAATATTTTATTTTCATTGCATACCTGCGACAGCGCGGCACTTTTGCTATACAAGTAGACGGCTTCATGCCAGCAACAATGGAGTTCGCTCGCCAAAGCATCCACGTGTATGGTATGCCCATTCAAGCGTCAGCTTGCACGAAGGCGATATACGTCGGGCCACTGTCGCGTGCATTTTCACTCATATGGGATTTGGCCTTAAATGTAACGCGAACAGTCGCGTGGCGCCGTCACTAGTTCAGGTGGTGTTACTTCTCTGTTCGTCGGAGTGCAACAGAGGCATTGCTTTACCTGCTCCCCTTTTGTTTAAAGTAGCGAATGGAAAGGAAAAGCGGTAAAGGGCGGTCGCGGAAAAGGCGCTGTATGCGTGCTAGAAAACAATTCCCGCTCATTTTCTATATTTCGGGCTTGAGTCGGGCTTTGCGCCGGGCCCGAGCCCGGCCCGACAAAACTCCAAGTAGCCCGAGCCCGGCCCGGGCCTGAGGTGAAAGTACATCGGCCCGCCCGAGCCCGGCCCGCGGGCCGGGTCGGGCTCGGGCTTTAGGGCTACCCGGAGCCCGTGCACACCTCTGGTGCACACCCCCACTGCGCATGCTCGGCTCGTCTCGTGCCGGCAGCAGGCCTCTCCTCTCCCTCCCTCCCTCCTCTCGATCGAACGCAGGCGGTGTGTATATAGGCGACAGAACGCGCGTTCGGAATTCAGTCAAGGGCGTCTTTACTTGGCTTTCGCTTGACGTGACGCTTTGCTTGACTCGAGTAGATGCGATGGAAGCAACAGTACCTTCAATCAGCGTCCCACCACTCGTTGAAGGCAACGTTACCCCACCCTCACCGTCGTCGGCGTCAACAACAGCAAGCAACGCAGAAGACAAGGCTGCGAAGAGACGAGCATACGACGCTGAACGCAAGCGTTTGAAGCGAGCTGCGGACCCGAAACTTCGTGCACGAGAAGCTGCTGCGAGACGGCAACGACGGGCTGCGGATCCTGAACGTCGTGCTCGAGAAGCAGCAACCGTTCGTGAACGTCGAGCATCGGATCCATCACTCGGGCAGCGCGACGATTCTGCGAAACCCAATTACGCAACATTCACGCGATACCCCCACCACTGTGCGACGCATTTACTCGAGCTCCCCCCGTGGGAAGATGCGGGCGACATTTTTTAGATGCGAAGTATCTTATGGCGGAGCTCAATCCGGTGGTGGTGGTGGTGTGCGGTGTGACCACCCTTAAGGCTCTGATATATTCCAGCGTAACGTCGACGAGCGAGGGAGCGCGTCACGGCGACGTTACGTCAGCAAAAAACAGCCCTCTGTAGTCCGGCGTCGGCTGACCGCCGACGCGGCCGACGGCTGCTGGGGCGTCGGCTGGGGCGTCGCTCGGCGCCGACTAGATCCTGCTGCATTTCGCGCCGGTCGCGCCGGACTCGCATGTACAGGAACCTGATTCGCGGGCTCTTTCGTCGGTTCCCGAAAGGTGGCGCGGGTGTTCTTCGCTTTACTGCGCATGCGCTCTTCTAGATGCGATCGCACCGGCGCGTTGGAGCCGGCTCGACTGTAGCGGAGACCGATTTGCGCCTGGCGTAGCGTCGCCAACTCGGCGTGACGAAACGCAACGTCCTCGCGGGCGCTCGCGTCGGACGCCGGAGTATAACAGAGCCTTTACTGCGCATGCGCATACCCTCTCCCCTCCCTCTCTCCACTTCCCTCTCCGCTGCCCCTCTCCCTTTCCCCCTCTCCCAATTTCCGCTCTCCCAATTCCACCTCTCCATTTCCCTCTCCCCTCTCTTCACTTCCCCTCTCCCCTCCCCCTTTCCACTCTTCCTCTGAAACGCGGGCTAGACATGCCGAAATTCTCTCCTGCGCAACGCCGCGATGAGCACCAGCGCATGCGCGTCCCCTCCCCCTCTCTCTCCTCTCCTATGCTGCTCCAATCTCGCACGCCTGCCGACCGCGTTCCCTGCTCGCCCTGTGAGAATTAACAGCCAGGCTAGAGGGAAGACAAGACGCGCGTAGCGTTCCTCTTCGCGTTCCACGGCGCGAGGTCGGTAGCATGCCCAAAGAACGCCAACGGAACGCGATCGTGCAAGTGCTCCCGCTTCGCATCGCCTCATGGTCCCCTTTAGCGGGAAATGGTGTAATTTTCTTCTGTTCCACTTGGCTGTTAACAAAACAAAACTAGCTAGAATAACTGGTATAGTCGGTCGACTGCGATACATTCTCTCTCCAAAACTTAAAATATTAGTTTACCATTCTCTTTTCTATTCACACATTAACTATTGCCAACTTGTCTGGGGTACAACTACATTTTCTAATTTACAAAAAATTTACATTATGCAGAAACGATATCTACGTAATGTTTACAATGCTGAGTATAATGCAACAACCACAGGCTTCTTCCACAAAACCCGTATAATAACAGCCCATAAGCTATACTATTATCGGCTGAGTTCTAGATTTAAATATGAAGTGAGAAATAATATACGTAATTTAGATACCCTAGCACATTTGGAAACAAATGAGCATTGCTATAAAACAAGACACAGAGAGCATTGGAATGTTGTCACACCCCGTTTGAATACTGGCATACAGCTTTTGTCTTATTCTTTACCATCGTTGCTAAACCATTTTCAGTTAATTAATTATGATTTGTTTGGTTGTTCCTTAGCAAAACTTAGATCGATGTTTGTAGAAGAAAGCTAATTTCATTTATCCTGGCGTTGTATTGTATTGTATTTTTTTTTCTTTGCATTTTTTTTTCTCAGGCTGTTGTGTATTACTTTTATTCTGCACTGATAATATGTTTTGACTTGTTAAGTGACTGTTTTTCCTTGCTGTTGGCCACACGCCATACATTACGGGCTACGGACTAGTCAAGCCGCCTATAGGCAGCTTTTTTTCCGTTGTCCTCCATCTGTAAAGTACACGGTGGAAATAAAGATTTGATTTGATTTGATTTGATTTGAAAACATGCAATGCAGTGAAGCATGCGGCGAAGATTCGAGAAGCTAAGTGACGAGATATGTTCTCGTCGCACTCAGGCAATCAGAGCGGGCAGTCACAACGAATAAAGAGGAAGCTTAAGCATTTCGAGCTTGACGGGAAAATTGCTGCTAACTTTTGAAAAGCACTTTTTAATGGCCGTCTTTCTGCAAGAACATGTCCAAAATTGGTAGGCGCCAGCCCCGGAGCTAGCGAAATGGAAGTTAAGTAGGTACACGTCCGGAGCGAGGCGGCGCAACTTGTATGTCACGCCCGCCCAAATTCTGGGCAGCTCAGCGCTGCCCGGCACTCAGGCGGGGATAACTTATAGTGCAGAACTGAAATCACACGTCGCTTTTAACAGAGCTGCTGTTTAAGCTACGCGTAATTCCGTAAGTCGTCCGCAAAAAGCTCGGTGGGTCGATCCTCGGGATTGTGCAGAAATGGTCCAAGCGCAATGGCACATACCCCTGTGAACTAGCGAAGCTCAGCCTGGCTAAGTCTAGCCAGGCATGGTTGGGAGCTTAGTTAGTCATTGATATCCAGTCAATATCCACTGAAAAGCTAATCGATAATATCCGAAAAATGCTGGTGATGCCTTGGTAGTGCTTAGCATTGTACAATACGTGACAAATACCTTGTGATAGCCAACAACAGCTTGATTTGGTTTGGGCGAGTTGGTTCATACTGAATAACGAGGTAAATGGCAAGAATTTCTTGGAAGCTGCGTTCTTTCCTGCCTCTTCGCTTCCTTCCAAAAAACTGTTGCGCTGTAGCTAGGTCATTCATTGTGTCAATAGCTAATCGATAATCGATCAATAATCAATAAATTCCGGAAATAGCTGGGATGACATGGTAGTGCTTAGCCTAGCCGAAAAGCTCACACTAGCTAGGTGCCCATCAGCTCCGCTGTCTCTTTAGCATTGTGCATCCAGTGCAAACTACGCTAATTTTTTCTGCTTTGTTTTCGCGTCCACTCCTGTGCAGGTAATTTTGTAACACTGTTTCAACGTCAAATTGGCATAGTGTCGATACGAGCCGGTGCCGTAGCCAATTGTTGAAACACCCGATTGACATGCCGATTCCTCTAAACATTGATGTTGTTAGTAGACAGGGGGTTGCCATGGAGCAACGGATAAGTACGCCGTGCACAGTTATTTTTAATATGGAAGTGATTGCCATTGTGAAAACTGTCATCAGCGAGTTGCCCTGTTGCCTCTTTAGCCTTGTCATGCTTAAGTCTTGGAATACCAAAACGTCTGCCGAGTTTAGTAACAGCTCGGACTCGCTAAGAAAGCGTTTAATATTTACAGGTTTCTTGCGGGGGGGGGGGGGGTTGCGTTTTGTTTATGAGTGTGGTTTACAAGAGCTTGCCTAATTTCACAGGTGGATATATACGTGAATAATGGCGTGTTCGACGGTGCCGCAGGACATCACCGGCGTTCTGAGAGGGCACTGCAAGGAGTTCGAATGCAATGGTTTTCAGCGCCTTGTTGATCTAGTTGGCCATGACAAAGTACCTATTGGCTGGTGCATTCTCTGTGGGCACTCGTCTGTCTCCCATGGAGCTCTCGTCAGCTTCTATGAGGGTGCCCAAGAGGGCAAGGTAAGTATCATTGATTTGTACAAACCCCAAAAACTTGAACTGCCTTGTTTTAGGTTGGCAGCACACTGCCATGCCTGTGAAGAAGCAAACTTGCTGACACATAGAGGTTTTGTATATTCACTCCGTGCATATTATACTCATACGTTCAGCCCCTTCAGCAACATTGCATTGGTGATAACTGAAGCTTATGTTAGCAGCATTCTGAGAACCTAAATAGGGGACAGGTTTTCACCGGGCTGCTGCTCTTTTTCTGTTTCATGTTTGGTTACTGGCAAGCCAGAGAAAATTATATTTTGGGTCCTTTCAAATGTAAGGTGTGTTTACATTCTTCTAGATGGAATTCGCTTGCTCTCGGTGTAAAAGCAGTGCGAGTATGTGCTGTGTTCTAAGTGGGATATTCAATTTCGTCATATTTTCTCTATCCAGTACTGTACAATGCAGAGAAAACAGAAATGCTAATGTGCTGCGCTGTGGTAAGTGAAGTAAGTGAGGCTTCAGTGGTTCAAGTTATTCCAGTCTTAAATATTTCCATAATTTACTTAGTACCAAGGGGCTGCTACAGGAATAGTTTTGCAAACCTACGTCATGCTCGCTTAAAGTGGGCTGTGATGGCTTATCTACTAAAATAGCTTGTTAGGGAAGTTGGTGCACCTTTGTAAGTAAACAGTGCAAACAAGGGACAGTGAACAAAAGAACATTATTCCACCATTTTTCTGAAACAAACTTCAATTGCGCGTCTCCACTTGTCTTACTTTGCTGTCCCTTATCATCTGTGCTGTTTACTTTCTTTAAGGAATACATTTGTGCCTCATTTCATGCCACTTTTTCTTTGATAACTGATGGACTTGGTGAAAGCTATGTGCAGCAAACAAACCTCTGAGAGAACAGCTTTTCATACTTAGATGATTTTTTCTCTTGCCATTGATAAAGATTGGAGTATGAGACTGCCCTTTATAAGATGAATTCGTGACAGGGCAGTTTTGCACGAAACAGGCTGGTAAAATGGGTGAATCTAATTTGACATCAAGTTGAGCTGCTGTCTGCATTTAAAAGCAGGTGCGACAGCTTTGTCAGGAGTGTAGCATGTCGTGCTAAATGTCGAAGCTACTACTATCGCACTGCTGAATAAAAGTTTCCAGCAATACTTTTTTACAGTGAAAGCTGCTATGAGATCATTTCACCGGCCGTTTTTGGCGCCGTAGTTGTCCGCCGGCGCCGCCGCCGGTGTGCGTAACCAGTATCGCTCGAAATAAGAAAAAAACGAAATAAGAAAAAAATTCCAGGATGGAACGAGGTTCGAACCTGGGCCCTCTGCGTGGGAGCCCAGTATTCAACCTCTGAGCCATACCGGTGCTTGAAACTGCTTTGCAAAAAGGTCCTATACAGGCTTCATGTCGGGAAGGAACCACATTAGCATATGCAATATAGCGTGGTAGAAGAGTAAAATAAGCACCAAGCGTCGCACAATGCAAATTCTGTCACCAGGCGTCACACAATGCGAATTGCGCAACGAGTAGGTTGTTGAATGCTTCCAACCCATTACAAAGGGCTCTGCCATAATTTTTCATCGTCATCAGGCACAGCATCAACAAAGTGCGCATAATGCCTTACATGCGTTTAGCAGGTACCAACGCTCTCCGTAGAATGACGATAAATGGCACAGTGCCTGCTGCTTTACTTCTAAAAAATTACAATGATTTATAGCGTAGTGGGTTCCTCGCAAGTGCACTTGTATTGGTTGCCAAGGAAGCCCATAAGCGCGTGATCCACTTCCTCGGGGTCTCAGTAAAATTACAATGATTGATAGCGCAGTGGGTTCCTCGCAAGTGCACTTGTATTGGTTCCCAAGGAAGCCCATAAGCGCATGATCCATTTCCTCGGGGCCTCAGTAAAGTTCTTCGCCCCCCCCCGTCTCTCTCCTACGTCAACGTATGTTATACAGCATGACGGGAGAGGGAAATAGCCACCGGGCGTCACCCAATGCAAATTACATAACTGGTGGGCCGTTTAAAGATTCCAACCCATTACAAATGGCTGAGCCATAATTCATCGTCATCAGTCGTCGCGTCAACAAAGTGCACATAATGCCTTACAGACGTGTAGCTGGTGCCTCGCTTCTCCGCAGAATGACGAATAATGGCTTAGTAGGTGCTTCCAACTTCACAAAAATTGTGATTTATGGCGTTGTGGGTACCTTTCTAGTGTACTTGTATTGTAGCCCCAAGAGAGCTTAAGGGGCTCTAGAAACGCCGCTCTTCCAGCTTTCGCTGTGACTGTGCTGCGGTTTCAGCGCAGGCCTGGTATTTTTGTCCAGCTTCCATTCCTGTCACGGCACGCTAAAATGTTGTTAATAAATTTATTCTTAAAGTGCACTTCAGCTTTTCTTATTACCTGCAAAAGGTGAATGAGGCACCAGGCTTATTAGGGCACCCGTGAGAAATGCATGCACCAATACACTGCAATCTTTTTCAACCACGATGACATCGGAAAAAAATGTTTGCTCGTTGCTGCATTATTTAGTTGTCAATTATTTCGTAATTAAAACAAATTGCTTGAGCAGTTTTCTGAATCCCGATGAATGAGGAAATTTAGCTTCAAATACCGCCATGGAAATTACAGGTGGCGTGAGTGCTATTAAATATGGAATTATAGAACGTATGAGGGAGGCATTTCATCTGTATTCATTGTGCAGCATACGTGTACGGGATGCACCTGAGAAACATTGATTGCCCATAGTAACTATTAAGCAGAGTTTTTTCATAGCTTGATAAAACCGTCATTTGCAGCTTAAATTTCGTATTGGATTTATGACACACAGTGAACACTGGAAAAATTTCCTGACCTCACTGCTTTGCATTGTTGTGCTTCTACAGGATGTCTGCAGGAAGCTGGATCTTACAATGCACCACAAGTCTTTAGCTTGACAAATATCTGAGCAGTAGTCAACGGACACCACAACTTTCCCAGAAAGAAGGCCTGCACGACCTGTCGAAGATTATTCATTTGACAGTGCAGCAGGCAATGAAGTTTGACACCCAGGATGTGCTTCCACCTCTGTACTGACGCACAGGACCGAAGAAAGTTTTCATGCAAGCACCTCGACCCAGGTACATCATAAGTGTGGACACTGCGACTTTTTATCTTACTATATTAGTCCTTTTGCATATCACGTGAAAGTTGCTCATCCTTCTGTGAAAAAGTACGCCTGTGGCCTTTTTAAGGTCACTTTTGCAGCTTTTACCCGTTATAAACAGCATTTTGATGAGTTTCACAGCTTGATCACGGCCAGTGAAGAGCAGCATTTGATGAGAAACGACAGTGAAATGGGACACCACGGCATGAGCGCTGAAACTGAGGTCTCCGAATTTGAGCCGTCTGTGCTTAATGATGAAGCAATGCTCTCCGATCTGTGTAGGCGTTTCCAGGGTGCGCACAGATGTGCAGAAAAAGCTGTCAGTGCTGTTGTGAAAAACATTTAAGAAATGTTCCACTCCAAGAGCCTTCAGCTAGACGCATCAGGTTTGTTAACAGACAAGGCAAGAAAACGTCAGTATGAACGTAATAACATAAATGTTGGACCTTGCAAAAAAGCACTTTCCAATACTTCCGATGGTTATTATATATCACTAAGGGCACTGTTAGAAAACGTCTACCAACATCCAGAAACACGTAGCCATATTCAGCAAAAGTTTGTTCTCTCTGAAGATGGTTTCCTGAGGAACCTGTGTGATGGTTTGAGATTCAGCCACTATGCTATGCTGAATAAGCAGGACGGTGGCCTTGGCATGCTTCTATACTGCGACAATGTAGAAATTGCCAACCCTTTGGTATGAAACGAGGCATGCATGGAAAGCTCGCACTGTTTTATGTAATATTTGCCAACTTTCCTCCCCCAAGCATGTCTCAGCTGAACTCAATGTTTTTCCTTGCTGTTGGTTATGCGAACAACCTGAAAACGAAGTTTTATAGCAGGACAGCTTCAAGATTTTATTCAGACAGTGAATGAACTGTCAGACAAAGAAATCTCATTCAAAGTTTGGGAAAGTGAAATCAATACCTATACCTAAGTTTGGGAGACACGTGCATTAGTGCACCTTCAATTGACCTATCCAAAAAAGAACTAGACTTTCTAAGCAAGGCCCACAGGGTGACTTGACGATAGTGGTAGTCAGGAATGACCGCTTGATCTTTTAAAGAAACAAAAATCCTGTATCAGGTTGTTTGATTGCTTATCACGCATACTTATTTGTGGTTTTACATGAAGCCTTCCTGTACAATGCGCCTGCGTGCGTTGCTTTCTGTTATATATATATATATATATATATATATATATATATATATATATATATATATATATATATATATATATATATATATATATATATATATATATATATATATATGTACCACTGTAGAAAATAAAGCATATGTTGGAAGTCAGCGCTGTGTCCGCATCGTTTTTTGTCCCTGTTCTTTTGTGCGCTCAAAAAGTGAAACTATAGCTGTCTGCTTGCATTTCTCGGTGATAGTTTAGCAGCACATAATATTGCTGGCTTCAATGAATCATTTTCGGCAACTGTTCGTTATGCGTGCCGCGGCTGCTATGCTGTTCTTTTTTTGTTCTCTCAGCGCAGACGATGAAAAAGAAGCAGCTTTCCCTTCTAAACATGTCAGGGTAAAAAAAATATTCACCTCTTATACAGAGCGTGCCTCTCAGACTTTTTAGTGGCGACACATCTTATCCTTGCCTCCACTTAGCCTTCTGAATTACTGCTTGTTCACTGTGATGCAGTAGAGTAGCTGTTTAGTGCTTGTGCTTGCTTCGCTCTGGTGCACGGCGCTACAGCAATGTAGTAGAGGTATGCTGTAAAAAGCATTCTTTGATTTCTTTAGTGGTTTTGGCAATAAAATTTACGATACAGCTGCAAATGCTCAGTAAATGTGAACTGCAATAAGTAATAATAGTTTATGCTGGAAGGTTTATGATTGACAGCAGGTTTAGTTTCAAGCAACGTCTGTACCTCTCTTTGAGCTTTGAAGCTGCCTTATATTTTAGTATTATCTAGTCAGGCTGAGAAGTCCCATTTGGAGGAAAGTGTGTCTTTATATATGTTTATAATTTGTGAGCGGTACTGTAAGCAATCGAGAACTTTTCAGCACTACCTTTTCATTGTGGTAGTGGCGCTAAGACATGTCAATATGTTTGAATGTTTTGTGATATCAGAATGTTGCTTTTTGTTAGGGCTGCTCTTGTTCTTGCTATATTGGTGTTTCCGCTTTTAGTGCACAAGGAGAACTTTTTTTTAAAGATATAACGGTCACACGAAAGTACAATCTTGTATAATGGTATCATTTAGCAGTCTTTTCATTGATTACACATTGTAGTGTTGGCATGTAGCCTTCAGTATTACTCCTTAGTCATTTTTTCTGCTGTGAAGTATACGTCTGTTGCTTGTTTAGTAATTTGCTTTGACGTTCTTGTTCTTGCATTGTTGCGGCTCTGATGCAATTATGTAAAATAGCTTTTATATAATAAAGTATCAAATACAGCATCTGTGTAATCTTTACAGTGGTTTCCTACTACTGAATAAGTGTATTTTCATTTTGAAACAGCATGGCTGTCTTTAGCACCATTTTACAGCAAGACTTCTAGCAGAATGTTTTAGTTGCTTCCTGCAATTTACCACCGTGGGCGACCTGGCTAGCTGGAACAGTGTTCCAGATATTAACATGGAACATCGTTTTACTTATATCATTCTGCATAGAAGAGGAACATTGTTTCATGTATTAATGTGGGGATGATGGTTTCTATTACGTCATTCTAAACTTAAGAGCAACAATGCTCTACATAAATAAAATTTTATCCAGTTCATGTGTTACTCCTATATAAGGGGAACGTTTTTGAAAGGAAGTTGCTCTTACTAAGGGAACCTATGTGTAAGCAAATTAAGAGTGTACCATCGATATTTCTGCATCCGTAATAGGCCGTCGAGGATGGTAGCCCTGGAAAGTGCTACGTTGACCAACTTCAGTGGATAACGCTTATCTTATCCGTAGACTACGTGGGCGTATGTAGCCCTGCGTGACTTTTTTACAGTTTTGGCGTTTGCTTGCGCAAGGGTAAACTTTTACACGAGGTATTTTTGTGGCGTATATCGTGGTTGTAGTAGTTCGCAGTCCCACCCGTTTCAATTCTATTGAGAAGTGATGTGCTTCGTCAAAACGGCTCTTAATTAATCTGGCGTCAGCCTCGGTCAGCATGAGGCCATCGCCCATCCTCATAAGATATGCAGAGAACAATCAGTCATTCTGGCGAACCACGTGGCAGTCGAGCGTCTTCCAGGGGTGTTCTGTCTTCAGCTCCTTCACTTGCCTTGCATTTTAATGCGTACGTTTGTGGTTACTGTGTTTTTCTCAATCACGTAATTGAGACCGTGAATCACCTGTGGCACATACCCGCCTAACATGAACTGTGCTATGCAGGTATGTGCCACACGTGACTGAGGGAAAGGGTTTCATGACGTACGCGACAGGCGTTTTGCGTTATTCATGTCATGACCAGTGAATCGTGTTCGTCATGCACTGATCCTCTGCTGTGCCAATTTTGGTATATTACAAGTTATGGAGACGACCAGGAGAGTGCCGAAACGTAGGTGGCTATAGATAGATAGATAGATAGATAGATAGATAGATAGATAGATAGATAGATAGATAGATAGATAGATAGATAGATCAAAACTCCTATGTTTCCTTATGCATCCGCCTCAGTCGACTCGAAGGCGATAGCCATCTTCTTCTCTGTCTTCTAAGTCGATGTATTGAACCTCTCGCGCCCCCTCTGAAAGCTTTCTGCAACTAACGTAGTTTTGCAATCCCTCCAAAATCGGAGGCGTGGTAAGTTTCTGGATCTCACATTGTCTTGCACTGCCTCCGGGATCGGCCCACCTTTGACAAAGCAATGATGTCACGTGATGACTTCACCATGCGACGTCACAGTGACGTCATGATGACGTCGCAAATTTAGGCTATTTATGACGTCATCATGTGATGATGATTTTTACAGCGGTGCTGTTATGCTTTTCGTTGTGCCGTTACGCGTTCGCATAAAGAGAGAGAGAGAGAGAGAGAGTAAGAATAAAAGAAAGGCGGGGAGGTTAACCAGGGCTGAGCCCGGTAGGCTACCCTGCACTGGGGAAGGGGGAAGGAAAGTTAGAGAGGAGGAGGAGAGAAAAGTCACTCTTTCAGCCGACGTAACAGTTCCGCGTTTGACATCACAAACGACGAATCAGTCCGGTATCCTTGTGAAAACGCAACAGCGCTTTCGTTGCCTTTCGGAACTGTGATGGGCAGCCCCATGGTCCTAATATTTTCGCGACAGTGAAAGCGCTTCCGTCCATTTGATTTAGTGCAGTGCTGAGGTGAAGCATCTCGGTTGCGTATGTCGGGCAGTAACACAGAAGGTGCTCAATAGTTTCCTCAACGGCACAGTCGTTGCACTCGGCGTTGTCGGCCATCTCTGTCTTAAATGAGTAGGCGTTGGTGAACGCTACACCCAGACGCAGACAGCACAACACTGTATCTTCTTCCCGGGAAAGACCAGGTAGTAGCCGCAGTCACGCGTTCGCATAAACTATCAGAATCATGAATGACCTCTACCTTTGCAGCGCGGAAAAGACCAGGCAGTAGCCGCAGTCACGCGTTCGCATAAACTATCAGAATCATGAATGACCTCTACCTTTGCAGCGCGGGAAAGACCAGGCAGTAGCCGCAGTCACGCGTTCGCATAAACTATCAGAATCATGAATGACCTCTACCTTTGCAGCGCGGGAAAGACCAGGTAGTAGCCGCAGTCACGCGTTCGCATAAACTATCAGAATCATGAATGACCTCTACCTTTGCAGCGCGGGAAAGACCAGGCAGTAGCCGCAGTCACGCGTTCGCATAAACTATCAGAATCATGAATGACCTCTACCTTTGCAGCGCGGGAAAGACCAGGCAGTAGCCGCAGTCACGCGTTTGCATAAACTATCAGAATCATGAATGACCTCTACCTTTGCAGCGCGGGAAAGACCAGGTAGTAGCCGCAGTCACGCGTTCGCATAAACTATCAGAATCATGAATGACCTCTACCTTTGCAGCGCGTGCAGCGCAATAACTCGGCCGACGCGCGTTCTGCCGCTGCGCCGATTTGTCCGGCGTGGGATGCAATAACTCGGACGGGCGAGAGAACGAGTACAGAGAGAAAGAAAGAGAGAGAGAGATGGAATGTATCGCGATGGGCCTTTTTCCCAGCTGAAGCCGTTCATCAGCCCACCAGCGTATACTGTTGCCTCTGCAGTAGCGGCGTCGGAAGCGTGTCGCGTGCTAAGTTTGTGGGCAGGCCCCTGGGCTTGCGCTCGTCGGCTGAAAATCCCCATTGGGATCGAGCGGCACGACACGTGGAGGTCCCGCATCCTTCGACCGTCTGTGCGACTGAACTGGATGATACACAGAAGGCTCGTCTGCCCGCATAGCTACGCCAGTACGATCAAGCGATCACCGATCACCGATCTACCGATCGAAACTGGCGACGCGCTTCCTTTGAAGAGTAACCCCAGCCCCGTCAGCCTGGCCAAGAGGCACGTTATCGATGGTTCGCCTGACGAGATGCTCTCAGCTGGCATTGTTCGCCGCTTATCCAGCGCCTGGGCGTCTCCAATTGTGTTGGTGCCTAAGAAAGATGGGAGTCATCGCCTGTGCGTAGACTACCGCCGTCTGAACGGAGTGACTCATAAGGATGCCTATCCGCTCCCGACGATTAGTTCCATCTTAGGAAATCTCGGTACTGCGCGGTACTTCACCACATTTGATGCCTCCAAAGGTTACCTACAGGCACTGCGCGGCTATTGGATGAGCGTGACCGGTGCAAGACGGCGTTCACCTCCCACAGAGGGTCGTTTGAGCTCACTCGTATGTCCTTTGGTCTTTGAAATGCTCCTGCGACTTTTCAGAGACTCGTGGACCGCGTTCGCAGGAAAGTAAAGTGCCATACTGCATGCGCTACCTCAACCACATCGTGATTTATTCGCGAACCTTCGAAGAACACTTGGCCCTTGTTGCCGATGTGCCCGAGAGGGTGAGGGCCGCTGGGATGACGAGAAATCTTGTGAAGGCCTAATTAGCGCAGATTCGAGTTCATTTTCTTGGGTGTACGCTGGGTGAAGGCTCCATTGGGCCAGACCGGGAGAAACTTCGAGCAATCCTCGATTTCCCCGCGCCCCAGGCCGTACGCGGCTTTCTGGGAATGGCCAACATTTACCGGTCGTTCATTCCGTCCTGTGCCCGAGTGCAGGTGCCCTTGACCAAGCTCTTGGGTAAGTCCGCTGTGTGGCGATGGAGACCTGAGCAGCAAGAGCGATGGAGACCTAGCGCCATTGCGGAGACAGCGCAGCTACGCGACCTGACCGGACCGTTCGTGGTCCAGACTGATGCGAGCGATCTGGGATTAGGAGCAGTTCTCCTACAGAAATACGATAGCGTGTTGCGGCCGTTGGCCTTTGCCAGCCGCTCGTTGATACCCGCGGAGAACAATTATTCAGTGACTGAGAGGGAGTGTCTCGCCATCGTGTTTGCACTGCGGAAGTTTGATGTCTACCTAGATAGGACGAAGTTTGCGGTGCAAACAGCTCACAGCGCGCTAAGCTGGCTGATGCGGCTCCATGAGCCTGCAGGCAGGCTGGACTCTCCTGATACAGCATTATGACTTTTCAGTGCAGTATTGGAAGAGTAGCACTCACATGGTAGCTGATCTCGTGCCCCAGTGTCTACCGGGAGCCTGGATCCCGGGGCGACAACCGCTAGCGGTGCCTTTACGCAAGCAAGCGTCGGGGGCGAAACGGCGGCGGAGTAGTGATGTAAAAGTATCCCCAAATCGACTATCGATAACATTGATAGCTTTTTTAACTATCAATATTACTACCATCGATAAACTATCGATAGCATTATAGATAGTGCAATCGATGGTTGCATCGGCACTATTACTAGCGACATTGCTATCAATGGTGCTGTGAATAATTATGCTGTTGCTGGCCGGCGATATTGCCAAAAAGCGTTTGCAATAGCCTGCTATCAGCAATACTCAGTTTACTTAATTTGTGAGCAATGCTTTGGCGAAGTAAAAGTTATTTCAGCAGTGAAAATGCAGGAATATGTCCATCAAAAAATTCCCATTCACAGGTAACCACTTACACCTTGCAATTACCAAACCTAGTTCTTGATATATTTTTGTTTCGAAATCACAAAATGCAATATAAATTTGAAGCCGCACGATACCGTTAAATGCAACGATCTCGTTTGCTGTACAGCTGAATAATTGAACCTAATTGCCATATGTCAGCCAAGAATTCTTGTGAAGTATGTCAGATTTTTTGTCCCTGGTCCTCCTGCTCCACCCACTTGGGGAACCAAGTTTATGCTGCAATGACTTCGTGCAGTTGATTTTATACTATCGGTAGTACTATCAAACTTATTAGCGATAGCGCTATCGATAGTTTTTTTGCCAACGATAGTTCGATAGCGACTGAACTATCGATGGTATCGATGGTATCATCGATAGTTCTGCATCACGACGGCGGAGCGGAGAGAAGGGTGAGTGCGCCGACGAACAAACCCTTTCCGCGAGCCATTCAAGCAACGTGCCGCGAAGCGGGCGAGCTACACGAAAGCAAACCCGTGACGCCTACGCAAGCGGCAGCGATGGCTGCAGTCCCAAGTGGGAACGATACCAGGCTCTACTTTGGGAGAAGGGGAATCGCTTTCAGCAGGCAGTAGCTACTGAAGGCCCATGAAGATGATCCGTTTTGTCGCGAGTTGAGCGGCGGTCTCAGTGCGGGCGCAGGCGGACGGGAACCAGCGCGTGTCGCTGGGTCCCCCACGCATACATACTTGCCGGATGGACTCCTGCTGAAATACATAGCCACCGATGAGGAGTCCGTGGACCCGTTTAAGGTGGTTATGCCCAAAAGTCTGAGAGGCGCACTGTTGCAATCCTCTCACGACGAGCCCATGGCCGGTCACTTGAAAGGCTCCAAAGGTTTTGCAAAACTGAGCCAGACTGTGACCTGGCCTGGCATGAAGTGTGATATGTTGCGCTATTGCCGTGCCTGGCACGTCTGTCAAACAGTGAAATTAAGGGGTGGCAAGCCACCCGGCTTGATGAAACCGATTGTCACTGCGCGTCCGTGGCAAGTAGCCACATGCGATCTAAGGGAACCGTTCCCCAGGGATAAGCAGGGGTTCATACATCTGATGTTAGTCGTGGATCATTTCTCTAAGTGGGTGAAGTTGTTTCCGCTTCGGAAGGAGACTGCGCGAGCGGTACTTGAGAGGCTGCAGGAAGTGTTTTGTCGGTTCGGCTTTCTGGAAAGGCTGATCACGGACAACGCGTCGTATTTCAACGCTCGGGTGTTTGGTAATACGTGCCGTTCCGTAGGAATTGATCACTGCACCAATGAATTTATCAGTGCATCTTTCATTTTAGTTAGGTGGCTTGGTCCTGAAGCGTAACCACGCTCTTAGCGACGCGAGCAAGGGGATCTCAGCCTCACTCGCCCCTAAGTGGCTTGGTCCGTACCGAGTAGAGAAAGCTTGCACTCCGCTCGCGTACTTGCTGAAAGATCTTCTTTCGGGAAAACTCAGCCACGCCCACATCGCAGACCGGAAAGCCTTTGCGTCGAGGTATGACAAGCACGCGCCGGCGCGCAGTGGCACTGCCCGCAAGACCACCAGGGACAGCATACCGCATACAGAGCAGGGTGTCGGAACGAAATGTTTTTCGTTTCGGTTTTAGTTTCGTTCCACCGCAAAAAGTTCCGTTCCGTTTCTGTTCCGGAAGGAAAAAAATGTTACGTAACGGTTCGTAATGGTATTTTTTATGCAGAAATTTGAAGTTAAGGTAACCATAGAGAACGTTGGATTTGTGATGTAGTTACTTGCCCTCCTCTTAGGAAAACGGGAAAAGGGTAAAACACGTTCTTCAGAGGAGCGGAAGTAACGGTACCACGGAAGTAACGGTACCAACTAGCACAAACCAGTATCAATTTTAAAGTCATATACTATTTGTTTTCTCAAAAGACAAATACAAATTTTTTAGTGGACTCAATGATTTGTGTCAAGAGAGTGAGCACGATCTCAGAAGCAGCACGTCATTGAGTGTACTCTGATGTGCGAGACCGCTGTTCTGATAAAAAGATCACCAGGCCTGCTCGGAACACGCAGCACAGTCACAACGAAAGCGGGAAGAGCGGCCTTTCTAGAGCCTTCTTAATAACTTGTAATAACTTAATAACTTGGTGACTTCTTAATAACTTGTCGGATATCATGCTCAGTCACATCACATAGATGGAAATTATTGGTAACAGTACAGGGTGCATTTAAAGTCTGCATATGAGCAGGGAACTTCCTCGCAAGGCTGAGACCAATATTAGTAAAGTAATCGTTAAAGTTGTCGGCCACTTCGCGAGTTGGATTATCAGGTATAATGCGTTGTTTGCTACCCATGCCAGTGACGTCTCTGCCATATCTTCTTCGTGTTACCATCATTTTTTTCACTAGGTTGGTATAGTAGCACTTCTTGCATTTTCTTATCATTGCTACTGACGTATTTCTGTAAAACTTAAAATTCTGATGGTAGTATTCATTGCTGCTGTTATTTTTCCATTTGTCGTAGTAAAAATCTTTCAGCTTCAAAACCTCAAGTATATTAATTTCTATTCATCCATGGACATATGGCATGGTCATAATTTCGGCGCGAACAGTTACGCGTTGATCGTTCAATGGCATCCACAATGCATTGTACAATGTTATCACACTCGACGTCCACGTCTTCATCATAGAGGGCATCAAAATTCGTAGCTTGTAGTCGTCTTTGCACGGAATTATAGTCGACACGTGTTGTTCGTTTAATGGCAGGTATGTTAGGAGCACAAATGTGTTTCTGGGGTAAAAATAGAAAGCCTTTGTGTCGAATACGGAACACTGGACCGCACTGCTCGTCAGCACTCACGCTTGTCAAGCGCGCCTGGCAAGCATGGAAGGGGTGAGGAGAACTTTCTGTGTTCGCCTGTGCGCAGGTATGCCATGTCTTCCTTGCCGCAAAGGATATTTACGTGTGTCAGGTACTAAACTGCTCGTGAGATAAAGATCAGGCTTTGCATAGAGTATTCACCACTATCGTGTGGGGGTATCAATGGGAAGCAACGCGCAGGGTTAACTTGTTTCTCCCTTCGGTATCTGCTGGGATAATGCATTTGTTTGCACACTAACTTACACCTCGGTTTCTAGTAGAATAAGGGGGTAACAGCGCGAACACACACCCACAAGAGAGACGACACGGACACAAAAGCGCTGACTGACAACTGGTTTTAATGACAGAATGATACACCTTATATACGCCAAAGTGAAGCATGAAAAAGAAATAGAGGGATGGATAACAAAGATTAACAACCCGCAGCGCCAACAACGCATAACAGCCAACCAAAGAAAACCGCAGGAAAACGTGACCTAAGACCCGACAGCCGCATCTAGAAGATAAAACTCACAGTCAAGGAGGGCAAGAGATGGGGCGCTAACACACTTGTTATCAAGTTTCTTAATATGATAGGCTTCTAAACTGACACGTGCAGTCTTGTCTTCGCTCCTGCCATGAATCATGGTCCCTTCAAACCGGGCCACACATCCTGTGCATTTAATGACATGCGCAACTAAATGTGCGTACTTATCATCTAGCTTTTTTAATTTTTGTGCGTGTTCCCCCAAACGGTCGTTGACACAGCGCCCAGTTTCGCCAACGTAGAACATCCCACATGACATGGGAATGCAATAGACCAGTCCAGTGGAACACTTGACGAACGGCGTTTGGTGGTTCTTCTGGCAACCACGTTTGCTGGTGTTGCAAATACGTGGGCACAGCTTTCCCAGCTTATTGGGGGCCGAGAAACAAATTGGGACCCCGTGCCTACTTGCCACCTTCTTTAGATTGTGGGAAAGCTTGTGAACATACGGTACAACCTCAGGCCTAAGGGCCTTCCGGTGGTCCTCAGCCGTTGTACGTCCCGTTCCACGTTTCAACTTTTGAAGGAGGGTCTCAGAAACAGCAGTCAAGACCGAGTTGGGGAACCCTGCAGCCGAAAGACGACGTACCTGATTGTCGAAACTAGGCATCATTTGATGCGGGCACGATTTTTTGAGAGCCGATTCCAGACACATCATCGCTGTAGCTCTCTTAATCGTCTTAGAATGTGCCGAATCAAAGGGCAGCAATCCCTTCTTAGCCCTCGGGTAGTAGCCCCAGCAAGCGTGTCCATCGCAGAACGTTATTTTAAGGTCTAAAAACTGTAAAACCGAATGTTCGGGGAGTTCATGGGTAAAACGCAACCCAAGTCCTTGTGCACTAAAAACTGATAAAACTTCACCTACTGTAGAGGGGTAGGTGAAGGCTGGCTGTTTCCTTAAAACCACTAAAAAATCGTCAACATACCTAAAAATTCTTAAAACGGGCCCCCCATTAAAAACCTGTTCTAGAGTCTTATCAACCTTAGCAAGTAAAATATCACACAAGATAGGGGCTACGCAAGAGCCTATGCAAACGCCATCGCGCTGCAAGAACGGCTGTTCGTCAAACATTATAAAATTGCAGTTTATTTAAACTCTACTTTTATAATGTTTGACGAACAGCCGTTCTTGCAGCGCGATGGCGTTTGCATAGGCTCTTGCGTAGCCCCTATCTTGTGTGATATTTTTCTTGCTAAGGTTGATAAGACTCTAGAACAGGTTTTTAATGGGGGGCCCGTTTTAAGAATTTTTAGGTATGTTGACGATTTTTTAGTGGTTTTAAGGAAACAGCCAGCCTTCACCTACCCCTCTACAGTAGGTGAAGTTTTATCAGTTTTTAGTGCACAAGGACTTGGGTTGCGTTTTACCCACGAACTCCCCGAACATTCGGTTTTACAGTTTTTAGACCTTAAAATAACGTTCTGCGATGGACACGCTTGCTGGGGCTACTACCCGAGGGCTAAGAAGGGATTGCTGCCCTTTGATTCGGCACATTCTAATACCCCTGACACACGGGCAATAGTAAAGTACTTTGAGGTAAACCTCTTTTGTCGCCTAAAGGGACCATTTGCAGAAAGGAGTTGTGCCGATGACACACGGCACCGGACAACTGCTTTAGGTGGTTCCTCAGAAAAACGCTGTAGAAAAAAATGGCGCTGTTTGTGCAAGCAACAAAATAGGAAATGTATTAAAAAATGCACATGTGCATCATATTTCGCGATATTAAAGCATGAAAGCTTTTTTTTTTTTATTGTCTGGCGGCTTATAACTCGCATACTCGCAAGTTTTGTTCGTTTTTTCCGTTTTTAGCAGCAACTTAACTTCGTCTGGCAACTATGAATAGTTGTTTTGCTGTATAAACGTTCGCTTTTCGACAAATCGTTCTACTGCTGAAAATTAAAACATTTTCGCTCGCAAAAAAAAAAGTCACTAGGCACCTTAGTGTTGCAACATGTTTTCTTTTATTCATAAATTCTGCACACTGTGTGCGAGAGTACTCCCTTTCTGGCCGAAAAGTAGATGCGCGATCTGCCTTTCCGAAAAGGATCGTTTCTGGAAGGGAGTTACTCCTTTGTCGTGTGTCACTGCGCTCGAACGCCTTTCCGGAAGATGTCCCCTTTTCTAAAGGACTTTAGAGTGGCCGTGTGTCAGTGGTATAAGACGATTAAGAGAGCTACAGCGATGATGTGTCTGGAATCGGCTCTCAAAAAATCGTGCCCGCATCAAATGATGCCTAGTTTCGACAATCAGGTACGTCGTCTTTCGGCTGCGGGGTTCCCCAACTCGGTCTTGACTGGTGTTTCTGAGACCCTCCTTCAAAAGTTGAAACGTGGAACGGGACGTACAACGGCTGAGGACCACCGGAAGGCCCTTAGGCCTGAGGTTGTACCGTATGTTCACAAGCTTTCCCACAATCTAAAGAAGGTGGCAAGTAGGCACGGGGTCCCAATTTGTTTCTCGGCCCCCAATAAGCTGGGAAAGCTGTGCCCACGTATTTGCAACACCAGCAAACGTGGTTGCCAGAAGAACCACCAAACGCCGTTCGTCAAGTGTTCCACTGGAGTGGTCTATTGCATTCCCATGTCATGTGGGATGTTCTACGTTGGCGAAACTGGGCGCTGTGTCAACGGCCGTTTGGGGGAACACGCACAAAAATTAAAAAAGCTAGATGATAAGTATGCACATTTAGTTGCGCATGTCATTAAATGCACAGGATGTGTGGCCCGGTTTGAAGGGACCATGATTCATGGCAGGAGCGAAGACAAGACTGCACGTGTCAGTTTAGAAGCCTATCATATTAAGAAAGTTGATAACAAGTGTGTTAGCGCCCCATCTCTTGCCCTCCTTGACTGTGAGTTTTATCTTCTAGATGCGGCTGTCGGGTCTTAGGTCACGTTTTCCTGCGGTTTTCTTTGGTTGGCTGTTATGCGTTGTTGGCGCTGCGGGTTGTTAATCTTTGTTATTCATCCCTCTATTTCTTTCTCTTTTTCTTTTTTTTTCTTTTTCTTTTTCATGCTTCACTTTGGCGTATATAAGGTGTATCATTCTGCCATTAAAACCAGTTGTCAGTCAGCGCTTTTGTGTCCGTGTCGTCTCTCTTGTGGGTGTGTGTTCGCGCTGTTACCCCCTTAATCTACAATATGAACCAACTCGCCCAAGAAGAAGTACTAATGAACGGTTTCTAGTAGGCGCGTTGCTTATAAATGTACCGTGCTTGTAATCAGCCAATCCATTTTAAAAATACTGCTTCATTGTTAATTTCGAGGCTCTGACTTACTAATGTTTCAAGTTTGAAAATCAGCACGTAGACGAAAACGTGCTCTATTTTCGGAAAAAGACGTAATTCCATTCCCATTTCATTCCGTGCAAAAGGCGTTCAATTCCATTCCCATTCCATTGATCCAAGCGTTGTCCCCATTCCATTCCGTGGTTGCGAAAATGTGGAATGATTTGGAGTCATTCCAATTCTGGTGGGGCAAATCCGCAAAACTGGTGGGAAGCATTAAACAACACACTCTTTGCGCTATTAGCATTGTGTGATGACTGGTTGTTATTTTACTCCTCTGCAACGCTATATTACATATATTAATACGATTCCTTGCCCGACATGACGCCTGTATAGAGTATTCTTGCGAAGGAGTTACAAGCACAAGCGTGGCACACTGGTGGAAGACCCGACTGCCATGCAGAGGGCGCCGGTGGAAATCCCATCCGATTCTAGAAATTTCTTTGTCATTTAATTTTTTTTATATCACCCGATAGCGGTCACGGACACCGGTGGCGGCTGACAACTATGGCGCCAAAATCAGCTGTTGTGATCTCAGAACAGCTTTCGCTGTAACAAACTTCAGCGCCCACAATGCCCTCTCCACTGTGGCCTCCGCGACAGGCACGCAAAAGTCCACTTGCGTTAATATAAACATCTCTGGTTGCCACTGTTCTTGTTTTTCGCACAATTTCAACATATCTTTGCTTTGGAATTCCTGCCTGAGGTACGCGCTAATACTATACCCTGAGATATGCTTACATTGCATGAGCTCAGTTGCTCCGGATTGGGAAGTTTTCTCGTTGAAAAAACGACGGAAACGAAAAAATGATTGAAAAAAATTCGGTTTCACTCCGGAACGAAATGATAGATGAAGTTTCGGTTACGTTTTCGTTCCGGTCAAAAATATCGTTTTTTTTTTTTCGTTTTTCCTTTTTTGTTTTCGTTCCGCTCCGACACCCTGATACAGACAACGCCTTTCTTTCTTTCTTTCTTTCTTTCTTTCTTTCTTTCTTTCTTTCTTTCTTTCTTTCTTTCTTTCTTTCTTTCTTTCTTTCTTTCTTTCTTTCTTTCTTTCTTTCTTTCTTTCTTTCTTTCTTTCTTTCTTTCTTTCTTTCTTTCTTTCTTTCTTTTTTTCTTTCTTTCTTTCTTCTTTCTTTCTTCTTTCTTTCCTCCTTTCTCTCTTACTTTCTGCAGTGGTTCTCAGGTAGCCACACAGTGACACATATTCGTTAAGATAATAGTTTTCTGCGATCGACTCACAAGGAATGATTTGCTAAACAGCCTCGCTGCTAAAAGTGACACACATGCGCCTAAACTTGTAACTGGGTTTATTGAAAAATGACACGTTGAAAAGCAAGAGGTTAAAAGCAAGCGCGCATGCATGGAACTAAATTTTCTCCAAGTAGGAATTTTCCTAAAATGCGCAATTACGGATATCGACATTACGGGCTGTCCAGCGCATAGCTTATAGTCTACCAACACCAAATATTTCAGTGAAGTGCCCATAGCAAGTGTACTGCTTCTCAATTGTTTTTTACATCGTCGGTAGAACGCATTTGTATGCTTCAGTTCAGTTGGCATTGGGCAAGCATGCGCGCGTAGCCTAGTGGTCAAGGCACTCGCTTTCGGACCGGAGAAACCGAGTTAAAACCCCAGCTCCGGAAAGAAACTTTATTTGGTTTTATTTATAATTTGTTTGGTGCGCGGCAGGTGTGTGTGGGGAGGGTATCTGGGTGACCGCGTCAAGTGTTTTTTCCGTGGCAATAGGCGTTTTGGAACACCAGCATCACCGGTGAGTCAATACAAGCTTCGCTTGAAAAACGCTGCTAAAAAAAGCGGCAGCCTCCCTGGCAATGTTGGAAGAACATTCGCCGACATCTATCTTCGCCTACACATGTTATGCATGCACACGTTAATCTATAGGAAACTTTTAGCAACTTGTCGACAGAAACAACTTTAATAAACATCAGGTCGAACCGTTCAAGCAGGCGATGTGGAAAAATAAAGGGCGGCAGCTACGCGCAAGTGGTGTGAAGACTGAGAAAACAGCAGAGCTGCTGGCCCGCATATCCCCTTCCCAACTTCCTTTTCCGACCCCGTTCGTATTCTATACCACGCTTGGATGTGCGCAGTGTAGGCAAGGCTATGCTTGGCACATACCCGCATTCTGTGACGCATACCCGGCCCGTTTTGTGCGGACGATGCCGGAGTTTCGCCAAGCCTAAACAGCTACGTTGTTAAGAGCACATCGCTACGTTGATTAATTATGGTGGTGTGGTATTTACTATAGAAAAGTCGGTTTTTTTACGCAGGAAGAATTGCCAGCTGAAACATTAAAATTATGGCGAAAAGCTGCGCGCTGAACAATAAAGGAACATTGTTCACTCACCCTAACGGCTCTTCGTCAACGCCAGGCTCTCTGGAAAAATAGAAAGCCATATTTAAAACACACTTTGTGCAAGAACACCAACACTGACGTAGTAACTGGTGCACATCACGAATGTCCTTATGAACCTGTAAGGTATTTCGTGCTAAACACACAAATTTCATAGTATCATCCATACTCCTTGGCACAGTTGTACCAGGACTTACTGTATGGCGGTGGACAAAGGAATTGGGCAACGAAACGTTGCATACTTCCAGAGCTTAAATAATATGTACTATGCAACTCTGCTGTCAATGCAAGAGGCGCATCTAGTGGTGCCGGATCAGTGCGAAGTTATGCTGAACTGTTATCTTGTTAATTAAAAACAACGCGACACACGAGATGATTCGCAAGCGAACAGACAGACACGACAATCCCTGTCGTGTTCTTCGCTTATGTCTCTGTTGGCACTGCTTTTCTCACTTACAAGATGCGTAGCCAACTAGCCCAAGGAACCACACTTCTTAACTGTTGTACTTTATTATTGCTTCCCTAGGAAACACTAGCTCGTAGTACGCGGTACTCTGGGGCCAACGAATTCTTGTCCTTTCATTTCTTTCTTTTCCCTTACTCTAAAATACCCAAAAGTGGAAACTGTGCAAGAAGATAATAGTTTAAAACGTGAAAAAAATTGGCCGCGTATCTGCGTGATTCGCTGCAAATGTCGTCTAAAGACGATAGAAGAGGCGCTGCATGAGATATGGACGCCATCTGGCAATACGTTGGGAAACATGAGTGCTGTGTTGCGGGCTGGTAGTCCCGGCGCAGCAGCAGGCGAAGACCGGCGGTGACCAACGCGACCGGCGGGGACGCCAGCCAGCCCAAACACGCGGTTTGGCGCGAAGCGCTGAAGCAGAAGAAACGTCCGCACTCAACGAGTACTCTCCACACACTCTTTTATTTACACGTCGCCTGGGTAAAACAGGAATGCCAGAGCGGCGCCCCATGGAATTCGTACAGCGCAATACAGAACCGAAACCGAAACATAACAATGAGCTCGTACAGAGGGCACTGAGGAAGGCAAGTTTCAGCGCAGTCGCATTTTCAGCGCAGCTTAAGAAACTAGCGTCTTTAGAATTACGTATGTATGCATTTTCTATTAAAGGAACACACCACCTCCCAAGCAACCACAGATATCCCTCAGGAATCCAGTATTTTGTTTGTTTGTTTAATAATACTGTTAACCCTAGAAGGGTCATTACAGGAATGGATCAGCAATCAGATACAGTTCAATAAAAAATATACACGCGACATAAATGTGAACATGATTTCAAGGGCACTGCAGCATGCTTGCTTCAGAGATATGCAAAAAAGAGAAAAGGAAGAAAAGAAAAAAAACAAAAAAACAACACAAATGTACTCGTCGAGACCACATCGTAACGTTAATGATTAGTGCTTGTAAATGCCGAATGACCCGAATAGGCGAGAGTATGAAGCTCGTTTAAGAATGCAGAAATGGAGGAAGAGGAAACCAGTGAATCGGACAGCATGTTCCATTCATTAATTACTCGTGGAAAATAGCTATACTTAAATGAGTCGATTCGCGTCAATGGAGGTTCAATATACATACTATGCCTGTGACTGAAACGTGGATTCGGTGATAATCTGAAAAAGTCGGGCCCATTAATCTTAAGCTTGTTATGGACAATTAAGAACAGGAATTTTAATCTTTCCACTGCTGTCCTTAATTCTAAAGCAGGAAGATTTGCATTTCGGCACAGTTCAGTACGGGAGTAACAGCGACGATATTTGTTAAAGATAAATCTAGCTGCTAGACGTTGGACTCGATCTAATTTGTGTCGATTTATTGCCGTGTGAGGGTCCCATACTATTTTTGCATATTCTATAATGGGTCTTATTAAGGTTGTATATGCTAAGCTTTTAATTAGAGGAGTTCCACTACGTAGCTTGCGTCTTAGACCCCATAGAGCTCTGCTGGCTTTCTTGCATACCATATCTATGTGGGAGTTCCACCTAAGGTCATCGGTGAATATCACTCCTAGGTACTTGTGTTGCCTTACCTTCTCTAATTCAGTGTCATTAATTGTGTACGTGTAGGAATGAACTGTTTTTTTTCCTTGTTATAGTCATAGACACAGATTTTTCTGGGTTCAGTGTCATCTGCCATTGGCTGCACCACTCAGAGATTTTTTGTAAGCCAGCCTGTAAGTTCATTTGATCGTCTGTTGATTTTATTCTATTATATAATACACAATCATCCGCGAATATTCGAAGTGGAACACTTGTACACATTGCAATATCATTATTAAATATTAAAAACAACAGAGGCCCTAATACACTGCCCTGTGGTACCCCTGATACTACTGGCAGGGGACTTGACTTATAGCCACCTATTTCGACGTATTGTTCTGTAGAATGAAGATAAGATTCGAACCAGTGAGTTATATTGGGATTTTTAAAGAAGGCATGAATTATGGACAGCAATTTTGGGTGAGATACTTTATCAAAAGCTTTGGAAAAGTCTAGAAAGATGAGATCTATCTGTCCACGGCTATTGATTGTTTCAGATATATAATGAACTAATTCTACAAGTTGCGTTATGGTAGACAAACCTTTGCGGAATCCATGTTGAGCTGGAGATAATAAATTATGTGTTTCGAGATAATCTGAAAGGTGTTTACTAACAATATGCTCCAACAGCTTAGAGCGGGTACTCAAAAGGGAAATAGCCCCGCCACGGTGGTCTAGTGGTTATGGCGCTCGACTGCTGACCAGAGGGTCGCCGGATCGAATCCCGGCCGCGGCGGCTGCATTTTCGATGGAGGTGAAAATGTTTGAGGCCCGTGTACTTAGATTTAGGTGCACGTTAAAGAACCCCAGGTGGTCGAAATTTCCGGAGCCCTCCACTACGGCGTCTCTCATAATCATATCGTGGTTTTGGGACGTTAAACCCCAGATATTATTATTATTATTATCAAAAGGGAAATAGGCCTGTAGTTACGCACATCGGTCGAAATGCCATCCTTGTGAATGGGTACAATTTTAGCTTGTTTCCAAGCCTTAGGAAAGTCAGAACGGATAATCGATGACTGAAATATTAATGTCAAATATTTAGCTACCCACTCAGCGTACCGGCATAAAAACTCATTAGGGATACCATCTGTGCCCGCACTTTTCTTAACGTTAATACGCAACAGAAGGTTTAGGACGCCTTCCTCTTTAATCACGATATCGTCAGCAGAGGGACGGTCAGGGGAAACAGGCATGATGGGCACCGTTCCATCATCATGAGTGAATACTGAAGAAAAAAATGTGTTGAAAGCTTCTGTGCGTTCCTTCGTAACCTTCCGGTTATCTGTAGAATAAGGTTTAGATGATGGATTGACATATCGCCAGAACTTAGCAGGTGCATCCGCGAGAAATTTTTGCAATCTGACGTTATAAAAATTGTGCTTCGACTCCAGAACAAGTCTATTAAGTTCTTTCCTCATTTCGCGGAGGGTGTTCATGTCCGTGCTCGAGTTTTTGGAACATGCCTTCCTTTTCCTCTGGATTCTTCTTTTCGCGTGTATTATTTCTCTGTTGATCCATGGGTTTTTAAACTTTCTCTTTTTGTTACACTTGGGTATGAAACGTTCAATGCAGATAGCCACCACAGACGAAAAGTATTCCCACAAGCTGTCCGTGCTACCCTTTGACTTGTATAATGAGGCAAACTCATCAAACGAATGTTCAAGATAGTCTAATATACTAACATCATCCGCGGCATGGAAATTCAATATCTGTTTTGGTAATTCCTTTTGCAAACAGTGTGGAAATAAGTCAAGACATAATATAACCATTTTGTGGTCAGCCATACCATCACAGACTACTACATCATTCATAAAGCTAATTAGGGAGTTAGACACACAAATAAGATCTAATATGGAGGATCTTATTGCGCATATCCGCGTATGATCCTTTACATCTTGTACTAGGTTATAACAAAATAGTAATTCTAAGAAATTTTCACTAAGTGTCACATCTGTTTCACCAGGCAAATAGCAATTCCAATCAATATCGGGAAGATTGAAGTCACCCAACAGCAGCATATTGTCACCGGGTTTAAATTTTGAATAGACGAAGTTACGTAAATGAGTAATTTGTTCTAGCGTCGTGTTAGGAGACCTGTATACTCCTCCAATGAAAACACTGCGATTGCTTAACGTTATCTTGATCCAAACTGATTCGATGTCGCTTGGGACTGCTATGGTGGTGAATTCTATATCTTGTTTAATCACGATAGCAACACCTCCTCCTCTTCTTGATCGGTCTTGCCTAACTATGCTATAGCCCGGGGGAATAATTTCCGCTTATCCGCTTTATCCGAATAATTTCCGTATATATCCGTTTCAGATGTAATGGATATCCAGTGGAGATCCGTAAATCCCCGCTGGAGCTCAATCGGAGGTCCGACAGATGTTGAAAAAAAAAAAGAATTTTGCAGATTCACAGGATATCCAGAACGGGATCCTGTCGTGGACATATTATGGACCTTATACGTATGTTCTGCCTGAATGTACAGTGCTCACCGATTGAAACAACAAGCACAGAGCAACACTCACATAAGGAAGAGACACGTACACAGGAAGGGCGCCTACGTGTCTGTTCCTTACTCGAGCATTCCTTTACATTTGCTCAGATGCCCAAGTTAAGTTATCACCAACTAGCCCAAGTGTCTGCGTCAGAATAACGAGTGGTATGCACAATTGCTCAAGTTAAGTGCATTATGTTGCTACAAATGCAGCTGCCAAAAGTAACATTGCCTCTGATATGAGGGTTAAAGTTGAATTTACACCAATACGACACGAACTGAAGATGCTAGAAATGAAATTGCATTCATAACTTAGCTTTAAATTGCACAGTTTCAACCTGTGAACCGCTGAGCAATGCCTAAGTGTGATGGAAAGCATAAGGGTGTGGAACGCAAGGCAGTGACAGGCAGCCAACCGTCGATTAACTTGCATAAAGATGAAATCAAATGCCTTAACAGTTATCTTCCACGTAGACCGCCACGCGTGCCGGATTGATAGGTTCGCCTGTTGCATGGGCATGCGCAGATAAGTTTTCGTGCCTTCTTTCTTTTCAGCCGTTGTGCGTCTCTTCAGTTGTTAGTCGGCGTTTGTGGTGTCCTGACTTCTTTCTTGTGTCCGTGTTTGCACGCCCTGTCTTTTTAGAATGAATACTTACCAACTAGCTCAGCTCTCTGTTATTCTAATCTTCAGTAATGTTGTGCAGGGTTTTTAAATGAAGTAGCAGGTCAGCAGAAGATGCATATACTAGTTCTTATTTCAGTCATTTGGGCTGCCATATGTGCAGTTACACAACTAAACTGTATTGTTACATGCATATTGCCAGCCCCTCGAACCATGCGTGTGTGCGCCGGACGAAGAGAAGGAAGATCTCTCTCCGCTCGGGCTCCGAGCTGAACCGGTCAGCGCTGCAACCGCTACTGTAAATATATCGTGTAAATAGTCTACGGACTACAGTCTACCGAGTCGTCATTCACGTAACACTACAATAGAACAATCAAGCTAACAAGTCAATATTATATTTCGATTAGTAAGGGGTATACATGAAAATATTTTATTGTACGTGGTACCTCAATGATGTTTCTGGGTTCTAAACCTAGTAGTGGATTCTCGATTATGCGTGCCCCGGATTTGCGACGACCCGCAATTCACGACGAATCGGTTTGGTCCCGGCAAAATCCCCATAGAAATAACGTATTAAAAAACCTTCGTTTTACGACGCAATTTTACACCGACCCCGCATCTTACGACGACTTTCTGATTCCGTCCGAGAAAAAAAAATCACCTTCTTTACTCGTATCTGAACGCTGACGAAGTATTTGCGAGTGCATAATAAGAACTCTCGTTCCCCTACGTTGACAATTACAAAAGCAGAGAGTGCGACAGTACATTTATTCTCCCGGCAGTTCATGCGCTTCTGCAATCCAGTTTTCCTGGCTTTTAAGATAGCTTCTGGATAGGCCTCGGTTGCGTGCGTATCCAGGGTCGTTACCTAGACAAGCTCTCTCCACACTGAGTAGCTTCAGCTGACCTGTCATTGAGATCCAGATATTTTCACGTTTTCGGTCCGTGGAAACTTTTCCTGGTCGACATACAGCTGGTCTCCTGCCCTTGTTTGCGGCACTCGCAGTCACAGGTCTTGAGCACGCAAAAGGACGCGACGCAGCTATTTTCACCGTGCAAAATAACTTTCGCTTGACATGAACGTTCATAATAACAGCGGGACATCACTAGTTGCACTTCACAGGGGCGCAAATACGATGCACACAGCTCAGTCGAGCACGAAAGTATTCTACACAAACTCGTGCTCTGTCGTCATTATGTGATGGCAATGACAGTGTGCCTGACTCCCCTGGCGGGAGGCTGTTGCCAACGCGGTTTCGGTTTCGTTTGCACGCACACGCAACTTTCGAACTCGATTTATAGGGAGAAAGATGCGCACTGGATTCAATTTTTGAAGTTGAGGATGACGATTCGCTCATACCTCTTTCAACTAAGTAATGCTGCCGTTCGCTGCCATTTTCAAAAATAATTTAATCTGCCTTCCTTGGAAAAGCACAGCCCCGCCACGGTGGTCTAGTGGTTATGGCACTCGACTGCTGACCCGAAGGTGGCGGGATCAAATCCCGGCCGCGGCGGCTGCATTTTCGGTGGAGGCGAAAATGTTTGAGGCCCGTGTACTTAGATTTAGGTGCACGTTAAAGAACCACAGGTGGTCGAAATTTCCGGAGCCCTCCACTACGGCGTCTCTCATAATCATATGGTGGTTTTGGGACGTTAAACCCCAGATATTATTATTATTGGAAAAGCACAGGGTCGTGTCGTGGGCTTATTCAGGTGGTCTCTTCCCCTTTTCTGACCAAGGCTGACTGCCACTGCCTATATTCTTAGTTTTCGATGTGAAGCATCTTATAGCGGAGTTCAATCCGGTGGTGGTGGTGTGCGGCGTGACCACCCTTACTGCGCATGCGCAAGCCATCTCCACACACACATCCTCTCCCTCTCCACAACCGCTCTTTACTTCCCATCTCCCCTCCCCCTCTCCATTTCCCCTCTCCCATTTCCCCCTCCTCTCTCCCCTTTCCCTCTGAAACGCGGGCTCTACATGCCGAAACACTGCTTCGTATCGCCTCATGGTCCCCTTTAGCAGGAGATGGTGTGACTTCATTCGAATATACGACGGCCGGATTATACGACGGTTTTGCTAGGACCCCTCAAAGTCGTATAATCGGGGTTCCACTGTAAATAATGTTCTGGTTATGACCTGTGACGATGCGCACTGCCATGTGTAAGAAAGCTGCTGATTCAGCTTATGTAGTGAATACACGTTCATTTGTGGACTCCTTCACAAAGTCATACATGTATATCCTTTGAAGATCCATAATCGATTATAACTTGTCTGTACGTCACAACTCCAAAAATGGATATCCACTATGGTATCTCTAATGTACACTGTCAATTTTTATGAAAGGGAACACGCGAGCGCGTGGCCCGCGAGCTCCGGCGTCTGCTTGCAGCGCCTTCAGGCGTGCGCGAGTAGCAACCACGGTATCTTTCCGCGTCATCTAGTGGCGAATAAAACAACCAGTCACGGGTAATATGCAACCAGCTGCAAGATTGCAACCCCCTCCCCCTTCAAGGCGATTACACAAGAGGCCGGGCCAGCGGCGTGTCGTCTGCTGCTTGTAAACTGCGTTTGGCACGCGGGCGCAATCGAAACGCGGAAGCTCTGTCGCTTGGCTTTCGCGCCTTACACTTCGGCCGATTTAGATTTAAGCGACAGCGGTCCAGTCAGGTAAATTTTCGTTGCTGGTTTCCGGTTTTCAAATCTCGCATCGAATTCTGTCGAAAACATTTTTCTAAGTAGAACACCACTTAGCCGAGAACGTGTCACCTGTCGTTACAAAATGTGCTGGCAAGTCTGCGCTCGATGCTTTAAAGTCATGCATAGTGACTTCCGCCGGGTTTGTGTTGAGAGCGCGAAATGGCGCTGCATAGCAAACAGAAGGAGAAAAGGCTTTGTCATGGTTGTAAAGATCTCGATCGATAATTATCACTAACATAAATGACGTGAGCATGAAACATGAAAAAAAAATTCAATGAGTTTATTGAAACTGGAAAAATGTCGTCTTGCTTTTGACCCCCACATAAAAAGTAAAAACACATTATGACAATTGTTAATACCTCGCGGCGTCACCATTTGCGGCCATAACAGCTGCCATTCTAGCTGGTAGGGATTGATAAAGAGCGGGCGTTAGGGACGTGTCCCTTCTCAGCTTCTCCCACTCCTCCTTAATGACAACCCAGAGGTCGCCCGCCGAGAGTCCATGCAGGGACTGGCCCGCCAGCGCGCTTTTCAAAAGTCCCCAGAAGTTCTCGATGGTGTTAAGATCTCGAGACTGGGGAGGCCAAACCCGGCGGAAGTCACTATGCATGACTTTAAAGCATCGAGCGCAGACTTGTCAGTACATTTTGTAACGACAGGTGACACGTTCTCCGCTAAGTGGGATTCTACTCAGAAAAATGTTTTCGACAGCATTCGATGCGAGATTTGAAAACCGGAAACCAGCAACGAAAATTTACCTGAATGAACCGCTGTCGCTTAAATCTAAATCGGCCGAAGTGTAAGGCGCGAAAGCCAAGCGACAGAGCTTCCGCGTTTCGATTGCGCCCGCGTGCCAAACGCAGTTTACGAGCAGCAGACGACACGCCGCTGGCCCGGCCTCTTGTGTAATCGGCTTGAAGGGGGAGGGGGTTGCAATCTTGCAGCTGGTTGCATATTACCCATGACTGGTTGTTTTATTCTCCACTAGATGACGCGAAAAGATACCGTGGTTGCTCTTGCGCACGCCTGAAGGCGCTGCAAGCAGCCGCCGGAGCTCGCGGGCCACGCGCTCGCGTGTTCCCTTTCATAAAAATTGACAGTGTACATCCATTGAATGTCCCACACTGGCACTGGACGTTAGGTTCTTGCATGGATACTGAGAGGATATCCGTGGTTGCTTTGGCTAATACATACTTAGTGATGTTCCGCCTCAGATATGCGTAATGTTTGCTTTTTGATCGACAATGTACACAAGTATGAAACTGTCAGCCGTTCAAGATGGCTAGCCCTTGGGCAAGTGGTTCAACTTTGGCCGAGTGGCTCAATCGTGGGACGTGCCGACAAACAGAAAGACAGAAGATAGACCAAAATTTCTCCGTTGAAGCATCCCAAGAAAGACTATCGTCTTTAAAACAGCGCAAAGACAAGACGAAGGAAAGTGACACACGGAAGGGCGCTGACTGCCAAGTGAAATTTTTATTGACGACACCAAGAATAAGTAGTAGACGAAAGAGTGAAAAAAAAACGATAAGGTTACAAGATTTTTGTCACGTGCGTGACGTCAAATAGTTGATTCGACGTCACGCACGTCACTCGAATTGCTAGAAAAACGTGGCTGATCCCTCTGTCATAGGAATCGGCATAACACGAAAGCGAAACGTGTCTTCACAGACGTAGTTGAGCGTTTGTTGTGCATTCTTTCGCCTCAAGCGCGAAGGAATGTATGCTACAGCATCAAATTGTAATGTTACGCGAAGAACGGCAAGCCACTCGAAACTTGCAATGCACTGCTCAAGCAGAAAGGACGCGCGGAACGAACACACACAGGATGAGCGCGAACTCTCACAGTTGTAACTTATTTCTGTGTGAGCAGCGCGCTCCTTTCGCAAAAGCGGCCGCTACATGAGCAAGGTGACCTTCGTGCTCCCAACGGAAACTTGCAGGCAGAGCACAAGACGTACAAACCACCGAGATCACGAGATAAGCGCCCGCACGAGCGACCACGCCCTGTCGAGGCGCGCGCTAATCCGCGTGGGGGACGACTCTTAAAGCGCGCTCTTCGAGCCCTTCGCGCCATCTCGCTAGTGGTAACGAAAACACGCTGTACCGCCGATCTCTGAGTACCGCCACCGGCAAATGGTGTACATAAATAGCTCGCCGTTAGCATAGCAGAGAACATGCCGTCTGTGGCGGAGTCGTCTCGCGCTGCGCGCTGGCGATTGAGAGGTCGTAAGTTCGGCTCCCGGTGACGGACCTTTTCCTTTTAGTTTTTTCTTCGCCATATGTTAGTCTTTACATTTTACAACGTCATATCCGTGACGGAAATGCGTCAGTGGAGCCGTGGTGGACCCCGGCATAAAACACTTTCGTGTTAAAAAGAAATCAGCTCTTTGACGTCATGCACGTGACAAAAATCTTGTAACCTTATCGTTTTTTTTTCACTCTTTCGTCTACTACTTATTCTTGGTTTCGTCAATAAAAATTTCAGTTGGCAGTCAGCGCCCGTCCGTGTGTCACTTTCCTTCGTCCTGTGTTTGCGCTGTTACTCAAGTTTTAAGTTATGTACCAACTAGCCCGCCTTTCACCGCTTCTCCAAGGTAATAGTACTACGATGCCGCAAAGAACAAGAGCGGGTCAGTGCATCAGACTTGAGGTAGACAAAAGCAACCATTTGCTGCTCACCCATACGTGCGAGCCTAAAGCACGGCATTGTTTTAAAATATCCTCAACAGCTGCACCGCTCATGTGCCGCAATGAAGCAGCGAGCGAGCACCACGTTTTTTAAAAAAAAAATGCCGGCAGATCCCACTCAATACCAGTCGGTTTCAGGCGAAGCAGTCAACGAGCAGCTACCTATACTGCGTTTTTTTCGCTTTAAGCCTAGCGTAAAGACATGGATCGACGTGTTTGTGTAAAGGGAGTAGCTGTGCCTGCATCGCTGGCTTACCAGCCATGTCGACTACGCTGGCACTAAAAGGGTAGCTTATGGTCTGACGTAACGTCGCCAATCACGTTAGAGCACAGATGTCAGTTATATCGAGTTATCCACAGTGTGGTGATGCGCATATCATACGTAGCGTTCGTTAGCTTCTGGGGTAGAGCAATGCTTGAATATAGCTTGGTGAGTCATAGGAGTTGTAAAGGCGTTTATATCTAAGGAGTATACATATATCTAATGTGCATTACATGATTACATAAATGGGTAGCCAACACCGAAACCAAAATGACGCCTTCATAGGGTCATTTTCCTATGAAAAAGACCCTATATCCACGCGCGCTTCTTTTGTTATTATTATCTAACAAGTCCGTTGTACGCGTAGCCGCTGCCTAGCACAAGCCGCGCCCTAATGTCTCGAAACCTCCCAGATTATGTGAGAATCTTCTGATATACTTGAGCGCGCAAACGCGAACAGCTGAAATTATTCTGGAACTAACGCGGCCACCAGAGATAAGGCTCAAAAGTTCGCAACAAAACAGAAAACAGGGCGAGTTGGTAGGTATTCATCTTCACAGGATAGCTTCCGTTTCATCTTCACAGGATATCTTCCGTTTTTCCTTGATTAAACTTTAGTTGAAAGTTAGCGCTTGTGTTGTCGTGTTCTCCCTCTGTCCCCGTAGTAAGTGTGCGCTATCCTGTGAAGTCGAAAGTTCGATTCCGCATGTGTAAATGCCGACGGGCCTTACTGCAGAACCGTTTTTCGACGGCCGACGCTCTGTTCGCCGCTATCAGTGTACAACAGTGTGTGTTGCTGTAGTTTGACTTTGCTTCCCGGCCAGAAGTACGGCCAAATAAAGTTTCATTTTGCAGACGCCGACTGCTGCCTTCGTTGACGTCGCGACTCCGTGATATCTGGTAGAGGTGCTGCTTCATGATCCGGACGCCACCGCGGGGCGCTGACCTAAGCCCAAGCCACGAAGAAGACGGCGCTAAAGATAAATCGGATCGTCGAACTAGCCGCCGGCAGAAGGTAACACAGCCAGTGTACGGGCTCCTTACCGAAAACACCAGGCAGCCCAAGACCGTCACATCGACCGCCGAGACGATGACAGCCCCTCTGCCACCTACAACGTTCGTGATGCAGCAGCCAACGGAGCCACCGACTTTCCGTGGATCGTCGTTTGAACACCCGGAGAGCTGGCTGGAGATGTAGGACCGAGTCGCCACCTTCAACCACTGGAACTCTGAAGAGAAGCTGCGCCAGGTGTACTTGTACTTAGAAGATGCCGCGAAGACGTTGTTTGAGAACCGAGAATCAACACCTCAAACCTGGGACCTCTTTCGGACGACGTTCCTTAATACTACTTCATTTGGGCCTAGTTGGCACACATTCCTGAGGTAAAAGAAACAGGACAAACACACAAGACGCCTTACAAAGAAAAGACACGGCACACACAGCGCTTGTGTGTTGTTATGACCGTCACCAGCATTGGATTTCTTCTCGCGGCTGCGAACCCGACAACTAGGTCGTCGACGCATTCCAAGGAAGAGCATGCATTGAGACGGCCTCGCAGCGAAGCGAGAACAGAGATGTCAACGGACCGGTTCTGCGTGAAGAACACCGACAAGAAGGGAAATTTGCAGGTGTTAAGGACTGGTTCCTAATAAACGACGAGCATTAGTCGATCACCCCCTCTCTCTCTCTTTGTAGTATTTGCTGCATGAGGTGGCCGTTTTGAAGGGAAGCCTGGAAAAGCACCGCTCGAAGAACGCAGACATGCAAGTTCGGCACGTGTTCCAGGGAGCAGGTCTCTTCGAGGCTGACGACCCCATCTCCCCTTTCAGGCTCTTCTCCATCGCCGGGAGTGTTCTGGGACCATGCCGTGTGCAAAATCTTGGTACTGTGAGTTCGTAACCATATGTGGGGATTGTTTTAGATTTCGTGACCATATTTGGGCATCGTTTTAGATTGTGCCCTCTCCAAGTGTATTGTGTGGTGTCTTTCCCCTCCCTCGTGGGCGGAGCGCCAACACCAGCGGACACCGTATTTTGGTTGAAGATGCGGACAATGCGCCCAGGGTTGGCAACGAGGCGCTATAAAAAGCCGAAGACGTTTTGTATATCATGTCACTTGATCACTTGATAATTTCTTCTCAACTTCTTACCATGTAAATAAACCTCTGTCGTTCGTACGAGCGCCTCTTCCCTCTGAATTGTTGGAAGATGGATCCTACCACGGGCATCCTACTCCGGGTCCTGCAGCCGGTCACCTGCAGGACCCGGAGTCCCAACAGTGTGCCGTGTTTTTTCTCTGTGAGGCGTATTGTGTTTTTGAGCTGTTTCTTTTACTTCAGGTTCCTTAATGCCTTCACGAGCATTGCCCGCAAGAAGAAGGCCGCTGTTTTGCTGGACACAAGAGCGCAGCCGGTCACCATCTACACCTAGCCGCCTGGCCGATGCTGCCATGCCTGAGGAGAAAAAAGTCCGCTTCCTTATGCGGGAAGTGAAACAAGACCCCTTTGCAGGATTGGTACGGAACGAATACAGTAAACGAATTCCTAACGGAGGCTACAATTGAAAAATTACTCTAGATGCAGACGAAGCAATACAACCACTCAACCCTCTGTACAGGCTACACCGAAGCGCACTCGCTAGGCGCCGACGACCTGCGGGAAACCATCATAGCGATCGTGCAGGAGGATTAATACAGCGCCCGGTCTGCCCGATGTAAGAGTTGCCACAAGAAAAGGGGATTTCATACACCACGCCCTTGGCACATTTCCCGTACGTCGTGCCATGCTTCTTGCCGCATCTCTGCCGGCTGCAGAAGCGGCTTCATACCCTTTCAAAACGTGCAGGAGGAGCTGCTCGAGTTGTTACCTTGGGCGCAGCCTCAATTGAATTCGATCGCCGACATGCCCGCGAACATGTCCGGCAATCGCAGGGAATTCCCGAACCACCGTAGCCACATCCGGAAGCTACGCTACGCTACGCTACGCTACGCTGCTGCAGCGCGTCGTAACGCTCCCCCTCCGCGCCCACGTGAAGACATCGCACCGCCGCAGTTCCGCCGCCAGACGCCGCCGACGCCCATCTGTCGGCCACCGCCCATCTGTCGGCCAGCGCTATACCCCGAGGAAGACCGACGTTTGGCGCGCCCCCTACCACCGCGCCCTGTGCTACCATTGCCGAGAGGCTGGTCACACATACCGCCGCGGCCGCTACCGTGAGACGGGCCTGCGTGGATTTGCCATCAACGCGCCACGTCCAGAACGAGGTGAACGGCCACGGGACATCGCCGACTATATCGCAGGAGCGCAATGGTTCCCCCGAGGATCTTCTTGATCGCCGTCGCCAGGCCGCTACGTCTCTTCCCAACGCCGACCGTACTCTTCCCCAACTCGGGGCCGGTCACGGAGCCCGTATGCGGAAAATTGAGGGCAGCAACCGATAGAGGTGCGGTTGCTACCAAAGATCCTCCGCCAAAGATCCTCCGCCGCCTACCAAAGATCCTCCGCCGCCTACGACGACGCCGCGACGAAATCTAAAGAACCCGCCGCAAGCCGAACGGAGACCTGATGTCGAATCTTCGCGGCCCGCAGAAGAACTGACGACGCAACGTGGAAGCAGCGGGAAAAACCGACGTATCCGTGATCCGACGCCACGACCTAACTGCAGCGCAAGACGACGAACTAGCGACCTCGACGTTCTTATTGACGGCAACAGCGTCACAGCTCTTGTCGACACCGGAGCCGACTGTTCTGTCATCAGTGGACCGTTCGCGACGAAGTTGAAGAAAGTTAAGACCGCCTGGGAACGCCCCGAAATCCGGACAGCTGGAGGTCATCTAGTAACGCCGGCGTAATCTGCACAGCGAGAGTCTCCATTAACAACCCGATTTATCCCACAAGCTCCGTAGTCCTACAGCATTGCTCGACAGGTGTCATCCTTGGTATGGACTTCTAGGCCTTCATGGTGCAGTGATGAAGCTGAGATCCAAGTCGATAACACTATCCACAGAAAAAGCACTACCGCCGTACACGCCGCCACGGAAGCACGCCTTGAATGTGCTGGAAGACGTGGTAACCATTTCCCCTCGCTCCAGCTCATTATTTCCGTCGGCACTAAGAAATCTGCAGACTTGGAAGGCATTTTTCAAGGCGACCAGCACCTGTTGATTAACCGCGAGATTTGCGTCGCAAGTTGAATAGCCGAGTTGCGGGGAGCGAAAGAAACAGTGATGCTCAAAAGTTTCAGACACGAGTATGAGCACGTGAACAAAGGCTCGACGGTCGCCTACATGGAAGAAATTGTGCAAGCCACCAATGCTTTCGCCCTAGCCGAATCTTCCGAGCCAACTCCGACGAACTAAGCTCCTCAATCAGTTTTCAACGTCGATCCTAGCCTCCGCAGCATAAGCAAGAAGAGCTCAAAACTCTGCTCTTGCAATACAAAGACTTCTTTTCGTTGTCGTCAACAATTCGACAGACCTCAGCCGCAAAACATCTCAACATTACAGAGGAAAGTGCCAATTCGTCACAGCCTGTACAGAGTTCCGACGCGAGAACGCGAGGCCGTAAGAAACAAGTCGACGAAATGCTATGCGACGACATCATCCAGGCGTCAAAGAGCCCGTGGGCGCTACCCGTGATATTAGTGAGGAAGAAGCATAGAACGTACCCTCCGTTTCTGCGTCGATTATAGTCGCCTGAACAAAATCACAAAGAAGGACGTGTATCCTCTGCGACGTATAGATGTGATGAGTAAGCGCTCTTCGGAAGAAGAAAGATGACGATGACGGCATGCAGACAACGTTCGAAAGGGCGTGAGCGCTCGCACCATAACGTGGAGAAGCCCAAGGCGTGTGACCCGAGCTGTGATCGGGATGCAAGCAACGATGCGCTGGCATTAACTACGTGGGCTCGGAAGGCGAAGGTTGTATCGCCAGCAAGCGCACTGGCGACGGGAGCGGCAGGAGTTCGACTCTGCAGCCTGTCACGCGGGCGTCCCGAGAGGTGGCCGGAGGCCTCGAACCGGTTCGAGTGAGGCTGATCTGGATGCAGCAAACGCACACAGCCGTCAACGGCGTTCCTGGCCCAAGCCCCCTTCGAAGCAAGCCGCCGAAGACAGTCCGCGGTAGGCCGGGTCGGCTCTTGACACCGAGAATCAGCGACTGCCTCTTGGGCTAAACTCGGAGGTCTCCGCCACGTCAGGGCGGAGACCTCCGAGTTTAGCCCAAGAGCCCAAGAGTTTAGCCCTTGTCATGCGAAGACGATGACGGACGACAATTCGGCAGCGGCAAGGACGGCGACGTTTGTGAAGAGCGTCAATATACCAGACAGGCACACAACACGACCGATCCTGGACCTTTGCGAGAACCCATTAGCTGTGCCAAGTAAGGTTGGCCCGAGGCATGAGTAGCAGTAAGGTTAGAGCGCTATAGAGCTGCAAGGAGGGAAAACAGACCAAATTTTTGGACGAACACAAAAGGGAGACAGACGACGACAGGCGCTGTCGACATCAGATTGCAACAGAAATCCAAAGTTGACTGTTATACCATATATGCATGGGATTGCGCATAATTTGAAAAAGATAGGGCAATATGCCAATGTGAGAGTGCTATTCTCTGCGCCAAGAAAGCTATCTTCTGTGTACGCGAAAATGAACCACACAGCAAGTAAGCAGCGGTACTCCGCAATGAACCATAAACTCAGGTTCGTAGAATGCGCGGAACACCTGGTGTATTCGATCCCGCTGCCCTGCGGTAAAAGATACGTAGGTCAAACAGGAATATGCTTGAATGTAAGGTTGAAAGAGCACGAGTATAACGTATAAAAAGCTGTCAGCGGCCACCTCGGTATCCATTGTAGGGATTGTGGCTGCGCACCGAAGTTTCGCGAGACAACTGTCATTGCCAGACATAAAGAAAAAAGAACTAGAGAAATAATTGAAGCAGCCGAAATAGTACGCCTTAAAGATAAATGTGTTAGTATGGCATCTGTAACATTATCCGCAAAAGAAATTGATTATTGTCATTGAGATGATTCACGCTTCTTTGTGACGCAGAATGGTGATGCGGTGATGTCGATGTCAGAGGGATGATAACACATTAATGGCAGTCACGTGTGTGTACACTGACATGGTATAAACGTGCCTACTTCACAGAAATAAAGATCAGTAGTAAGTCAGCGCCTGTCGTCGTCTGTCTCCCTTTTGTGTTCGTCTAAAAATTCATGATAATTGATGGTAGCGCAGGCCAAAGACACGGACAAAAGAAGGCATATGAGACGCCTTCTTTTGTCCGTGTCTTTGGCCTGCGCTACCATCAGTTATCATGCAACCATACCAACAAGCCCAAATCGCCACCCTCGTCTAAAAATTCGCTCTGTTTTCCCTCCTTGCACAATGAGCCAACTTGCCCAAGCCTTAACCCTAGCAAGCTATAGAGCTACCTGATTTATTGAGGACGGTTTAATAAATGCGAAGCATTTCTTAGCGAACCTTTGGCACTTTGAGCGTTTCTATCCATCCATCCATCCATCCATCCATCCATCCATCCATCCATCCATCCATCCATCCATCCATCCATCCATTGATCCATCCATCCGTCCATCCACCCATCCATCCATCCATCCGTTCGTCCGTCCGTCCGTCAGTCCGTCCATCCATCCATCCATCCTTCCTTCCATCCATCCATCCATCCATCCATCCATCCGTCCATCCATCCATCCGTCCATCCACTCATCCATCCATCCGTCCGTCCATCCATCCATCCATCCATCCATCCATCCATCCATCCATCCATCCATCCATCCATCCATCCATCCATCCATCCTCCGTCCGTCCGTCCGTCCGTCCGTCCGTCCGTCCGTCCGTCCGTCCGTCCGTCCGTCCATCCATCCATCCATCCATCCATCCATCCATCCATCCATCCATCCGTCCAACCGTCCATCCATCCACTCGTCCAACCGTCCATCCATCCATCCGTCCGTCCGTCCGTCCGTCCGTCCGTCCGTCCGTCCGTCCATCCATCCATCCATCCATCCATCCATCCATCCATCCATCCATCCATCCATCGTCTGGGTGCTCTCATGATCACCTCATTAACTTGGTGTAGACCAAAATTGGCATATGAGGGTAAGAGGATTTGACAAATATGACTGTCAGGTCACGACATGAATAACGTGAAAAGGTCGCGTACGTCGTCAAATCCTTTCCTCCAGACACCTGTGGCACACACCGTTTGCCACGGGCAGCGGTGTACGGGTATGCGCCACAGGTGGTTGACAGTTTATATCTACCCAGGAATGGCGAGAACAGACAATGGTAATTTAAATGAGAGAGCGTTAAGAAAAACCGACATCGGCAGCGTTGACCCAACGAATGGAAAGAATTAAAAATTACATCATTTCCCACTAAAGGGAACCATGAGGGGATGCGAACCAGCATTGGGGGTGCAGACCAAGTTTCCGTTTTGTTCACTCGGCGTTTCCGTTTGTCTGTGCGGTGTGTCTTTAGTGTTTGTGATATTATTACGTAGCGAGCCCTGCGCTGCTGCTGCTCCACGACGATCTCGACCTCGGCAGAGGTTGGAGTGCTGCTGCAACTGGCGCTGACGACGTTACAACTCATCTGAACCGGAGCGAAGCGAGAATGACGCCGACGTTGAGATTACAACTCATCTGAACGGGAGCGAAGCAAGAATGACGGAAGCCGACCGAGCGCACGTGCTTATATGAAACGAGGGAGGGAGAGGAGAGGGCTGGTTTACAGGCTGCAGCGCGGGGGGAGGAGAGAAGAAAAGGCGACCGAACACCTGCGTAAAGAAGGAGAGTGGGAGAGAGAGTAGGCACATGCGCAGTGGAGCGCGGACGCCACCGGATCAAGCTTGCTCATAAGATGCTTCGCATCTAAAATTAGGATCCCAGCAGGAATCCTACACAAGCATTCTGCATGCCAATCAGGTATTCTTCCCCAGAGGTACTCCAGGTCTATAAACAGGTTTGGAAAAACTGCCTGTTCAGGCGTAACGTCGGTGGAATGTCAATTGAGGTTGTGGTGCTGGCTATATAATTTTACAAGAAAGCAATAAACATATGTACTCCTACGATACAGGCGTCATATCAGATTAACGTCTGTGGTTCCAGCGTTGGCTCCGCTTTTATAGCAGTGTAATAAACATTAAATTTGTATTGTTATGATTCAGCAAGCTATATTGAAGCATTGCTCGACCCCGGAGGAATATAATAACGAAAGGTATGTATGATAGACGTTGTAAGTTTGCTGGGTACAATCACTAGAGTAGTTCCTGAAGAAGAGCGCTCCCACTGCATTACAGACTGCGTTGCTAGTATCAAGGGATCTAATATGCATCTCAAGTGTCCTGATCCTATCCGGCCTTTCGTTATTTAGTGTCTGGAGAAGAAAGTCTGGCCAGTAATTTCAGATAAGGAAGGGTATCTTGTGATTATGCCGGACAGTTTGTTCTCGGAAAAAGCATTAACAGCCATAACAAAAGATTTTTGGACGGTAAAACTTAAACTATCAGTAGTTAGGCAACCTGCTGTCGACCTTTTGTTAGGATATAATCTTGAGAGAATAGCTTGTAATGTCAAGAAGGCTAAATCAATTACTTTAGAATTCTTTTATCAGTGAAAACACATAAGATGGAGATTCCTTTTAGAGCAACTGTTTCAGAGAAAGGCACCTGGCAAGTCGCTGTATCTAGTTATTTGCAGAATTGCTTAACTTCATTGAGTTCTCCAGACCCTTTTCGTATGCGTAATTCTCAGGCGCTAGTTCAGTTCCTCTCAGAGGAGAACCCCGGTAGTTGTAAAACTTTTAGTATGGATATTGAAGACCTTTATTACTCCTTGGCGCATGAGAACTTGTTAAAATGTGTTAATGAATGCATTTACGAACAAGGGCACGAGATGGGTTTCACCGATAAATGTGGTGTTTCTACCGGTGCTTTTCTAGAAATTCTTTCCACGTATTTAAAGTCGACGCTGGTAGGTTGGAAGGAAGGCGTGTATGTGCAGAAATCAGGGATATGTATTGGTTCTAAGGTTGCTCCGGTTCTAAGTGATTTATACCTTAGCAAGATTGACAATCTTTTGGAAGGCGCCTTAGGTAATTCGGTTATTAAGGTTTTTCGTTATGTGAACGATTAGTTGATTTTTTGTAATGGTGAGGGCTTTGAAAACGTGGTAACCTCAATGAGCGAAAAATTTGAATTAAATGGAGGAGAGCTGAACATTACTAAAGAGTTGCCTCAGAATAATGGGATACAATTTCTAGACATTTCCCTAACGTTTCAGAAGAACCATGTGTGCTGGCAGTATGCTCCTAGATCTTCAAAACCGCTATTAAATTTTTCGTCGAAGCACTCGAAGGTTGTAAAAATTAGGGCTGATCCCTCTCTCATAGCAATCGGTATAACACGAAAGTGAAACGTGTCGTCACAGAAGTAGCTTATTGTTTTTAGTGCATTGATATATGATAGCTTGTACAATGTCTACTGCTGTTGGACAGATGTAGCACCGCTTGATGTGGACGCATCGTACTCACGTTGACGCCTAGTGGCACATCTCCGTACCGACGACAAGCGCCCATGGTCATGATTTAACTCTTGCGGTAGCTGAAGTTTTTAACATATACGTGGACACCGCATATGGGGGTGAATGCCGCGCAAATATGGCATCAAAAAGAAAATAATAAACACTTATACTCCATATGCATTCCTTCAAAGCATCGTGAAATGCCAAGAGAAACGCTACGCGTTTCGTGTCTGGCCGTTACTTCTCACAGGGCGAGCGGGGAACGCGGTGCGACATCCAGGCGAGCGTCGGAGAGCTGTTTTTCGATATGTATGGATGCTAAAAACGAGGCTTGAGCTAAAGCTGCCACCTCACGGTGTGTCAAAATTTTGACAAAATTAAACTTGTATTGGAAACGCGCCTAATGGGACGGTCGCAAGAACGGCGCCTTTTTACGCGACAGCGTTAGAGAGCCCGTTTCGCAGAAATTTCACCGTCGGTGACGGCGTCGCTTGTGAGCGAAAAATAGAGAAAGATGCAAATAAAATAAACAATAAAAATGCTCGCTCTCATTGAGGATCCAACCCGGACCGTTTGCGTGGCAAGCAGGCGTCCTACGACGAAGCCACAGTACTACTTGCAACTGCTTCGGAAAAAAGAACACTACATAAATGCGATGTAGCGGAAGGAGTCTCCTTAACGCATTTTGTTCAGCAGGTGTCACGACAAAAATGAGCCTATTCGGCGATTTGTAGGCGCATTGGCGAGGACATAGAGCTACGTTTTTTGCGCGACGCCATGCTTCGAAAAAGCCTGGATATTGCTCCCATCGCCGCTAAAAACACACAAAAACTTGCAAACAGCTGCAAAATTGACAACTATGTCCATCTAGCGGAAAACATATCAGGCAACTATGAAATAATGTGCTGCCATCTGTGAGGCATTGTGAAAAAAACATGGCTGATCCCTCCGTCATAGGAATCGGTATAACACGAAAGTGAAACGTGTCTTCACAGAAGTAGTGCTTATTGTGTAGTGATATATGAGAGCTTGTACAATGTCTATACGTGTTTGGCAGCTATAGCACCGTTTGACGTGGATGCACCCATGTTGACAGCATGTCTCTATCGTGACGACTAACGCCCATGGTCATGATTAAACCGTTGTGGTAGCTGACGGTGTGAACACATATTTGGACACAGCGAATCGTGAATCCCGCGTAAGGATGATATCAACAAGCTCGTAATCAACACTGGTACCCGGTATGCCCTTCTTCAAAGCGTCGTCAATTAACGAGAGAAACGGCACGCTGTGCGTTTTCCAGTAATGGGTAGCCGACGCCTGTGCTCATGCATACATAACACACACTGCGCTTCAGCAACACGGACAGCAAACGCGTGCGTCCCGCTGGTTTCTGTCTCGCAGGCGCTGCTCTCGCTCCACCAAGGCACGACGTTCACCCGTCGAAATCGCGTCCTTTCTGCAACGCGTATTGCAGCAGTTTTGTTAGTCGGTGCTCTCGCAATTGAAGCAGTCAACGCGCGCTCACACGAAGCCAAAGGCAAAGAACGTAACTGCGTCAAGTGTGCCTCTGCGACGCCAGCGCGGCCAGTCTACCTCTCTGGTATCGAGACGCTTTAACCATGGCCTCCGATATCGCGTGCAATCTCGGAGTAAGCGCTAGTAAGTGTCTATCGTAAATCATTACTTCTTTTCACATCTCACAGACGGCGGCACCGCCCCGCTCCGCCCGCCGCGAAAGAGAATGTGTGAAAGATATAAGGCGCGTTCGCGCCGTGTCTAGCATCTCCCGAGTTAGCTTAGTTGGTAGGGCGTCGGGCGCTTGCCGTCGCGACCGCAACGTTGTGGGTTCGATTCCCAGCGGGGTATCTTTTTCTTGGTTTTTTTCTTTCTCACCCGTTGGCATCCATTTTATCAACGTCATATCCGTGACGGATGTACTTGGTGGACCGCGGCATAAAACACTTCCGTGTTAAAACATGTCTCGACTCTAGCACCAGGGAAGTGCTTTAGATCGAAATACTGTACCATTACTATAGATACATCGCGGGCGCGCGTTGCGTGTCTGTGCGTGTGCGTGTGTGTAACAACACACATTAATAAGTATGCACTTAGTGGTTGAAGTGCCCACTAGGGGCGGGACTGCGCTATCGCGTTTAGAGTTACTGTATAAGGTAGCATATACAGTGACTCTAATCGCGTTCAACTGTTAAAGGCGAAGCTTAAGCGTCCCCCAATTTTTTTTCGAGCGTTATCCAGGGATTTCGTTTACGCGTTTTCTTTATACGAGTAGGAACAAAGCGATGAACGCAAGTTACGACATTGCCTTTAAATCTCTGCCACAATTGCTCCACTGATTCGAAATGTGATGCTCGCTCGAAATCATTATGCTGCAGTTCGAAAAAATCTATGATGGAATTGGAACATAAAAGATCGCTAACCGGAGGCTCACCTTCTAATCTATCGTTACATTGTCGAGATTGCAAGTGCACGCCAAAATTCAATGAATGCGCAGTTTTGTACCGACATAGGAATGAAGAAACGCGTCTGATGATTGAGGCATGGCATATCCAGAATAGTGGTAGCGCATGCGTGAGCGAACCGTCGATTAACTTCCATAACAATGACATCAAATGCCTTAACAGTTATATTTGGCGTAGGCCCCCACGCGTGCCGGATTGATAGGTTCGCCTATTGCATCGGCATGCGCAGATAAGTTTTCGTGCCTTCTTTCTTTTCCGCCGTTGTGCATCTATTCAGTTGTTAGTCGGCGTTTGTGGTGTCCTGACTTCTTTCCTGTATCCGTGTTTGCACGCCCTGTCTTTTTATAATGCGCCCCTTTTCTGCCACCACGCTCGCGGCCTCCGCACCGGAAGATTTCGGTGCTTGCGCCGCAGCCCAGTAAGCGCTACCAGGCCAGAAAAACTTGGCTGGCGACGCGAAGGGCTCACAGAAGTTAACGTGTTCTGTTTGGAAAGTTTCAGTCTGCGACGCGACGGACCATTTCTAGTTGGAAGGAGACCCACATTCTTCTCATGCTATGCTAGTGGCCCACAAGGCTGCAGCCAGCGGCTTGAGCTGCATCCAAGTGGATACGGGCTCCCAGCATCCACGCAGCTCGCCGACAAGCTGGAAGGCTCCAGCCGGCGACACGGGGGCCACTCTTCAGGTGGAGACGCGCAGGAAACCCCCGTGGCGGTTGCCAAAGGGTCGAGAGGTCTCTACGGGCAACAAAGGTGTGGAAAGTGGGCTGGCCAAAAACAACCCTCAGGGAACCGAGGGGGGACTCAAGCGCAGGTTGAGCACTTGGCTTGGATTTAATCCAGCTGCGTGGCATGGCTCATCCGACAAAGAGTCCACGTGACACGGCGCCCGAGAGCGATGGTATGACCACTACAGCTGGTACCCTGACGGAAGTTCTCGTTAGTGCGTTGCAACAGGTGCTGCGAACGTTGAACTCATCACGTCCGCGAATCAAAGTTCCAAGGGCGAGGCGGCGAAGACTATGGACGAATTTCGAAGCATGTTCTGGGCGGACTTGCTCCTCTACGACTACACCACGCACATGCGCAGGGACTTGGAGCTGCGTACTTAAGCGCTGGACGAACCACTCGGCGAGTACGTACGGATACGCAGTAGCTGCGCGAGTACGCGGACGCTACGGCGGCGGAGCGGGTGCAACGTGCCATGAGGCAAAGGCACCCCACGTTTGCTATAACCTGTAGAGCTCTCAGTGCGGATGCCTGAACAAGCTAGCCGCGGCATTCGCTGCATCTTGTGCGTACGGACCTCCGCCTCCTACATTCAGAGTGGGGGGCGCTGCAAGCGCGCAAGGTGATCGGACGTGCGGCGCAACGGCTCCATCGTTTTTCGACTGCAACCGTGGATCTATAAGCTGAACCCCAACGAAATCGATGCCCTCGGACGCCTTAACATCACAAGGAACCTGTGGACACCGATTACAGGTGGGCTAAGTTTCAAGACTTTTAAGCCAACTTGAAGTTTCCGCCTCGACGCGGTTGAGCTGACCCTATCAAGGGCTGGGCTCGACGCAGCTGGCGTCGGGGTTTCCCAGGTATGGCAGTGACGAAGATCACCGGGTATGATCCGGTCACCATGCAATGGACTGAAATTGACACCAAAAACCAAGATGAAGATGTTCCACCCACGGAAAATGAGTGTTTGGAAGCCCTAATGCGCTTACGGCAACGCAGGACACAGGCGAACACAACAACCAAGGGAGACGCCAGCGCAGCGTCGCTGGCACAGGCGGGGATTCCCCGCTCAGGAACTCCCGGCGGTGCTCGCGCTGCGCCGCAGACTGGAAGTAGGAAGACAGCACAGCAGTGGCGCCCGAAACAGACGCCACGCCTGCGCTCAGAAGACCTCATCGTGGTCCTGAAACCCCGAGGGACGCTCGATTTAAAGACGGTGTTCAAGCACGGAGAAGTGGGTTCTGCAGTAGCTAACTACGTGGGTGACCTAACAGCCGAAGACCTCAGCGTCTGGCCTGTGTGGGAACAGAACGTGATCGTTTGCGGCACGCAGACTACAGCCGTGGCGGACAAACTTATCAAAGAATTTGACCTCACGGTGGAGGAAGAGAATTATCCCTTCCGTGGCCACCTGAAAATAAACGGTTACTGTTGCATCCGCGTCCGTGATGACGAAACCTCTGCTTCACTGAAGCCGAAACTCCGCTGCAGGGAGGGCGAAATCGCTTTCGTCAGAAAAGTGGGCTCCTCAAATGTAGCGGTGGTGACTTTCGAGGGCCGAAGACTCCCCCGATACATCCATTACAACTATGAATGTGTCCCCGTGAGAACCTACAAGAAACGATCCCGGCTTGCTACAGATGCGGTACAGTCGGCCACCGGGTAGACAACTGCCCCCCCCCCCCCCGAAGACGGTCGCTGCGGATACTGCGGCAAGCAAGTTGGGGCCACTACAGACGGCCTAACAGAACACGAGTGCCAGCCATCCTGCATGATCTGCGGAGGGGCCCACCTCACAGGGTCCGCGGACTGCACAGGAAAGCTCCGTAAGCTACAACGCTCTGAGGCAACGAACCAGGCAGGACCCTCAACAACACCGAGCAAGCAGCCCCCCACTTCCGAAGATGGGGAAGCAAGGTCAGCAACAGCGGCAACCACCGCAACAGAAAGCAGTGGTTGCCGTCTCAACAAGTCAAGCACGTCTCAACAAGTCAAGCCAGGACCAGGAAAGAAGTCCCCGACTCTCCAGGCCGGGGATTTCCCTCCACTCAACAATGCTCCAAAACAACAGGTGAGTGGCTGGACAGGAACTGCCTCACAGTCCTCCTCCCCTTCCTCCACCTCTCGCAAACTCGAGATGAGTAAGCAGTTGGAGTCCTTAAGGAAACAAAATGCGCAGCTGGCAGCCAAAATTCAGGCACTCGAAAAGGCTAGAGCGGAGAACCCTACACCGCACATGAATGACGACAGTGACTCAGCTTCTGTGTGCTCGTGCAGTACGATAACATCTCCCTCGGCCTCGACCGAAAATCTGGAGTCCCGGGTCTCTAATATCGAAGAACAGCTACTAGCTTTCACCAAACAGATGACTCAGCTCCCAAATATGATTACTCAAGCCGTGCAGGCAGCTATCCAGCTGCAGACGCAGCACATGGTAGCAACTGTAACCCAGCAAGTAACGCAGTCCATTCAGACATGGCTCAGCAGTAACCCGAGATTCTCACGACGCACAGGGCCTATCCGTGAGGTCGGGCGCCCCAGTAAAATTCTACGCGCAGCGGAGGGCGAGAAACACGAGGAATTCGCCGGCTTCCAAGAGAATGTGCAATGTGGCGGTACAGCTCTCCCCGCGGCACTGCTCACTAACCCATCTCAACGAATATAATAAATATGGCAGGGCCTACCTCTAAAGCACGGAGAAAAAAAGAATCGCTCTCGATAATACAGTGGAATTGCAGAGGTTTCAGGGACCGGCGCAAAAGATCTCACCTGCACCTCTACATTCAAAATTTGGACGAAATACCTGCAGTGATAAACTTCAAGAGCCAGGTTTGCAGGCTAAACTCTCAAGCTATAACACGTTTGAAAGGAACCCAGCCACCTGTATTCTGGTGCACAAATCGTACACCGCGCAAGAGATAGATCTAGGGCTTAACTCGGAGCATTCCTACACCATGGCGCAGATCCTGCCCCTCCGTAGGACAAACCATGCGGTGTATATACTGAACATTTACACTCCACCCAAAACAAACCACGTCACCTATGCAGACATTTTCTGCCGTGCACTAAAATGCGCTACAGTGCACCTCTGGTTATCACAGGCGACTTCGATGCCCCCTGGAGACTCTGGGGGTACAAACGCGAGGAGGCCAGGGGGAGGTGGCTTGCGGAGCTTATATCCACCTTAAGCCTCACCCTTCTAACCGACCCGGCCACCCCCACGCGCCTTGGTAACTCGGTGAGCAGGGACACATGCCCTGACCTCACTCTGGTTAAGAACACACGACACGTTACGTGGACTAACCTAGAGGAGACACTGGGCAGTGTCCGCTGCCTACTAAACATCACACTCTCCACACACCCTTTCAGACGGAAAAACAGAGAAGCGCGAATAGTTAACTGGGACAAAATGCGCACGGAAAATATCCCGCCTATCCTCCGTTCAGGCAATTACGCAGACTGGGCTGCGCACATCATACTCACCCAGAAGAAGTACGAATCCATAATGCAAACATCGGACGAACACCCCGCGGTTGACAACCACCTTCTGCATTTGTGGGGGGCCCATCAGAGCCCCACGCGCCGATGGAAACGCCAGAAGCATAATAGAGCCCTTCGAAAGCGAATTCAGGACCTAACAAGAGAAGCAGCGGAATACGCGACGCAATTAGCAGATACAAACTGGGCAGACAAATGTAATGATATCGCACATCAGATGTCAAACAAGGGCACGTGGCGGCTATTTCGCAACCTCATTGACCCCACACAAAGGCGCGCAGAAACGCAAAGACACCTCCGAAGAGCCATTCATGGATTTCAAGGTACCACAACACAACTAGCGGAAACGCTTCGGGACAGGTATCTCTGCCAGCAGCAAGATGCGCGAGGTCCGCAGTATACATATTCGGGAAGGGAAAACGAGACCCTAGACGCCCCTTTCCTCCTACATGACATGAAGGCAGCATTGGCAAAGATGCGCAGAGGAACAGCTCCTGGTAGGGATAACATCACGGTCAAGACGCTGGCAAACTTGGCCGACCCCACGCTGACACAACTCTTGAAATACATAAATGATATCTGGAGTGGCCGGATGTCGGTCCCCCCTGAGTGGAAAACAGCCCTGGTCACATTCATCCCCAAACCAGGGAAGCCAGTAAACACAGACAACCTTCGCCCCATCTCTCTAACATCTTGCGTGGGCAAGTTGATGGAAACGATGGTGCGGAACAGACTTTCGGAATATCTAGAGCAGAAGGGGGCCTTTGCTCCTACCATGTTCGGATTCCGTCCACATAAATCGGCACAGGATGTACTCCTGCAACTACACCGAGAGGTCATCCAACCGGCGGTGATGAAATACAACGACAGGGTCATCTTAGCCTTAGATTTTAAGGGGGCCTTTGATAATGTTAAACATAGCGTCATTCTCGAACACCTCAGCGGCACTAACTGTGGAAACAACACGTTCAATTACGTCAAGGACTTTTTATTGGACAGAGCCGCCCTGATCCGCACAGAAAACTCAGAATACGGACCATATCAAATGGGTACTAGAGGGACACCGCAAGGGGCTGTCCTCTCTCCCGTCCTATTTAACATCGCCATGATGCATCTACCACGCCAGCTGGCGGGCATAGATGGCATTCGCCATGCCCTCTATGCAGATGACATCACGGTTTGGGCAACACAAGGGAACTTGGGTAACACTGAGGACAGCCTGCAACAAGCTGCAGAAATTGTACACACCTACGCGGCGCCCTGCGGACTCCAATGCCCGCCCAACAAGTCTGAATTCCTTCACATCAGAGGCATGTCTAAAGAAAATACAAATATCTCCATCACGCTTCCTACGGGTCCAATCAGACGAGCGGAGAAGATCAAGGTTTTGGGCCTATACATTCACCAACAGCGCCGAATTGACACAACAATGACTAAACTGAGGAAAATAGGGGACCAGGTGGGTCGTATGATCCGCAGGATCTCCAACAAGAGGGGGGGGGGACTTCGGTGCAAAGATGCGTTGCGGCTGGCGCACGCTTTTGTAACCAGCAGGGTCATGCACTCCGTCCCTTACCTCTACCTCCGCAAACATGGGGAAGAAAAAATCGAAGCAGTAATTAGGAAAACGTTCAAGAGGGCTCTTGACCTTCTGGTCTCTACATCCAACAGCCGTCTTAAGGCTTTGGGTGTGGTGAACTCATATCAGGAGCTTAGGGCAGCCAACCTCCTCAACCAGTACACACGGTTGGCCCAAACACTCTGGCGAAAGTCTACTTGCGCGACTGCATATAAAACATGACTTCCACCTACAGGAGCGGGTCAAGGTACCAGAACTGTGGCGCACAGCCCTTCTGGTCCGACCTCTCCCCACTAAAATGGACTTAGATGAACACACCGCACGATGTGAGGCGCGCGCTCGGTAAACTGACTATCGGTAGCATCGGTAGTTTACTTTAAACTATCGATGGTGTAAACAAACTATCGATAGTACTACTATCGATAAATTATCGATAGTGCAATCAGTAGTGCGATCGGTAAAATTACTAGCGATAATACTCTTAGAAAAATGTTAGTAAACGGTACATGCACGCATTTACTAGTTTCGATCGTATTTCGCAACCTTCTCGACATCCCTTTACTACCCAGCAGCTAGTAAAGCTCGTAAATTTTGCCGTTACTAACCGGGGAGCGTTTGTTAGTGTCTTTAACTATACTACTAAAATACATCTGTTGCCAGATGCTTTGTAGATGCCGCAGTTTATTATGCCGTAATTCTAGTAGTCTTATGGAAAATTTAGGGAAAACTTCAATTTTCTAGGTTATGTTAGAAAAACAGCGTCGTGATACGTGATGGCATACATACGTACAAAGAGTAGGATACAAGACACTCGGTAAAAAATAATCGACTATCTCTCTAAATTTGATTACTGCTAACCAGTACAGTGTGTGAAATTCCAAAGTAGGTAGATAAACAGCCGTCAAGTTGCTATTAGAGTAAATGGCGCGTGCGTAGAAGCCTTGATGTTCTGGGTGTGCTTGTTTGTGTTCTCACTTACAATCCCTTCATACCCCAATCCACGCTGTTGTGATGCATACTTACCGTGATAATTAATTAAAGAAATTAGTGGTTGTTCATTGGTGCAACAAGCCGTGTCATTTTGTTCTTGTTTTATTTCGCCTATACATGATTCTGCGGTACAATGAACTTGATATGGCAATGCACACGAGCATACAAACGAAATAGGCGTAAACCTCTGGTTGGCTCATTGTAGTCCACTAGAGTTAGTACGGTAACTAAGTTGCTCGTGCGGTTACTAACGATTTAGTAACGGACGAACCATTCGAGTTAGTACAATTCATTTACTGACAAGGTAGAAATCGGCGTACTTCCTTCTTGTCGGTGGGTGGCGGGAAGTCAGCGATGGTAGCTGTTTTCTGTTCGTCGGTTTGGACTCCGGACGTGCTGATCAAGTGGGCCAAGAAGAAGAGCACCTCGTACGCATAGCGACATTTTCCTGGCTTCAGGGTGAGTCCGGAGCTCTTGATTGCGTGAAGTACAGCTTGAAGCCGTCGTAGGTGTTTGTCGAAGTTTCAGGCAAACACAAAGCCGTCGTCCAAGTGCACGAGGCAAGTCTGCCGCTTCAAAATTGATTTTTAAGGCGCATAGGAGGACATAAATAGGACGCATAGGAGGACAAGATGGGACAAGGGACAAGAAATATGGTTTAGAAGAACTTTTTGTTCGGCAAGTTGGCGAACGTTTATAATTGATTTTTAAGGCGCAAAGGAGGGCATACACAAGAACGTTCACGAACTTGCCCAACAAAAAGTTCTCCTGCCACCTAAAGCCAGCTAGTACTGTATCCATGACCATTGGAATGTCGCAGGTGCCGAGCAAGGACCAAAGGGCATGACCTTGAACTCAATGAGGCCGTGTGCTTTTATGAAAGCAGTCTTTTCTCGGTCTCTCGTCGGCTTTGATTTGCCAGTAGCCGGTCTTGAGGTCCATAGACGAAAAGTACTTGCCGTTGTGAAGTCGATCTAGGGCGTCGTCTATTCGTGTAAGAGGATACACGTCCTTCTTCTTGACCTTGTTCAGGCGACTATAGTCGACACAGAAACGTAGGGTCCCATCCTTCTTTCTCACTAACACTACAGGTGACGCCCACGGACTCTTGGACGGCTGGATAATGTCGTCGCGTAGCATTTTGTCGACCTGGTTCTTGACCGCCTCGCGTTCTCGCGTCGAAACTCAGTACGGGCTCTGACGGATTGGTCGGGCACTTTCCTCTGTTATGATGCGATGTTTCGTGACTGGGCTCTGTCGAATTCTTGACGATGACGAGAAGCAGTCCTTGTATTGCAACAGCAGGGCTTAGAGCTGTTCTTGTTTGTGCTTCGGAAGGCTGGGATTGACGTCGAAAGCTGGTTGCGGAGCTTTATTCGTCGGAGTAGGCTCGAGAGAATTGGTGAGGCCGAAAGCACTGCTGGCTTCTACGATTTCTTCGATGCAGGCGACCGTCGTGCCTTTGCTCACGTGCTTGTACTCGTTGCTGAAATTCGTGAGCATAACTGCTGCTTTCCCTGCCAGCAGCTCGGCTACTCCTCTTGCGACACAAATCTCGCGGTCAATTAAGTGGCGCTGGTCGCCAGGTCTTCCAGGTCTTCTGATTTCTGAGTGCCGACGTAATTGATGATGCTGGAGCGAGGGGGAATGACGACCTTGTCTTCCAGCGCATTCAAGGTGTGCTTCCTCGCAGAGTGTGCGGCGGTAGTGCCTTTTCCGTGGACAGTTTTATCGACTTGGGCCTTAGGTCGATGACTGCACCATGAAGGCCTAAGAAGTCCATACAAAGGATGACAACTCTCGAGCAACGCCCTGGACTACGAAGTTCGCGGAATAAATGCGGTTGTTAATGGTGAGTCTCGCTGTGCAGATTTCCGCTGGCATTACTACGTGATGTCCAGCTGTCCGGACTTCGGGGCCTTCCCAGACTGTCCGAACTTTCCTCAGCTTCGTGGCGAACGGTCCACTGATGACTGAACAGTCGGCTCCGATGTCGATGAGAGCTGTGACGCTGTGGCCGTCGATAAGACCGTCGAGGTTGCAATTCGTCGTCTTGCGTTGCAGTTAGGTCGTGGCGTCGGCTCGCGGCTACGTCGGTTTGTTCCGCTGCTTCCACATAACTTCGTTTGGTCTACTTCGGTCCGCGAAGTTTCGTCGTCAGGGCTCTGTCTGGTTTGCGTCGTGTCCTGAAGTTTCGTAGTGGCATCGTCGTCGGCGGCGGAGGATCTTCGATATTTCGTCATATAGCAACGCACCTCCATCGGTTGCTGCCCTTAGTTTTCCGGATATCGGCTAGGAGACCAGCCCCTGGTTGGGCCAGTGGATCTTCGGCATTGGGGAGAGGCGTAGCGGCCTGGCGACGGCGATCGGAAGGTCCTCGGGTGGTCCACTGCGCTCCTCCAAGATAGTCGGCGATGTCACGTGGCCGTTCACCTTGTTCTGGACGTGGCGCGCTGATGACGAAACCACGAAGTCCCATCTGTCGGTACTGGCAGCGTGGTAGGTGTGGCCAGCTTCTCCGCAATAGTAGCAGAGCGGGCGGCGGTCGGCGGCGCACCAAACGTCGGTCTTCCTCGGCGTGTATAGCTCGCTGGCTGGCGGGTGGTATGACGTTGGTGGTGGCGGCGGTGGTGCCTGGCGGCGGAGATGCTGCGGCGGCGCGACGTCTTGACGTGGGCGAGGAGGGGTGTGTTGCGTCGGGCTGCAGCAGCATAGCTAAAGGTTTTCGGCTGAGACAGTGGCGGTTCAAGGTTGCCCAGCGATTGCTGGATTTCTGCTCGAACGACATCTGCGATCGAGTGGACTCGATCGCAGATGTCATGTGGGTAACTGCTTGCGCAGTTCCTCCCGGACGATCGCTCGGGACGTTTTGCGCAGGTCGTCGGAGCCGTGGGCATGAACAGGTGGAGTGTCTTTAATCGATCGGCAAATATACTGGCGGGTGCGCATTTCCAGCGTCTTCTCAATCGTAAAAAACTTGTTGTTGGGCTAGTTGGTAGATCATTTCCAAAAACTTAGAGCGCAACCACATGACACATTCACACACACACACACACAAACACACACACACACACACACACACACACACACACACACACACACACACACACACACACACACACACACACACACACACACACACACACACACACACACACACACACACACCCCGGCAACAACCACGTACAGCGCAACCACGGAAGCGACGACGTATAATCGTCGTTGCTTATGAGACGAATTCTTGAACTGTCGAGAGTGGGTTCCGCATCAGCGCAGCGAACAGCTTTTCGTTTACTCCTCGCATGAGGAAGCGGACTTTTTTGTCCTTGGGCATGGCAGGGTCAGCCTGGCGAAACATTTCCTCTGCATAGATGGCTCCGGTTACATTTGGGAGTTGAACCGGTGTCGTCAGCAAGGCCGCGGCCCTTTCCTTTCGGACGATGCTTGCGAAGGTCTCCAAGAAAGCGCTGTGAAAAACTCCCCAGGTTCGAAGAGTGGACTCCCGATTCTCGAAACAGGTCCTTGCTGTGTCTTCTAGGTAGAAGTAGACGTGGCGCAGCTTGTCCTCGGAGCGCTTATTGCCCATGCTACTTGCTGCGCAAGATACCTGGCGTATCACATCAAGAATGGATTGGTCCCGCTTTGCCGAGTTTGCCGAGCTTGGCGGATTCGCCGAGTTTGGAAGTCGGAAGTTTGGAGACAAATACGCCTGTTGCAGGACTGCCTGCGTGTGAAGTGCTTTATCTATGACACAGGCTGGCGAGCTCATCAAAAACTGAAGTACTTTCAGAAAGCCGCGGAGCAAACAACAGAGTTTTGGTGACGGTGCACGTTGAACTATTTGCCCAGGGCTGGCAAGAGGGAAGCTGCAAGGCCTGCCCAGCTGCATCTTCTGGGTGATGTGTCTTTGCCTGAAGGAAATTCAAGCACACTGAAGCTTTAAAGGGCCAAAGTATTCTACACCACCGGGCTTCAAGTTCCAGCTTTGTTGGCACTGAACAGGCGGGTGGCGAACCCAGTGGAAGGGGAAGACAAAGAAAGATGCCTCCTGGAAGAAGTAGGCTGCCTTGCCAAGTGTGTTCAGCCTGCCAAACTGGGTCGTAAGGATTCGTGCCGACAAGTGGTTTCATTCTTCAAGCAGAACGAACTTCAACTCCTACAAGCTGACAAGGAGGGAGGCTTTGTCGTGTTGAGCACGAGTGCCTTCAGCACACAAGCGGCAGCTGACACAGAACAGAACTTCAAACCGGTGACTGTCCAAGTGAATAAGGTAAAAGCCAAGACCACGTTGCTTTGTAAAGAGCTCGAGCTGACGAGACTTTCTAAATCTGTTAATGCTGCCAAGCTAGGTGTGTTGTCAATTTTTTTCAGTGTGAAGACACATAAGCCTGAGAAGCCTTTCCGGTGTATTGTAAGCGAAAGAGATTCGTGGAAGAATCCAGTGAGCAGATACCTGTTAAAGCAACTTAGTATGCTCCCTGTGGAAGATGCCTTTGTTATAAGGAACTCTGCTGACGTTACCCAATTTTTGCTTGATGTTCAAGGGGGCGGGTATGCGTTCTCGTTGGATGTCGTAGATCTATTTTATTCAGTGCCGCATGTTGAATTGTTCAAAGTAGTGAAAGCTAGCATTGAAGACAATGGCGTTTTGGCACTTGAGAGGAGTGCGGGTATCTCTGTTGATAATTTCATGACCCTTTTAGAATTTTATTTGTGTTCGACGTTTGTGACGCACGAAGGACAGGTTTATCTTCAACGTAACGGGATATGTGTCGGCTCGTGTGTAGCGCCCGTACTGTGCAGTTTGTTTTTAGCATCTTTTGACAGAGTATTGGCTCAGGCTCTTGACAATGCAAATGTGCGCAGGGTGTACAGGTGTATGGACGACTTCTTGGTAGTTTTAAACACTAAACCAGGTTTAACACCCACCAAATTGGTGGACTAAATTTTAAAGAAATTTCGACAACATGCGAAGGGGCTGTCCTTGACGCATGAGCTACCTACTAACGAGAAAATTCAGTTTTCAGATTTGAGCCTCACTCTGACGGAAGAGCACATCTGTTGGGCCTACTGGCCTCGTTCGTGCAAAGAGCTGATGCCCTATGATGCTGCCGAATCTAAAGTAGTTAAGAGAGGAACTGCTTTTATATGCTTGGAAGGTGCGTTGGCTAAGTCTTGCCCTCACAGAATGCAGGAGAGCTTTGACAACCGGCAGCCGGCTATCCTCGCTCGGTCGTTGCAGCAGCGGTTGAATCCTTGCTTCAAAGATTAAAGGGAAAAAGAAGGAAGCTCAGCGGTTCGAAAAAAGACCAGTAGTTGTCGCGTACGCCCATAAAATTGCACACAACCTTAAAAAGGTGGCCAATAGTACAAAGTACCTGTAGTGTTTTCTGCGCCAAGGAAACTGTCGGGCCTGTGCCCACAGATTTCCAGAGGACCCGTGCCTGCCCCCTGCGGTAAGAAGCATGCGAGGCCCTACGTTACCTGTGCGACGGGAGTGGTCTACGAAATTCCGCTCTCCTGTGGAAGGGTTTACATCGGCTAGACCGGCCGATGCGTAAACGATCGAGCGAGGGAGCATGTTCTTTCAATAAAGAATAATCTTTTGGCACACTTGCCTGTGCACTGCAGCGCGCGTGGATGTGAGGCAAGATTTGCCAATATCTCTATTTTAGGTAGAAGCAAGGAGGTGATTGAGCGAGAGATGCTAGAAGCATACCTCATCCGAAAGAAAAAAGATATCTGTATTAGCGATACGTCGGCGGTACTGCGTTCAGCTGAATTTGATTTTTTTGACAGGTTTCTGAACTAGCACATGCATTGAGAGTGGGCGATTGTTGGATGAGACGCATAGTGTGTTATTGCGCATGTGTGGCATGGTGTATATATTGCGGTGGATTTGCAAGAATAAAATGAGTTGCGAGTTGACGCTCTTTCCTTTCGCCTTCTGTTCTCGGTGGTTTGCGTCGTCGAATTTTCTTGTAACGTGCACCAACTAGCCCAACAACAAGTTTTACTAAAGCCTTCTCAGTTATAGCCCGTGGCAACAGCTCAGGTCAGCGTCTGCAAGAGGGCTGTAATAGCGCTGCTACGCGCAGTTCTCTTCAGTATTTGCTAACCTAAGATGGGATGCAGGTGTTTTGTTGAAACCTGCAAAAGCGGGCGCAAGTCTCGCAGGGAAAAGGTCGAGCAAGAAACGAACGCGGCTGAACGCGCTCCGCGTCTATGTGCCATGACCATGGAGGCCGTGACTGCGGCGGAGCGGGAGCAACGCGTGTGGCCGGTTCCCTCGGAAACCGAAACTGCGGGAATTCCCCTGCTTACCGGCAGACGCCGCCAGCGTGAAGTGGTTCTTCGGCATGTTGACGTTATCTGGTCACTTCAAGCGGTGGAGCTGCACCGCCTTGCTCCGTCGCTACCAAGCGTCAACGTGGGTGCGCTGTAACTGCCAGACACCGGTAGAAATTGTGCAAGCTCTCTTATATCAATGACCTACTTCTGTAAAAGGCACGTTTTATTTATATCTCACGCACAAAGTATAGACACAATTTTGGGCCTACATTCATTAGCGATAGGATACGCACGATTTGGCGCTGTAGCCTTCGCTTCATTGCCAAGAAAATTTGTCCGCAAGAATATATGAAAAACTTTCGTTGCTGCGGATTACCTGGGAGTCGAAACCACGACCTCGCGGTCCGCGGCGATAGGTGCCGGGCACTCTACCCAGTAAGCTACCAACATACACAACACAAAGCTGTACAAACGCGCCTTATATATCTCGAACGTTTTTCGCAAGAGAGACGCCAGCGGAAAGTGGAACGCCTTCGAACGTTCACGGCTCAAGCTATGAAGGGCAGCGGCTTGGGCTAGTTCGTAGGTCATGACAACTGTCATAGCGCAAAAGCTGGACAACCTTTTGTACCTTTTGTATTTGTCCGGATTTTGCGCTATAACAATTGTCAAGCTACGAACTCTGCCTTTCGCGGTACTGAAGTACTGCATGCTTGAGGCGTAGGTTACCTAGGTTACCCTATTGCTGGGGAGCGTACAGCTTGCCGTTTCTCTCCTCAAATGACGACGCTTTGACTGAGTGCATATCGAGTACCAGTGTTTATTGTGTGCTTGTTGATGCCATGTTTGCGCGGGATTCACCATATGCTGTGCCGAGGCGTATGCTGATTGCTTCAGCTATACACTCTAAAAAGTAAAGGAGGAAATGGGGGGTCGAGGTTACTCCTTTAGGGGAGTAACTAACCTGCCACACCCATTACTCCTTTTTGGGGGTAACTGCGACGGGACGAACCGTTACTCCCCGTAGAAGTTGCTCCTTCAGGGGGTAACTGACTGGAGCAACGGATGCTCTTTGTGAAAACTCCCACGGGAGCAACGGTTACTCTTTCTCGATACTCCTCAAAGGAGGAACGGATAGTCTTTTTCGATACTCCCACGGGAGGGACGGTTACTCTTCTTCAATACCCCCAAGGGAGCGACAGTTACTCTTTTCGATTACTCCTCTAGAGAGCAGCCGTTGCTCCTTTCCTAAACTCCTAAAGGGAGGAACGGATGCTCTTGGTCAATACTCCTATGGGAGTGACACTTGCTCCTTACAAATACTCCCGAAGGAGGAAAGGATAGTCTTTTCCAATACTCCCAGGGGAGCGACGGTTTCTCTTTACAAGGAGGAATGGATGCTCTCTGTCAATACTCCTACGGGAGCGATGCTTGCTCTTTCTGAACACCTAAATGGAGTAACACTTACTCTTTCCCATTAGTCCCGCAGGGAGGAATGTATATTATCTCTCAATACCCCCATGGGAGCGACATTTACTCTTTCACAACATTCCTCATCGGAGCAGCATGCAGTTATAATCATCCTCAATGCCTCTCGATGGAGTAACGTTTGCTTGTATTGAGTGCTCCTCAAGAAACCAGCAGTCCAGCTCTCCCATCGGCAAATGAAAAAAAGTTTTGAGGAACATGATTTTCATCGGGCTGCGCCAAGTCTGACACAAATGCTCCAGGAGAGGGTAGAAATCCAGATCTATTTGTGAGAAAAATACTTTATTGAAATCAGTCTGGCTGTTCACTGGCTCAAGATGGTTAGAGCCACACGGACGAGTGACGTCGGCCGCAAGACGCTCTGAACTTTCAGAACTTGACACAGGAGATCGAAGGTCCGCTGAGCTTTCTTGCCGAAAACAATGTTCAGCGCCCAGTATAGCGCGATTTGTGTGGCAATGGCTGCCAAAAGGTCAGTCTCCTTAATATCAAGGCCCTCCAGGCGCATAGTAAATTCCCTTGAAGTCAACAAGCTTCCATTGTATGTCACTGTCGGCACATGATGCGTCTTGATGGGGTCCTACAAAAAAAGGCACATTTTAACACAACGCTTGTTGCTTCATTATTACAGCAGCTGCTTCATGTAGCAACAGATAAAACCTAATGCTTTACGACACACTGACAAATAAATGAAATTGCAACTTATTTGCAAAGCATGATTCGACACTGGAAGGAACATTCTTAACAAGTCAAAGCATTTGCAGTAAGGCTACAGGTTTATCCACAGGTTAGAGATTGGTCTCGTTTACACGGAAGCCAATTAATTGGTTCTGAAAAAAAACAGAGGCCTTTGCTGTTTGCAGGCAGCACTCATGCTAGCATACTTTATAAAGTAGAACCCTGCTGATACATTTTTCAAGGCCATGTGCAAAAAGAATGTAGGAGCCAGGAAACGGGAAAAAAAGTAAAAGTGAGAGTCGTAGTGAAATGCACAATCATATCTCAGTGGTTATTGATGAAAAAAAAAGTGCAGCGTTGGCTCCTGTACCTTTTTTCCATCTGATCAGCACAATGCGAGCAAATTCATTGTGGTAGGTGGGAGTTGAGCTGTTAGAATCATTTATCGACTTGAGAGACTTACTTTCCTGCACTAATTATAGATACCCATTGTGCCACGTGGCTCCTGCCATGATAACTTGAGTGTACATTTTTTCCGAATAAACCCAGTGTCTGAGTGGCCAGCACCTAAAACGGTATCTTGAAGCGACCATCCGTCGTGATCCTTTCACATCCATAAACAAGATTATCGCTGGATGCACCGGCGATAATGCCAGGAGCAATGACGATCTCAGCTGACCTGCTCAGTATTTTCGGCATAGTGCCAGGTTGGTGTGGCTTGTAAATGGCCGCATGTCTTGCAACAGTGAAAGACCAAAAACACAGCCCTTTTTCCCAAACTTCACCACCACTGCACGCATTGGCACACTCGGCCATGATCTCATCAATCGACAGAATTGTGGAGTTAAGAACTGCATTATCGACGAAAACATTATTGTAAGTGATTACATTGGAGGCATGAAAGAACCGAGCATGCCCAGCATGCTAGCATGACTACAGCAATGACCCGCAAGTAAACAGAGTGCGAAAAGACCATGCCGTCTCTGGTCTTCATGGCCTTCATTTTGCCAACACCTCGCACAAAACACATTTTAGAACTATGTGACCTTACAGATGGCTGTGAATTGCAAAGGATGATTGAATAATTGATGATTGAATAAATGTTTAGGGGGTAAAATAGACTTCAAATCTTCCCGAAAAAAATTGTGAAACTAGAGAAAATATTCAGTAAGGTGGCTTGTTGGGCGAGTTGGTTCATTCCTTCGGTAGAATAGCGCAAATACCAAGACGAGAGAAGATGGGAGACGAACAAGCGCAAACTATCAACTGATTTTATTCGTAAAGCACACACATATATAAACGAGCAGGTCATAGTCACGAGTCACCTTAGCAAACAATAAACTCGATTAGTGGCAGGCGTTCAAGTAATCTATCTCTGTGGCATGCAACGTGATAGATGGCCTCGCTACGCATGTCTCGCCCGATCTGTTAATGAAGAAAGCCTCCTCAATTTCTCGCGCAACCTTCTCTTTTAATCTCGACAGCACCTTAGCTTCTGATAGCAAGGGTGCGCAGCCGCACTCCCTGCAATGTAAAGACAGATTAGAACAAGGTGTTCCCCTCAATGAAGCTTTATGGTCTAACAGTCTGTTGTTCACACATCGTCCCGTCTGGCCGACATAGCATTTACCACACGATAACGGTATATGGTATACTACCCCTCTGCCACAGTCGACCAATTTATCACGGTGCTTGATGTCGCACCCGTGGTCCCGCTTGCTCTGCCCTATCAGCTTCTTACCAACGGCCGCGCATACACGCCCAAGCTTGTCTGCAGCAGAAAAAACCACACTGCATCCGAACCTATTCCCCACTTTCTTCAACCTATGGGATACACCGTGAACATACGGAATGCTTACAAAAGGTTTCCCTTCCTTCTGCCTCACTCGACTTCCACCCCGCGCCTCCATTTTCATCTTTTGCAAGATCCTTTCGCTCAGGACGGCCAAATGACGCTCTGGGAACCTAGACTGCCGGAGCCTCTCTATCTGCCGTGAAAAACTCTCATTCATGAGATGAGGGCACGATTTCTTGAGTGACGCCCTTAGGCAGGCCATCGCAACACCATTCTTCACTATTTTAGAGATCCCCGAACGGAAGTCGATGATAGGTTTTACACTGCGGGGGGCGTACATCCAACATACGTGGCTTCCTCCAAAAAATATGCTCAGATCTAAAAACTGTATGCGACCGTTACTGGGAACCTCACATGTAAACTTCAGCCCGGACCCCAATTCCTTGAACACCTTCAATACATCAATCCTAGTGCTCACACACCGAACGTCCTCTACAAAAACCATGTAATCGTCCACGTATCTAAATGTCTTTACCACAACGGATTCCAACGCGGTCGCTAGGCCACGGTCAACCACACTAAGAAAAATTTCACTCAACACTGGCGCCACACTCGACCCAATGCAAATCCCCGACTTTTGAGTGTAGTAGCCCCCCTTCCAACCACAGTGTGCTACAGGGCCGTCTGCACAACTAGCATACACATATATACCGAAAGAAATAATGCACATTGTACACACTTTTTTTGGGGGTATACGTGTTGTGCAGACGGCCTCTAGCACATTGTGCCGACGACGCCATAGGCTGCTCTCGGGCGTCCATACTTCCCATTGGGCTCGCCAAGCAAGCTCACATTGTAACGCGAATTCATTACTCGTCACCCTGACATCAACGCGACAAGACTTTCGAGCACTCACGAGCCACTGACATACATCTCGCATCTTGCCGCTGCCTGTGACGAGTTTCAGCTGCAAGGGCGACCACGTGCTTTGCGGCGAAGTGGCAACAAAAAGAAATGCCGGGCACTTACGGAGCGCCAAATTCAAAAATTATTTTCTTCCTTAAAACAAAAAATGATTTGATTAGACTTTCTTCATTACTTAACGACAAAGTCTTCTATCAAACGCTGCATGACGAGGATTTTTACTTGGACCGCATCAGTATGAAAAATACGGTCAAACATGCGACAAATCGCATAAGTTCACAATTTTTTTCGGGAAGCTTTGAAGTCTATTTTACCCCTAAACATTTTTGTACTATAATAAACTTTCCTGAAAATCATACTAGTATTAAGATTGGTTAGGGGGAGTTGGAGATAGCACAAGAAAAAATCACGAACATTGAAGAGTTTTGTAGTTTTTGAAGATACGTAACTGGTAGTGAAACACAAATATTTCGGAATTAATGAATAGGACAACTAAAGAGAACCTCTGCGATAGCGCCAGCGTGGTTTCAAAGCTGAACACAAAAAAAAAAAGATTTTATGCACATTTTTCTATTAGGCACAGTTTAACAAATACAAGCGAACATAGAGGGGGCGCCATGATCGTCAAAATTTTTATCGAGCAAAAATGTTTTGCCACAATACTCTATGTGGCAGAGGAAAAAGGCACAAATTTTATCATCAAAATTTGCGACGTGCGAGCGCCACGTCTGGGACACTTGGCATGGTATGACCCAATAATAATATCTGGGTTTAACGTCCCAAAACCACGACGTGATTATGAGAGACACCGTAGTGGAGGGCTCCGGAAATTTCGACCACCTGGGGTTCTTTGACGTGCACCTAAATCTAAGTGCACGGGCCTCAAACATTTTCGCCTCCATTGAAAATGCAGCCGCTGCAGTCGGGATTCGATCCCGCGACCCGAAGGTCGCGAGATCGAATGACAGGGTCAGCAGTTGAGTGCCATAACCACTAGACCACTGTGGCGAGGCTTATCCATTGAAGGTGCAACTAGCAACTGAGCAAAGAGGCTTATCCATTTGAGAGGCCTGTTTTATAAAGAAACTAACTACGAGCAAGACTTCGATTTGGGCGAGTTGGTACATGCTTAGCTGGGGAAAAACAGCGCAAAAAAGGACGAGGATGCAGGAACAGAGTACTCTGTACGAGCGCTGAACTTACAACTGACATCTTTATTGCACCAACCGCTCGTTTTTACAGCGCATCAAGCCGAGCACGCCATTCCAATCACACCGCCAATCAAAATCATCAGGTATGCAAACTACATTGTCACTGAAAGCTATCACATGTACATGAATTTCACGTTCTGTTTTGGCGTTTGCCTTCTTTAAAAATTGTGTGTTCTCAAAACAGAATTTGAAATCGTGGAAGCGTTTTTTATCAGGGAAGCAGGAGACAGTTGCATCAGCAAGCCATCTATTTTGCTCACTGACGCTGAGATTCAATATCTCAAAGGTTTCATGTAAATCATTTCCTTTACTGTGTTTTTTGTTGGTCATCCTCTAATTTTCCATCGACTTACTCTCAATCATTGTTATCGCGGAAAGTGAGCCTGCGCCTCGAACATGGTTTGTTGTTGTTTTTTTGTGTTTTTTTTTTGTTGCTTGTTCATCCTTGTTAGGAACTGGTTTGTTCATTTTATCTGAGTGTGAAAGATTCATGCGCACGGTGTCATTCATGTACACGTGATAGCTTTCAGTGACAATGTAGTTTGCATACCTGATGATTTTGATTGGCGGTTTGATTGGAATGGCGTGCTCGGCTTGAGCGCTGTAAAAACGAGAGGTTGGTGCAATAAAGATGTCAGTTGTAAGTTCAGCGCTCGTCCAGTCTACTGTGTTCCTGCGACCTCGTCTTTTTTTTTTAGCTGTTTTTCCCCATTTAACTAAAGTTTTTCTCAAAGCGGTGTGCAACAAGCAGACTAAGTAGTAATTGATAACGATACTACTACTCACGGGACCTGGCTGGTCACTCGAGCATTTATTCTTGCTCTATTTTCGATCACGTCCACTTCTCTAATGTCTACAGACACTTGGAAGTCTTCGTCGAAACGCTATAAAAATAAGAATGCCAGAACTCAGAAGGGAACTACGTAACACACGGATGAAAAGTTCGGAAGTGTCGTGGTTGCAATGCTGGCCAACAAAGATTCACAGCCTACTGTTGCCACAAGCATTCATACTATTTATATATCCCAAATTTCCGTCATAGCAAGTGACAAGCGCGACATTTTACTACATCTAAAATTAAAACACACTATAACGAGGTTCGACTACTGACAGTGTCGGCTACTCATACACGTGCAGCAGCGCTAGATGCCGAACACTACTGGAATGGACGCCTTGCGTGGCCTCGAAGAAGGATATCCTACTCAACAGAAATAACTTTCACGTTTTCTATGATGAAAGAAGTGAGGGCTAAATTCGGTGCAACAATGTTGTCATCAAGGCTTAGATGGGACCAAATTTGGCAATAACGTAAAATTTAGCGCTGCCGGATTTTCATATAAAATGGACGATGCTCAAAAATGTAACACAAAGCTGCAGTAATCGATGACAAACGCTGCTGCAACCGCTACAACATGACGATCAAGCACTCACCGTTAAGCCGATGGTGGAGACGTCAACTTCAGAGAACATGTCCAACTCCTTTATATGTTCCATTGAATCCCGCCCCATCCACGGCTCGTCGAAAGTGATGATGGCATTTCTGTCGCCGTATGTAACGAGGCACTTCGATGACATTGGGCCGACAACGGCGCAAGACAAAGAACAGTTCTCAAGCCTGCCGCGGCACATGCACTCGCTCACACATACACGGTGTAGTGTCTCTACGACTCGATTGCTCTAGTCCTGAAACACCCAAAAGTGAAACAAAGCCGGTGATTAACACAAAACGAACTTATTTACTGATACACCAAAACAGGAAACGTCCACGCAGCTCAAAAGGTTCGCTGGCGACTGATGTTTTCCTGGGTCCGCCGGATCGGATTCTCCTCCTTGCACCACAAACACACACACACAAAAACGACCACCGACACTAGCATGGGCGTCGCCAGGATTTTGCCTTGGGGGGTGCAAACCCGTGTTACATCGCGTCTGGGGGAGGGGGGGGGGAGAGAGAGAGAGCTGGCATAGCTTGGGGTGGGGGGGGGCAAGTGCCGGTGTGGCTTGAGGGAAGCAAGTGCCCCTTTTGCACCCCCCTGCCTACCCCAAGGACACTGGTGCACGTGTCCCCCGTTTTATGGCCCACTTCGGAGGGGGGAACAGTAGCGGTTTCAGTCAAGCGCGCTTTCTATGTTCCAAGGCCACGGACACGGGGGCCGTATGCTAGACGGCCTTCGCTACGCGTGGCTCTTGCCAGCACTGGAAACTCCAAAACAAACTGTCCGCGACACACGGCATAGAACACTGTACGGCACGTATCCACGTGCGCTCCTCGTTGCCATGACTGCTGATTTATCAGTAGCTCTACTGATGTTTGTAATTTCTTCTGACTCAGTGAAAAGGGGACGGAATCTACTGCTTTTTGGTCTTTTTACAAAAATGAAAGGAACCTCTACGTTTTTTTACTAAGTTTACATTAATGTGATATCACCAGACAAACAAGAAATTCCTTTCTTTGCGATGTTCTCAAACGCAGCACTACTTTTGACTGACGAGCCAAAGACACCATAGACTTTCATACAGTAAGCATAACAGGAAGCTCTATGTCATGAGCAAATACCAGCAAGTCGTGAGACAGAAATGTGAATGCACAACGCGCCCCACAGCTACGAAACCACAAGCAATATACTATCTGGCTCTCGCGCCAGTGCCCCATACCCCGTGCGAAGAAGTATGGACCCTGGAATAAAGGAAGTATGGGCCACGGTGCACCGGCCTGGACGTATACATACCGTCGGGCAAACAGGGCCCACCTCCACCGTTCAATAAAGGTCATCCTGTCATCTCTCTTAACAATTTTATTTTAGTTATTTATTCATCCACTTATTGCTTACAAGAAACGAACGAGCATTGTTACGGCCACTAATATACATTTTCCAGGCACTGACACTTCGTAATGCACTTAACGTAAAAATATGCTTAGTAGTGAAAGGAGATCTACCCGCTCACCCCCTCAACCCCAGGCTCCCTCCCTCTCCTTCGCGAGGCGGGCGGGAGTAAGTGTTGCTATTCGTCCTCCCGTTCCTCTCATTTTGACGAAGGACCAAGCAGTTACCCTCCGAACTTTGCGCACGGCACGCATGCTTCTGCAGTTCGTCCTTCGAGGGAGTAAAGCGCCCTTTTTCGGATGAACTGCGCAGTTACTCCCGAAAACTTTTTAGAGTGTAGTACCACAAAGAACGTCAGTCGTCAGCATGGAAATGCGGACGCATCCACTTCAAACGGTACCATAGCTGAAAAAATTTCACCATCTCCAACTAAAGGCAACCATGTGGGTATGCGAATTAGCGCATGGGTCGACTTAAAGTTGCGTTCATCATGGGCACTTTGCCCGATGCTAACGCGTCCTTGCATGTGGAGCACACCATGAATTCGCTGTAGTTGCTGCTGCTGTTACTCATCCCGAACTCTTATGGGAGCACGCCACGTGGGTTCATCGCGCGTCTGCAGAATCTCATTCCCCGACGCCATCACATGATTGCTGAGAAGGCGTAAGGGGGAGAGGCCACAGCGTCTTACCCAGCCCCTTACACAGGCACGAACGCGCTAGTGCGTGCCAGCGTATGTGGTTTTGTCCGCGTTACGCCAAGCTAGGACAGCATACGGCAGCCCGGATCCCTGAAGTGCTATGCACGTATCATCATCAAGGCGGTCGAAGAAGAAGATGAAGAAGACTTCTCCTTGGCGCCAGCGCGCGCTCAATATGTTACAGATGGCCATAGTAGGTTTTAGAAAGCGGACAGTCGCCAATGGAACTACGGACAAAGCACAGCGCAAAAGCTGCTTCGCAAGTAAAACGGGAATGGTCATTGTGCACGCTCTCATATAACAATGTGCAATAAACAGTCAACTACTTTTGTGAAGACACGTTTCACTTTCCTGTTATACCGATTCGTATGACGGAGGGATCAGTAATTTTTTTTTCAGAGAAGCTCACTCCGCGGGCAGCCGGCTATGTGCGGCCGCGCATTGCTGGCGATCTACCTGGCAGTGCTCCACAACCCTCCCACCGTCGAAAATCGTCGGTTCTTCAGTCTCCCCGACCACAACGCTCTAATATATGCCATTACCACATTCAGTTCTTCCGACACTCTACGCAATTTCTGACACCTTGCCGATATCTCTCTCTTACATCCCACTGCAATTTCTCTCTTACATCCCACTGCAATGTCTCCTATGCCTTTGCTCCTTATTGCACTCGGGAATAAGCGCAACACAACGCCTCATCAGCTGGCGTCACGTGTGGCCACCACCACGGTGGTCCAGTGGTTGTGGTGCTCGACTGCTGACCCGACGGCCGCGGTATCGAATGTCGGCCGTTGCAGCCAGGTCCTTGGATGTGGGCGCGAAGAGACAAGGACGAAGGGGTCTTCTTCCCTTCGTCCTTATCTTTTCGCGCCCACATCCAAGAACCATGACAGACCAACAAGCCCGCATCGCTACCCTCGTTACAGCCAGATTTCCATGGAGGCGAACTGCTAGAGGTCCGTGTACCTAAATTTAGGTGCACGTTAGGTGTACCTAAATTTAGGTGTGGCAGAAATAGGCGCACACTCAGATCGATCCGGCTTGTATGGAAGGATTGTGTCGATTGTGTGCGATAGGTGCCTCCCGTACAATAAGAAAAAAGGTGAGAAACCAGTGGTGCTTTGAGGGGCGGTATTGTAGGCGTAGGTGACGAAAGGCAAAGTGGAATCCAAATTTGTGTGATCGGCGGCGACGTACATCGAGAGCATGTTGCCGAGCGTGCGGTTAAAGCGTTCCGTGAGCCCATTCGTCTGCGGGTGGTAAGTAGTATTTTTGCGGTCAAGAACGTTGCACTCTTTGAGGATGGCTTCGACGACTTCCAACAGGAAGACACGGCCTCGATCGCTGAGCAGCTCCTGGGGTCAACCGTGGCGCAGCATGAACCGGCGGAGCAGGAAGGAGGCTACATCGCGCGCCGTAGCCGCTGGGAGGGCGGCAGTTTCGGCGTATCGCGTAGGTGGTCTACAGCGACGATGGTCCAGCGGTTACCAGCCGACGTCAGAGGAAGTGGCCCATGCAAATCGATGCAACGCGCCCAAACGGCCGGTTAGTGCAAGGTAAAGGTTGCAGACCTGCTGGTGACTGGCGCGTTGAAGTTTTGCGACGCTGACAGTCGATGCAGCAGCGAACGAACTTCTGCACGTAGCGGTACATCCCTCGCCAAAATACCGTTGGCGAACGCGGTGGTATGTTTTCGATATCCCAGAGTGCGCAAACTGCGGATCAGCGCGGAACGATTCGCATATGTCAGAATGCAGACTGCGGGATATTACTAGTAGCCACTGGCGGCCGTCGGCGTTGTAATTTTGTCGGTGAAGGAGGTCGTCGCGAACCGCGAAATGGTAGGCTTGACGACGCAACGCGCGAGTGGATGGTGTTGCCGATGGATCAGTGAGCAAGTCTATCAGTGAAGCGATCCATTGATCCTTGCGCTGTTCGGTAGCGATAGTGTGAACGTCGATGGAGGAAATGGCATTGTGAGACATTGAGCTGTGGGTATTGTCGTCAGGCTAGGGGGAGCACGAGAGTGCGTCGGCCTCAGCATGCTGGCGTCCGTTGCGGTACAGCACGCGGAGATCGCAGTCCTGTAGGCGAAGTCCCCAGCGGGCGAGGCGGCCTGATGGATCCTTCAGTGGATGACAACCAGCGTAGTGTATGGTGGTCGGTGATGACATCAAATACGCGACCATACAAATAAGGTCGGAACTTCGTAAGGACCCAGATGGTCGTCAGGCATTCCTTTTCGGTGACGGTGTAATTGGTTTCGGCTTGGGTGAGCGTACGACTTGCATATACCACGACATATTCAGGGAACCCAGGTTTGCGCTGCACAAAGACAGCGCCGAGGCCAACACCGCTGGCGTCAAGGACAGCGCCGAGGCCAACACCGCTGGCGTCCGTGTGTACCTCTGTAGGGGCCGTAGGGTCGTAGTGCCGTAGTATGGGAGGCGACGTCAACAAACGACGGAGCCTCGCGACAGCGTCGTCACACTCTGACGACCACGAATTGAGGGGCCCGTTATTTCCGAGGAGCTTCGTTAGCGGCAATATGACAGTCGCGAAGATTCGAATGTAGCGCCGAAAATAGGAACACAGTCCTACGAAACTGCGCAGTTCTTTGACGGACGTAGGTTTGGGGAACTCGGTCACGGCCCGAAGCTTGGTTGGATCGGGGAGAATACCATCCTTGGACATGACGTAACCGGGTATTGTCAGCTGCCGTGCTGTAAATCGGCACTTCTTTAGATTCAGTTGCAGACCGGCCTTGCTCAAACGCGTCAAAACATGCCGCAGGCGTGGAAGATGCGTGAAGTCCGGAGCGAAAACAACGACGTCGTCGAGGTAGCACAAGCATGTGTGCCAATTCAGGTTGCGCAGAACGGTATCCATCATGCGCTCAAGGGTGGCGGGCTCATTACACAGCCCAAACGGCATGACGTTGAATTCGTACAAGCCGTCGGGCGTGACAAAGGCGGTCTTCGGTCGAGCGTCGTCAGCCATAGGTACTTGTCAGTACCCTGAGCGCAAATCGAGAGATGAAAAAAGTTCTGCTCCTTGCAGGCTGTCAATCGCGTCGTCTATTCGCGGTAGTGGATACACGTCCTTACGAGTGATCTTGTTGAGTCGTCGGTAGTCCAGACAGAACCGCACAGAACCGTCCTTCTTCACAACAAGAACGACAGGAGACGCCCTGGGGCTGTTAGAAGGTCGAATAACATCGCGTCAAAGCATGTAGTCGACTTGCTCGTTGATTACACGGCGTTCTGTGGGAGATACGCGATATGGACGTTGCCGGAGTGGCGGCTGGGCGCCAGTGTCGATGCGATGCGTAACGGCGGACGTGCGGCCGAGAGAAGTTCGAGCGACATCAAAATAAGAGCGAAATTCTTCCAACAGGCCCAGAAGCTGCGAACGCTGGACCGGCGTAAGGTTGTCAGCAATGGAGGAACCAAATACATCAGCGGGTGATGATCCAGACGTGGAAACACAACCGAGCGTACTGGAACTGTGGGAGTGCATTTCATCTGGTTCGTCTATAACTTGTGCGTCTTGGAGGGGTTCGCCGTTGCCGAGACATTCCTCTCGCACCAACGTGACACTTTATGGGGATAACAAAAATAGAGGTGCTGCCCTGAGTGACTTGCATGGTCGCGAAAGGCACCAGCAAACCTTTCCTCGTGCAAACACGGTCAGATGGCGAGAGGAGTGCAACGGTGTCGGAGAGACTGGCGCAGTAGACTGACACCGCCGTTGACGAGTTTGCAGGCACCTTCGTGTCGTCTTTGAGAAGTACCTTGCCTGCAGCCGATGGGCTGTCTGCCGGCGTCAAATCAGAGAATGGTGAGAGCTCTGTTTCGGCTGGTGCGCAATGAATTACGGCGTCGTGGCGGGAGAGAAAAATCCATCCTAGGATGACGTCGTGAGAGCAGGCAGGAATTATGATCAACTCGACGGCGTACAGAGCATCCTGAATAATGACGCGGGTCCACAACGCTGTAGGGTGAATACTTTGGGCAGTGGCTGTACGGAGGGAGAGCCCGGAAAGTTGCGTCGTCACTTCTCGCAGTAATCGGCTATGTTTGGCGTCCATAACGGATACGGTGGCTTCAGTGTCGACAAGGGCAGATGCGCGAACACCGTCCACAAACACGTCTATCACCTTCGAGAAGCTTCGCTGAGGGCTTTCGCAGTTCGATAGCGTCGCAGCCCTTGCCTCGTAGACTGCGACGCCTAGTTTTCCTGGTCGCGTGAGACCGGACGTGGCCGCATCGGCAACAGGGAGCGACGCCGTGGAGACGGTGAACGGCGGGTAGATGGTGCGGGGCGGGACATCGGTGACATAGGCGGCGCTTGGTCATAATAAGGCCAGCTTGATGGGCTGGTGGGGGTTGATGCGACCCGAGGCCGCTGCACGCGAATGCAGTAGCTTGCGACGTGACCGGCGCAACCGCACGCAAAGCAGATGGGGCGGTTGTCGGAAGTGCGCCAGCGGTTCGCGGGTCCCATCCATGTTGCAGAACGGGATGGACGAGGCGACTGCTGATATGAGGGCTTTTTTGAATTGAATTGAATTGAATTGAAGTTTATTTGTCCTGAATTCTTACAGGATCGGGAGCAGAGGCTAAAGGCTATATAGCCTGACATGGGGCCTCTGCTCCTAAATACAGTTTGGCACGCAGGCCGCTGAACATCTCACTCTGTCGCAGACATTTTCAGAAATAAAACAATAACACAACAATATTTAGCATGTTCTTGTTACACAATTTCGGAGAAAACATAACAAAAGAAACTTCATCACAAAAGCTTCATCTCAAAAGAAACTTCATCAATACACAATGTTAAATAAAGCATAAGAAAAGAAACTACAACACATAACTCAAATTGATAGATAGGATGTAACAAATCAAGCATAGGAACTTAATAAGCATACTCAATATCATGGTTCATTAGGATGGTCTTGATAATGGTGTTCGAGGGTATGGAATTGAAATCTATGAGACCGTGTAAACGATTTAACATTGTGGGTATTTGATACTGAACGTGTTGCTTGCCATAATTTGTCCTTAATGCTGGGATTTTCCGGCGTTGCTGACGCATGGTATAATGCGTATTGTCAGGCGGGTTCTGAAGACACTGTGGCTTGTTTTGTTTCACCCATTGCAGAAGTTTGAAGTGATACAGTTTTGTTGCCGTTAGTATTACGTATTTTTCAAAGAGTGGCTTAGTTTGCAAGTCCTTGATAATACCATGGTACTGCTCGAATGCTCGCAAAACTCTTTTTTGAAGAACTAGTAATTTTTGATAGTTTTTTTGTGTAGTAGTACCCCATACCAAGATACCGTATGTCATTTTAGAGTAGAAAAGAGCATAATATAATTCTAGTTGTAACCACTTTGGTAAGACTGGGCTGAGCTTATATAAACATCCAACGGTTTTACTGAGTTCTACCGTTAGTTTTTCTATATGTGTGTTCCATGTCAAGCCTTCGGAAAACCATACACCTAGAAACTTCTGGCTGGTGACTTGCTCTATCTCTTTGCCCTCAAATAAAACAGTCGAACTATAGTTACGCGGCTTATTAGGTGGGGCAAACACAATGTATTTCGTTTTACTAACATTTAGTTGCAGTTTATTCAAACTAAGATAAGCGGACAACTTTTGTAGGTAGTTATTAACCTGCTGTTCAAGCTCTAGAATGGATGTGCCGCTGAAGAATATGTTAGTGTCATCAGCATACATTATTAACTTGGGAGAACATGGGATATCACACAGGTCGTTTATATAAATTATGAACAATAGAGGGCCAAGAATTGACCCTTGCGGTACTCCTCTTGTAATGTTTAAGTAAGTGGATGCACTGTTGTTTATACAAACATATTGATGGCGGTTTGTCAGATAGTCTTTCATTAACTCAAGAACCACACCACGTACGCCATATTTGCAAAGTTTACCCGTTAGTACTTCGTGACATACCGAATCAAACGCCTTCCTAAAGTCTATGAACAAACCGAGTGAGTACAGTCTGTGTTCGATGTTTGTGATTAGTTCATGTTTAATATTAAGCAGAGCTGCTTCACAAGATTTATTTTTTTGAAAACCATACTGAGCCTCACTGATCACATTATACTTGTCAAAGAATTTGTACAAGCGTACGTTTATTGCATTCTCGAATACCTTAGATAAAACAGGAAGAACGGATATTGGCCTGTAGTTTGTGAATTGCCTTTTATCACCACCCTTGAACACGGGGCATACTCTCGCTATTTTTAGGCGGTCTGGAAAAATGCCAGTTGCAAACATTCGATTTATTATATAAACGATCACTGGAGCTGTAATATCAGCTACGTATTGTAGCGGAGTTGCCTTGATCTCATCAAAGCCAGCGGCTACGTTATTCTTAATCTGGTTTATTAATTGTATTACTTCCTCTGATGTCACTGGAGATAGTGACACGGAGTTTTTAAGCCCGTACTCTTTTAATGTAACACAGGGAGCTGTACTGCTATCATTTTTGTATTCTGCACTGGTCACAAAGTAATCATTCATCTTATTCGCTGCGTCACTATCAGATAAGGTGCCTGCACTGGTATGAAACCATAGCGGTGGTGCTTCTTTTTTCTCAGACATTAGATTCTTAACCTCGTCCCACACCTTCCTAGAGTCATTTTTTATCTTCGTAAACAACTTTTCGTAATATGTTTCCCTCGCACGCTTTAAGTCGGTGTTCAACCTATTTCGGTATTTTTTAAACTCTGAGAACGCCTCCAGGTTCCGTGACCGAACAAAAGTGTGGTACAATTTATTTTTTGTTTTAATCATTTTCAGTAGTTTTTTATCAATCCATGGCTTCCTTGCGCGTTTGGGTTTTCGATTTCGCAAGGTCATTGGAAATGCTTGATTATAACATACTCTAAGTTTTTCAAAAAATGCCTCGTATGCTGCATTTGGGTTTCTATGCTCAAACACGCATGTCCAATCGACTGATTGAATATGTGAGCGAAACACTTCCAAGCGTGCAGCACTAATGCTGCGAGATAAGGCTTCTACTGTGGTTTCGCGTTTGACGTGCATATTCGGCAGTAAGCAAAAAATTGGTAGATGGTCGCTTACGTCAGCTGTTAGCAGTCCAGAAAAACAGTCTCGAGAATAAATGTTTGTTACACATATGTCGAGTGAAGTTGCACTTTTTTCAGTTAATCTTGTGGCTTCCGTAATAAGATTGGTGCATGCAAAGGAGTGTATGATTTCAATAAACTTTTTAGCTGCAGTGTTACTCGATAACATATCTATGTTGACGTCACCCATTATTACAAAAGGCATCGAAAATCGACATAGAAAAGAAAGCATACGCTCCAAATACTCAAAAAAATCTAGTTTGTTGCCCATTGGTGGTCGATACATTACTGCAACTAGTAATTTCTGTAAACGAACCGACATACATTCAATGTTGTTGTTTATTACTGAAAACTCAGAAATAATTTCATGCCTTAAAGACGTTTTAACATAAATTGCTATACCACCACCTCTACCGCTTGACCGCACGAGACCATTATATGAGTAACCGTGGAAATGTGGCGGTTTTTCCGTTTCTGTTAGCCAGGTTTCCGTGTACATCAGAATATCAAAGCTGTGGGTGATCGAGGCATACAAGTCACTAAGTTGCTGCTCTTTATTTCTAATGCTACGCGTGTTTAGGTGTAGGATTTTAAACCGTTTAGAATCACATGAAAAAGTCTCGTTAAAAGTGGCAACATCGTAATAGCTACACGCTTCAGGACTGCCCATTGCGTACGCGGCACTCTACAAGTACACCTAGAAGACTGCGCACTACGTGCCTTCGTTCATCTTTTCGGTGTCGCTGATGCATGCAATCCTCAACACTGGTGAGTTTTCATCCTTCCTTGCAAACACTTTGCCTCCTGCAGTCCACACGAATTTCCATCGTAGTTCCTTCTTTCTTTGTACTGTGGCACCGAGCAGTTGCTTGCCATAGCGGGTTAGGTGTTCATTCACATAAACTCTGGAAGGGGATTGGAATCCAAGTTTGTTTGCATCTAATTTTGATTTCTTCGCTTTGCTGAGGAAAGCATTTCTCTTTGTTCTACGGATGAACCGGACAATTATGTTTGATTCGTCGTGCCGAGCAGTAGGCACACGATGACAAACATCAATGTCAGCTTCCGTTACTTCCTCCTGTATGACTACACCAATTTGTTTGATTATAGCGACTGGTTCACCCTCAAGCGGAATGCCCTTAATCTCAACATTATTGGAACGCTGATACTGTTCTAGCTCCTCTAGTTTGTTTGTCAGTTTCATGTTTTGGGCACGAAGTTCTCTGTTTTCTTTCAATACTTCCTGTAACTGCTTCGTGATTTCACCAATGCCCTCAAATTTTTCTTTTAAGCCTCTGATTTCTAGCCTAAGCTCACGCTTGAAATCTTCGAAGGCCTTGGTCATTTCTTTAGCCATTGCAAACGCAAACCAACAGTAAACCAACAGCAAGCCAACAGCGAAGACTATACAAACAAAACAAGTGACAAATTGTTCGGCAGCAGTGCACAGTTCTAAAGTTTAACAGGAATTTCTAAGAATGCCGCCTACCTGTAAAAGCAAGCGCAATATTTAGGTGCTGCTCAGGCGCGCACCGCTGCCGAACTGTGTCGAATTCTCGCTGTGCTGGTCCTTTTAAGCCGTCGGCACTCTAGGCAGTCCTCGTAAAGTGGGCGTTGCCTCGTCTTTCACGCACGAACACAGATGATGCAGGTGATACCCGGGGCTCGTCGCGTAGATCCGTCTTCAACTGGGCTGGGCAGCAGCAGTTCCTCTCGTGGGTCCGACAACACTGTAAAAGCAAGCGCAATATTTAGGTGCTGCTCAGGCGCGCACCGCTGCCGAACTGTGTCGAATTCTCGCTGTGCTGGTCCTTTTAAGCCGTCGGCACTCTAGGCAGTCCTCGTAAAGTGGGCGTTGCCTCGTCTTTCACGCACGAACACAGATGATGCAGGTGATACCCGGGGCTCGTCGCGTAGATCCGTCTTCAACTGGGCTGGGCAGCAGCAGTTCCTCTCGTGGGTCCGACAACACTGTAAAAGCAAGCGCAATATTTAGGTGCTGCTCAGGCGCGCACCGCTGCCGAACTGGGCAGCAGTCGGGGCCTGGGGACGACGTCGGCGTATGTAGACGGCACAGCCGCGTCGAAGGCCTGGGGTCCGACGACGGCTTCGGCGTAACTTCTGGGCCAGCCGCAGGAATCGCTGGGGGCGGCCTGGCTACAGCTTGCGCGTAGCTTAGTGGCGCAGGCACTGGAGGCGGCTGGTGATATTCAGGAATGACCTCCGTGATTTCTCGCTGAATCGCTCGGCGGAGAGAAGACAGCATGTTGGCGGCTGATCAACATGCTGCAGTGGAGCGAAAACCAGTAGAGAGACCAGGCGGGCAATTTGCTCACGCACGAACGACTTGATATCGGCGAGCAAGGTGGAGTGGTCAGAAATGGCCGACAAGCCCGCGAGATCAGCATCGCGTGATGGCGGTCGACGGGTCATCAAGCGCTGCTGGCGCAGCTGCTCGTAGCTTTGGCACAGCGTAATGACCTCTGCCACTGTGCGAGGGTTTTTGGCCAGCAGCATGGTGAAGGCATCGTCGTCGATGCATTTCATAACATTCTTGATTCTGTCAGACTCCGGCATGCTCGCGTCGGCTTTTTTGCACAAGTCAAGGATGTCTTCAATGTAGCTCGTGAACGATTCACCGGCCTGTTGTGCCCGTTCACGTAACCGCTGTTCGGCTTGCAGCTTACAGACGGCAGGGCGGCCAAACACGTCGACGATGGTGGTCTTGAAATCGGACCACGTCGGCAAATCGGATGCATGGTTGTTGTACCACATGCCTGCCACTCCCGCGAGGTAGAAAACCAAGTTGCTCAGCTTGCCTGCTTCGTCCCATTTATTGGGGACACTCAGCCGTTCGTAACTCGCGAGCCAGTCCTCAACGTGGGTGCCATCCGCGCCGGTGAAGACAGGAGGGTCGCGGACACGGGGGACACCGGGACAAGCGGTCGGGGCAGGAGGCGGCGTGTGTTGAGCGGCGTCTTGCGGCATGGTGGATGGCACGGTACGGGATCGAAGCTCCAGGGGCATCGAATGGAGGCCGAAGTTGTGGTGACGGTACAGCACTCTCCACCACTTTGTAAAGGCGTTTATTGACAGCGACGATGCACAACTACGACATTCACGACGGAGCGCAGACTCGCAGACTCTCTCGAGCACGAGCACGAGCGGCGTGCTCTCTGAGAAGAGGCGAAGAGGGCGACCCACTATAAGGCGCTCGAGAGCACGGCCATTACAGCGTTCCAATGCTTCTCTACACGTGATTGAGGACGTAAAGCACCAACAATTATTATTCACTACGTGTGGCCACGTATCACGGTTGACGTGCGTGCTGATCATGGGCGTGTACACAGTTACAGCGTACCAAAGTTAGCAGACAGACAATGAGCACTCCTGGTCACAGTGTGTCCACTAGCAAATGTCTGTTTCGGTCGTGTTCTCGTCGACATTGTTGGTCCGCCACGACTGTCCTCGAGTCCATGACACATACTCACTTGCGCTGAACGATTCAGCGCTGGATGGAGGCAACGCCACTTTCCCACATGACTGCCGAATCTATGTTCGAATTCATCCTAGATATCTGGATTGCTTGTTATATAATAATCGCGGTCTGTCGCAATAATAGCGACAGACCGCGAGAGACAATTCGAAGCTACTTTATTTCTAGTTCAACTATGCCATTAGACCCATGTTCGAATGGCATGGTACAATTGTTTCGCCATCAAATGAAGCGCCCCTTCGTGCACAATTTGCTTCCGGGTCGTCACATCGTTGTGGAAGAAAACACTAATGCTCCCTACAAAAGCTAGCTTTTGGCACGAGACATTGCGTACATGGCCAGTTCTTCGCTTCGGAAGCAATGTCTGCTGGCATTCAATCATAGCGCAGAACGGCAACGAAATATCATGGCTACTTTCGTGCCACTGCCGTTTCATGACCCCAAAACAAGTTATATGGGCCTATCATTACACCGAACATTACACCGACATGTTTATTCGCCACAGAACCACTCGCACAGCTTTCAAAGCAGCCGTGGGCGGCCGTGGACTCCGCCGTGGACGAAAAGGTGACTTAAATGGACACGCACATGTGGACCAGCTTAAGCGCTGCAGCCGCAAGGTCTTGTGATCGACGCTTGGCTAATAGAGCTTAAGTCATTTGGACGTTCCATTGCCACAAGAACATCAGAAATCTCTGTATGCGTGCACTTCATCAATGAGACCTATTTGTGTAACAGCATTATGAATTACGCAAAATACGCAGCAATTTCTTGATGTTTATGCCGATTTCTTGTTTCGCCAGCAAGCGACCGCAGGAACTATTTCTAATAAAGACGGCATAATAATAGACGAGCCTGCATTACTCAGCAATTTATTGCAATGAACGCGTCTGCTGACAAATAAAGACACCATGATGTGTTTTTCTGTAGTGGTATGCGACATAATCCGAACGCTGTGGCTTACTGCAGATCGGTGCTGCGGAATCGCGCAAGGTGGCGGATTTGCACAGAACCAATTTGCATTATGCTGTATCCGTGCGAGTTGTCGATTAGTTTGCCCTTGCGCTGCCATTTGCTAGCTTACTAGGAAGTTATCGCAATTAGTAGAGCGAGCGCCCCGGAATGGCGTGGGTCCCGTGTTCGATCCCCAGGCCAGGACGAATTTTCCGGCAACTGAAAAGCTTTCTTTGCGAGAAATCCTACGTATATCCTTATGGCTTCCTGCTACGAACAGGTGGTTGTCAATTTCCCTTTCTGTTAGGGACTCTGCGCGTGCGCGAAAACGTGTCTATCACTCGTTTAACGACCAACGCATCTCTTTCGTCAAGCCCTGATGTACCTTGAGCCGTGTCTGAAGTGTAAGAACGAGGTTCCCCGAAAGTCTACTGGTCTCCTCTGGGCCTCGTCGAAGGCGAGCTCACACAGTGCTCCGCCGAAACGCGCCGGACACAGGCACGAATGGGCGGCAAGCTGGGGCAGGCAGATCCCTCCGTTGAGGCACGGCCCCGCTGGCCCACCGCCCATGCACGGCGGACCCCGATGCTCGGAGACGCGTTCCGAGGCTACCGCCCGTGCTACGAGGTCAGCCCAGGCGTCCCCGTTGAGCACCAGACGCTGCAGCGCCCCGTCCAGACCGGGCGAGCGGGGTCCCGCGTCGGCGCTCATCGCGGCTTCCGGCGGCAGTCCGCCAAGGAACAGCGGCTGCTCCAGGTTTAGTTCGCTCAGCGGGCCCTACAAGAATCCATCCAGCGTGATATGTCATACCCGTCACTGAAAATGCAGCAAGTCGTTGCAATGAGCACGTGTGTGTGTTTCACCCCCAAATACGCCCAAGTTATTTCGCCGTTCCAGATTTGATGCAGACGTGGCTGCTGAAGTCACAAAGTCTCTGAAGGTATATGTGCGGATCCAAGGGCCTAACCTCTTGAGCTGATTATTTTTTTTGTGCGTAGCCACCACCATGTGCAACATGATCAAATTTATTATTGTTGTATTATCAATATTGTTAATATTATTAATAATCGTAAGCACCCGTCCATTTATCATCATCCATCACTATGTCGATCTGAAACCCCCTCCGCCCTGAAAAAAGTGATACGGAACGTGCACAGGAGTATGCGTAAGCATTCGAGTGACGCCTAAAAGGTCGTCCGCACGCGGCACCGTGGGTGATGACGTCAGCATGAATTGCCAGGTCATCTTATTTATTTATGTTAACACACTGCAGCCCGGCTGCAGGGCTATAGCTGGAGTAGGTGCAGCGCAAGAACTAGCGAAAACCGAAAACATGTGGGATACCGACGAACGATTACAGCTCAGAGAATTACAAAAAATCACAAACAGAATTATTTGAATACTAGAAACAAAAATAATGTGTAAAACAAGAAGAGAGGCCTAGGGCACACATTATTTCAGCGCATTGAAAAATGCGTCTCTCTGTAGAGAACGAATGAGACCTGGCACGCTATAATACTTCGGGGGAAAAGTATTTGAAAAAGTCAGTGCGAGGAGCAAACTTGCGTGACGGGTTTTGCTGAATTTTACTTTGGCAGATCTCATATAGCTATTGTGCAAGGAATATTGCGGAAAATTAAAGCGATAGTGAAAAAGTTCCAGCGACTCGATGTCGTGTCGTTTAGAAAGTGAAGTTAAACAAATGTGCGTTACCTGGAATGATGATGAGAAATTAAAATCGTAGCGCTAGTAAATGAAGCAATTGGCGTTTTTCTGGATGAATTCAATGCTTTTTATATTTTCACGAGGTCGTGACGTCGACGAAGGCAGCAGTCGGCGAGTGCAAGAAGAAACTCTTTATTTGGCTGAACTTGTGGCGGGAAAAATGAAAGTCAAACTATAGTGATACACACTGTAAACTGATAGCGGCGAACATAACGTCGGCCGTCGAAAAAAATTCCCATGGCTTGGACGCGCCGTCTTTTATACATCACGCATCGACCTTTCCAGTCTTATCACTGGTGGTCGCGCAAGCTCTGGAATATTCTAGGCTATTCGCGTCCTGCGCGTAAACATAACATAGTGATCTACTACAATCGGGAAGTTTCTCGAGCACTGCGGCGTGGTCAGCGTCGAGCGTCGCTAACCATCCTTGCGGGTCAAACACGAATACATTAAAATAAAACAAGATGCGGGTGTGGCAACATCACCGAATTCATAAGGGTACAAGAGAGTGGCACCTTACTCAAGGACTGGTCGCGTGAGAGTTTTACTTGGTAGCAATTTTGTTAGATTTGGAGGTAAACGTAATGAACGGTTAAAAAATTGGGGGACGCTTAAGCCTCGCCTTTAAGAGTTGAACGCGATAGCAATATCCTGCCCCTAGTGCGCATTTCGAACACTACGAGTGTTTAACAGGATGCGCGCAATAAGGTGTGTGCCTTATGTAATGGGTAGCATGCTTTAAACCAGGAGCAATTATGCGCGAGAACCTTTTTCGAAGCTGCGATGCACCCACTACGTGGTCTTAAGGGAATACGCGCAGTAATCTGTGTGCCTTTTGTAATGGGTGGCCGTCTTTAAACCACCAGGTCGTTATGATATTGACGTGGTGTGACGCCCGATGGCAATGTACGCCTGTACCACGCAATATTACTGCCATATTACATCTCGTACTGTGACACCTGTATACAGGACGCGTATTTTTGGGAAGCATCAAAGTTACTTTCAGTGCAGCTCCAAGCAGAGGCGTGGCTGTGTGGTAGAACTCCTGCTTGCTACGCAGACGCCCTGGGTTCGATTCTCACTCGGACCGAACATTTTTATTATTTATTTTATTTGCAGCTTTTTCGATTTTTCGGTCACGGACAAGATGATTTTTCGCTCACAACGAACGGTTCCGGCGCCGACGCCGACGGCGGAATTTCTGCGATACGAGCTCTTTAACGCTATCGCGTTAATATATCCAAGCTTTTTCAGGGCTTTGTTACAAGTTATGCAGATGTGATTAGACAAAGGCAAGCTTGTGGTGAAAAGGAGGCTGAGGTGACAGAACATATTAGGGAAAAAACAAGTGCATACACTCTAGAGAAGAAGAGTGGCTTCAGCGGCATTGCTCTGCGCCTTAGCGGCATCGCCATCGCCGTGAGCTCGTGGTTGCTGCGCTTCGCCAAACGCTGCTGACCGCTGCTTGTTCACACGCATTCTCTGCCAATAAACCTCTTAGCAAGTGGTGGAGGCTGCTCGGTTTCGATCGCCCTGGAACTTCGGAATCGCACTCTACCGTCCATCATGCCCAACGACGCAGGCGCCACTCATCCGACTCCTCCAACGGCACCTCCCACCCTGCTCTGCGCTGGTTCCTTGCGTCTGCGAGATCCCCCATCCTCTCGGACACTGACGACAAGGACGTGGACGATTGGATCTCCACGTACGAGCGAGTGAGCGTTGACAAGAAATGGGACGACGACTCCAAGTTGAGCTATGTTTCCTTTTATCTGTCGGACGTGGCCAAACTGTGGTTCATAAACCACGAAGCTGACCTTCCTACGTGGTCGGTTTTCAAGTCCAGCTTCACCCAGGTCTTCGGTCGGCCCGAGGTGCGAAAACTCCGCGCAGAACAACGCTTGCGTCGTACTCGATCCCAACAGCTTAGTGAGAATTTCACCAGCTGCATCGAGGACATCCTTGACCTTTGCAAGCGGGTCAATGCGTCGACGTCCGAAGAGGAAAAGATCAAACATATTATGAAGCGCATTGAGGACGACGCTTTCCAAATGTTACTGTCGAAGAGTCCTCGCTCTGTCGTCGAAATCGCAGAATTATGCCAGAGTTACGACGAGTTACGCCGGCAGCGTCTTCACACCAGACGTCCTTCGGCGCCTAACTCTCTCGCCAGCCTTGGCATCGGAGACGACCACGCTCCTCTGCTATTGAAGATCCAGAGTTCATACGCGCCGAGGTCGCTCGTCAACTCTCTTTGATGTCTTGCGTAGCAGACCAACCACGCAGTTTGGCACCTACGCTCCGCGACTTCATCCAAGACCAGGTCTCGCAAGCTATTCCTCTAGCCCGTGAACCACCGCCGGTCACTTCTCCACTCACGTACGCAGAGGCCGTTGCGCGACCTCTTCACCAGACGCTCCAGCCACCGCCTATGTATCAACCACCGACCTTTTCGCCGCCCCCTTTGCCGATTCCACACCGGCCACCTTTTCCGACCACCCAGCCGCAGCTTGGAGTCTACTCCGACCAATGGCGAACCTACGATGACCGTCCCATATGTTCTGCTTGTGGTGGTGTTGGCGACGTGGCGCGTTATTGCCGCCGTCGCACAGCGTCCTCTCCGAACATTCCACGAGTGCCGTCTTTCGCTCCTCAGTTTTCCTCGGCGCCTTCCAGCAATCCGTCCACTTCATTTCGCCCTGATCGCTCATTCGCACCTACCCGACGCTCGCCATCTCCACGTCGTCGCTCGCTTTCTCCGATGCGTCGCCGTACCGGACTCACCGAGCAGGAAAACTGATGGCCGCAGTTCCCGAGGCACGAACTGCGTCCTCGTCGTCATGCACAAGTCCTCGCCCCTCTCCAGCCAACGTCATTGAAGTGTCGGTCGATGGTATCGTCGTCATGGCACTTTTTGACACAGGAGCCGCTGTATCCGTAATTTCCTCCCAGCTGTGCCGTAAACTCCGAAAAGTTCTGACGCGATTATCCGATCTGTCGCTTCGAACGGCGAAAGCACAAAGCATAACACCTCTCGCGGCCTGCACCTCACGAGTCGTCATCCAAGGAGTTGTTCATATCGTTGAATTTGTTGTGCTGCCCTCTTGTTCCCATGACGTAATATTAGGCTGGGACTTCCTTGCGAGTAATAACGCCGTCATTGACTGCTGTCGCGCCGAACTCGAGCTTTCTCCACTTCAAGACGTTGATGCTGTCGAAACCCCTCCTCCGTGTTACAAACTGTGGGATGCGGAGTCGGTGAAGGACGGATCCCAACATAAAACGAAACGATGTTTATCAAAACGAAACGAAGCGATCGTCTGCCGTCGCGGGCGGTGCCGGGGGCTCGTCTGCCGTCGCGGGCGGTGCCGGGGGCTCGTCTGCCGTCGCGGGCGGTGCCGGGGGCACGGCTGCTGCGGCGGGTGCCGAGGGCACGGCTGCTGCGGCGGGTGCGGGCACGGTTGCTGCGGCAGGTGCGGGAACGGTTGCTGCGGCGGGTGCGGGCACGGTTGCTGCCGGTTGCGGTGGGACTAGCACGAACCCTCGAAGTTGGTCGTATGCCTGCGGCCCAAGAGGAGGCACAACGCGTCGCAGAGCAGGAGGAAGCATAGCTACCGTGATGGCGTACTTGTCCTGCTGCGAGACGATGTTACGCAGGGAGAAACCAGCCTCCATCTTGATGAGCCAGATGGCTGGACATTGCGGCCAGAATTCGGGAAACTCCGGCGGCAGCAAGATGCAGTGCGCCGTGGTTTCATCCGGTCGCAGCGCCATCGTGATAGGCGTGTCAGAGGTCGGTTGAATCGGCGTGAAGGTCCCGTGGAATCTTCTGGAAGGTCATTCCAAGGTCCGGGTCATGGCGGTGCGGTTTGTTCGTTTTCCGGGTCACCAGATGTGGGATGCGGAGTCGGTGAAGGACGGATCCCAACATAAAACGAAACGATGTTTATTAACGTAGTAGCAGCAGCAGGGCAAGCATGCCGATGCTGCGCTTCGAAAGGTTAGAGAAACAAACATGAAACCAAACTTGGTAGCTTGGGTTATATAGCCAGTAGTGGTGACGTAAGCCTCCGACGAAACTGCGTGGCGCTGTCCTTTATCGGAAGCGTGTTGAAGCAAGTAGCTGTATCACGCCGGGCTAATCAGTGACGAGACGGAGGCTGCGTAGGTCTGTGCGCAGTGGTCGCTACACAAACTGTCCATATCCGACGACACAACCGTTCCTCCGTGCTCTTCCATGCTTGTGCCTGCGTCCTGCGCCGCTATTTCAGATGGCGATGTTCTCTACGCCCTCTGACCTCTTCATTCACCGCAAATGTTCTCCACTGCCCGTCGCTCTCCTTACTCTCCGCAGTGGCGTCACGAAGACGCCCGTTCACAGCACACTGGCGTGGCCCTTATCTTTATTCCATGGTGAATGCCTCGGTCGTGAACAGCCGATCGACACCGTTCACATTTTTCACGCTCCGCCTACTTCACTGTCTACGGACCTCAGGGCACTCACTTCTGGCCCTGCCGTTGATCAGCCACTCCTTGACGCTTTCCATCGCTCAATCGATGCCGCAACGTCTTCTTCAGAAGGAAGCCAGCTGATCACCCTACTGCAGAAGTTCCGCGCTTCTTTTGACAGCGATGCTTCTGGTCTTGGTCGCACATCGACCATTTCACACACCATTGACACAGGAAGCCATGCGCCTCTACGGCAACGTCCCTATCGAGTCTCGGCGTCGGAACGCCGCGTTATTGACGATCAGGTTGCTGACATGCTCCCGCGAGGTATTGTACAGCCTTCCAACAGTCCTTGGGCGTCACCGGTCGTTCTTGTTAAGAAGAAGGATGGCTCCATTCGCTTCTGTGTCGACTACCGACGTTTAAACAAGATCACCCGGAAGGACGTTTACCCGTTACCGCGAATCGACGACGCCCTCAACTGTCTGCAGGGAGCGGAATACTTTTCCTCACTGGACTTACGCTCTGGATACTGGCAAGTTCCCAAGAAAGCGTCTGATCGACCGAAAACAGCATTTGTCACACCTGACGGTTTATACGAATTTACTGTCAAGCCTTTTGGCCTATGTAATGCTCCAGCCAGTTTTGAGAGGATGATGGACACTATTTTACGAGGCCTCAAGTGGAACACATGTCTATGCTACCTCGACGACATATTTGTCTTTTGCGCTGATTGCAACACCCGTTTAGGTCGTCTTGAGCGCCTCCTCACCTGCCTCACTGATGCAGGACTTCAACTCAACCTAAAAAAATGTCGTTTCGGCGCCCGAGAGCTCACCATTCTTGGACACGTCGTATTACGGGACGGCATCCTTCCAGACCCAACCAAGCTTCGCGCAGTCGCCGATTTTCCGAAACCGAAGAACCTAAAGGAGCTCCGAAGTTTTGTCGGCTTGTCATCGTACTTTTGACGCTTCATTAGAAATTTCGCCTCCATATGTGCGCCCCTGACGGACCTCCTTAGCGGCGACAAGGACCTTTCCGCTTGGTCACCAGCCTGCGACAACACCTTCGCCAAATTACGCCGTCTGTTAACTTCGTCGCCCATCCTCCGCCACTTCGATCCTGCCGCTCCTACGGAGGTTCACACTTATGCCAGCGGCGTCGGACTTGGCGCTGTGCTCGCGCAACTAAAAGCAGGATTTCATGAATATGTCGTCGCCTACGCGAGCCGAACTCTGACGAAAGCCGAGGCTAACAAATCGGTTACTGAGAAAGAGTCTTTAGTGATTATTTGGGCCCTTGGAAAATTTCGCCCTTACCTCACGCGTTTGACGTAGTCACTGACCACCACGCCCTTTGTTGGCTATCCACTCTTAAGGACCCATCTGGGCGACTTGCTCGCTGGGCCCTCAAACTTCAGGAGTACGACATCCGCGTTATTTACAGATCCGGTTGCAAGCACACGGACGCTGACGCCCTTTCTCGCTCACCGGTATCGGATGAGGGTGCTTGCCTATCTGCCCTTGAGCCTGCCCTTGCGTCACCCGCCCTACACAACATAACGGCGGAGCAACGGAAGGATCCCTGGATCAGTGCCCTCCTCGACATCCTTTCTGATCCTGGCACCTCATCCCCGTCTTGTGCTCTCCGCCGCCAGGCTACCAACTTTTGCATCCGGGATGACCTTCTTTATCGCCGCAACCACCTTTCGGACGGTCGCAAGTGGCTTCTTGTGATACCCCGCCATGTCCATGCTGTTATATGCGATGCTTTCCACGCGGACCCACAGTGCGCGCATGCAGGCCTCTTCAAGACATACGCTAGGCTTCGACTGCGATTTTATTCGCGCTGCATGTATAACTACGTGCGGAAGTTGATTCGCTCGTGTGCTCAGTGCCGACGACGAAAGTTACCTGCCGTACAAGTCTATCCGTCACAACCTCTTCCCTGTCCTAGTCGACCCTTTGACCGCGTTGGCATTGACATATACGGACCGCTGCCATCAACTCTAGCAAGTAACCGCTGGATTACCGTTGCGATAGACCACCTGACACGATATGCCGAAACAGCCGCACTGCCGACTGCCACAGCCAGCGACGTTGCAACGTTTCTCTTGCGACATTTCGTTTTGCGCCATGCTGCCCCTCGCGAGCTCCTAAGCGATAGAGGCCGTGCCTTCCTTGCCGACGCTTTGAAGGCACGACTTGACGAATGCCGAATCGTGCACCGCACAAGTACAGTGTACCATCCGCAAACGAACGGCATGACAGAGCGCTTCAACCGTATTCTTGGCGATATGCTATCAATCTACGTCGCCTGTGATCATTCCAATTGGGGCCAAGTTCTCCCTTTCGTCACCTACGCTTACAATACTACGGCACAAGCTACTACTGGATTTTCTCCGTACTTTCTTCTATACGGACGAGAACCTTCAAATACAATTGGCACGATTCTACCATATAAGCCTGACCAGTCCGAAAGTACCTTTCTGTCTGAAGCTGCCCGACATGCTGAAGAATGCCTCCAGCTTTCCCGCTCCTTTTCTACCGAGTACCAGTGGCAGCAGCAATCCCGTCAACCTGGCGACCGTTCGGCACCAACGTTTTCCCCTGGCTCTTTGGTATGGCTTCGGGTACCCGCTACCGCACACGGCCGCTCCGCAAAACTCGTTGCCAAATATCTCGGACCAAACCGCGTTGTAGAGCAAACGTCCTCCGTCAATTACCTCGTGGACCCCATCCCACCATCGACAGATCTACGCTATCGGGGCCGCGAACTTGTCCACGTCTCTCGCATCAAGCCGTACTACGACCCAATCGTTGTGTCCTCACCCTAAGGCACCAGGATGGCGCCTTTTTCTGTGGAGGGCAATTGTAGAGAAGAAGAGTGGCCTCAGCGGCATTGCTCTGCGCCTCAGCGGCATCGCCATCGCCGTGAGCTCGTGGTTGCTGCGCTTGTCCGAACGCTGGTGACCGCTGCTTGTTCACACGGAATCTCAGCCAATAAACCTCTTAGCAACACAAATAAATACAATAACAAAGAAAAAGTAGAGTCCCCAGGTTCGCTAACGCGCAATAAAACAGCTTAAGGCGCACGACATGGACGACTTCAGGTCGTGCGCGGCGTCGCTGGGAGTTCGCAATGCTGTCTGGGATGACCTCGTAGTCAAGAGAGCCGAGGCGTCGAAGCACCTTGTATGGAACGAAGTATCGCCGAAGAAGGTTTTTCACTGAGCCCAGGTCGGCGTATAGGCGTCCAGACCCAAACACGGTAGCCGGGCTGGTATTCCAGGAAGCGTCGTTGAAGATTTTAACGGCGGTTGTCGGTCATCTGCTGATTCTTGATGCGTTGGCGGGCGAGCTGTCGGGCCTCTTCGGTGCGTTGAAGGTTAACAATGACGTCGAGGCTTTCTTAGTCGACCATGGCGTCGAGCGTCGTTGGTGGGTTTCTTCCGTAGTCCAACTTGGAGGGCGTCATCTGCGTCGTTTCTTGCACGGCCGTGTTGTATGCGAAGGTCACGTACGGAAGGACGGCATCCCAGGTCTTGTGTTCCACGTCGATGTACATGGCCAGCATGTCGGCGATGGTGTCATTTAGGCTCTCGGTGACGCCATTGGTCTGTGGGTGGTAGGCGGTGGTCCGGCGCTGGCTTGTCTGGCTGTATCTGAGAATCGCCTGGGTTAGGTCTGCAGTAAAGGCGGTACCTCTGTCTGTGATGAGGACCTCTGCGGCGCCATGACGTAGGACGACGTTCTCAACGGAGAACTTGGCTACCTCGGCGGCACTGCCTTTGCGCAGGGCCCGTGTGTCGGCGTAGCGGGTCAGGTAGTCGGTAGCTACGACGATCCACTTATAACCGCTAGTCGTCGTTGGGAACGGCCCCAGGAGGTCCATCTTGATCTGCTGGAACGGTCGCCGAGGTGGCTCGATCGGCTGAAGAAAGCCCGCTGGTCTCGTTGGCGGTGTCTTGCGTCGCTGACAGTCTTGGCATGTCCTTACGTAGCGAGTGACGTCAGCGGCAAGGCGCGGTCAGTAGTACTTTTCCTATATTCTTTCCAGCGTTCGGGAAACAGCGAGGTGTCCTGCAGTCGGGTGGTCGTGCAGGGCCTGGAGGATTTTTGGTCGCAATTCTGAAGGCACCACGAGAAGGTACTTGACTCGAAGTGGTGAGAAGTTCTACTTTTGGAGAACGCCGTTGCGTAAGAAAAACGACGCCAGTGCTCGCTTGAATACTTTCGGAACGACGGAGGTCTTGCCCTCGAGGTATTCCATAAGGCCTCGGAGTTCCGGGTCGGATCGCTGTTGTTCAGGTAAGTCGTCGGCACTTACGGTTCCCAAGAAGTAGTCACCATCCTGACCATCGTGCGGCGGCATGTCCACGGGGGCACGAGAGAGGCAGTTGGCGTCAGAGTGTTTTCTTCCGAACTTTTAAACGACGGTAATGTCGAATTCTTGAAGTCTCAAGCTCCATCGTGCGAGACGACCTGTAGGGTCCTTCAAGTTAGCTAGCCAACACACGGCGTGGTGGTCGCTCACAACTTTGAAGGGCCTGCCGTAAAGGTAGGGCGAAACTTTGATGTAGCCCAGATTATGGCAAGGCACTCCTTTTCTGCTGTAGAATAGTTGGCTTCCGCCTTTGATAGCGACCGGCTAGCATAGCTGATTACCCTTTCCAATCCGTCAGTCCTCTGCACAACAGCGCCGAGTCCTACACTGCCTGCGTCGGTGTGTACTTCTGTTTGGGCGTATTCGTCGAAATGTGTCAGTAACGGAGCCTCTGCAGTTCTTGAAATGCTTCCTCCTGGGGCGTTCCCCACTTGAACTCGACGTCAGTCCTGGTAAGGTCAGTAAGTGGCTCGGCGATGCGGGCAAAGTTTTACAGCGAAAGCTGTTATGAGATCATTTCACCGGCCGTTTTTGGCGCCGTAGTTGTCCGCCGCCGCCGCCGCCGGTGTCCGTAACCAGTATCGCTCGAAATAAGAAAACGAAATAAGAAAAAAATTTCAGGATGGAACGAGGTTCGAACCTGGGCCCTCTGCGTGGGAGCCCAGTATTCAACCTCTGAGCCATGCCGATTCTTGAAACTGCTTTGCAAAAAGGTCCTATACAGGCTTCATGTCGGGAAGGAACCACATTAGCATATGGAATATAGCGTGGTAGAAGAGTAAAATAGGCAGCAAGCGTCGCACAACGCGAATTCTGTAACCAGGCGTCACACAACGCGAATTGCGCAACGAGTAGGTTGTTGAATGCTTCTAACCCATTACGAAGGGCTCTGCCATAATTCTTCATCGTCATCAGGCACAGCATCAAAGTGCGCATAATGCCTTACATGCGTTTAGCAGGTACCAACGCTCTCCGTAGAATGACGAAAAATGGCACAGTGCCTGCTGCCATACTTCTCAAAAATTACAATGATTTATAGCCTAGTGGGTTCCTCACAAGTGCACTTGTATTGGTTGCCAAGGAAGCCCATAAGCGCATGATGCACTTCCTCGGGGTCTCAGTAAAATTACAATGATTTATAGCGTAGTGGGTTCCTCGCAAGTGCACTTGTATTGGTTGCCAAAGAAGCTCATAAGCGCATGATCCATTTCCTCGGGGTCTCAGTAAAGTTCTTCGCCCCCCCCCGTCTCTCTCCCTCGTCAACGTATGTTATACAGCATGGCGGGAGAGGGAAATGGTGACCAGGCGTCACCCAATGCAAATTACATAACTGGTGGGCCGTTTAAAAGTTCCAACCCATTACAAAGGGCTGAGCCATAATTCTACATCGTCATCAGTCGTCGCGTAAACAAAGTGCACATAATGCCTTACAGACGTGTAGCTGGTGCCTCGCTTCTCCTTAGAATGACGAATAATGGCTTAGTAGGTGCTTCCCACTTTCACGAAAATTGTGATTTATGGCGTAGTGGGCACCTTTCTAGTGTACTTGTATTGTAGCCCCAAGAGAGCTTACAACGGGCTCTAGAAACGCCGCTCTTCCAGCTTTCGCTGTGACTGTGCTGCGGTTTCAGCGCAGGCCTGGCGTTTTGTTTGACAAACCTCCTGTAATCGACGCACGGCCTTCTTGTCGGCAAGTGGCGGAAATGTAGCGATGGCGACTGTCTTCTGCGGGTCTGGGCGTACTCCGGAGTGGCTTATCACGTGTCCTAAGAACAAGAGCTCCTTGTAAGTAAAGCGACAATTTTCTGGCTTTAGGGTGAGTCCGGAGCTCTTGATTGCTTGGAATACAGCTTCAAGCCGCCGTAGGTGTTCGTCGAAGTTTGAGGCAAACACAGCGACGTCGTCCAAGTACACGAGGCAAGTCTGCCACTTCAAGCCAGCCAGTACTGTAACCATGACATGTTGAAAAGTCGCAGGTGCCGAGCAAAGACCAAAGGGCATGACCTTGAACTCGAAGAGGCCGTCTGGTGTTATAAAGACGGTCTTCTCTCGGTCTCTCTCGTCGACTTCGATTTGCCAGAAGACGGTCTTGAGGTCCACCGACGAAAAGTACCTCGCGTTGTAGAGTTGATCCAGGGTGTCGTCTATCCGTGGGAGAGGGTAGACGTCGTTCTTCGTGATTTTGTTCGGGCGGCGATAATCAACGCAGAAGCGCAGGGTTCCGTCTGTCTTCTTCATTAACACCACGGGTGACGCCCACGGACTCTTCGAAGGCTGGATGATGTCGTCGTGTAGCATTTCGTCGACTTCTTTCTTTATGGCCTCGCGTTCTCGCGTCGCAACTCTGTACAGACTCTGGCGAGCGGCCTGGCACATTCCTCTGTTATGATGCGGTCTTTTGCGACTGGGGTCTGCTGAATTCTCGGCGACGACTAAAAGCAGTCCTAGTATTGCAGGAGCAGGGTTCTGAGCTGTTCTTGCTTATGCTTCGGAAGGCTCCGATTGACGTCGAAAGCCGGTTGAGGAGCTCGGTTCGTCGGAGTAGATTTGGTAGAATCGGTAAGGGCGAAAGCACTGATGGCTTGCACAATTTCTTCGATGTAGGCAACCGTCGTGTCTTTGTTCATGTGCTTGTACTCGTCGCGGAACTTCATGAGCACCACTGTTGCTTTCCTTCCAAGCAGCTCGGCTACTGCTCTTGTGACGCAAATTTCGCGGTTGATCAACAAGTGCTGGTCTCCTTCAACGACGTCTTTAAGGTCTGCTGATTTCTGAGTGCCCACGGAAATGATGACGCTGGAGCGATGGGGAATGGTGACCTGTTCGTCCAGCACATTCAAAGCGTGCTTTCCTGGCGGAGTATGCGGCGGCAGTACTTTTTCCGTGGATAGTGTTATCCACTTGGATCTCAGGTGGATGACAGTACCATGAAGGCCTAAGAAGTCCATACCGAGGATGACATCTCTCGAGCAACGCTGCAGGACTACGAAGTTGGCGGGATAAATCCGGTTGTTAATGATGAGCCTCGCTGTGCAGATTCCCTCCAGCGTTACTAGGTGACATCCAGCTGTCCGGATTTTGGAGCCTTCCCAGGCTGTACTAACTTTCTTCAGCTTCGTGGCGAACGGTCCACTGATGACAGAATAGTCGGGTCCGGTGTTGACAAGAGTTGTGACGCTGTGGTCGTCGATAAGAACGTCGAGGTCCTTAGTTTGTTGTCCTGCGTGGCGGTTAGGTCGTGGCGCCGGATCACGGCTTCGACGATTTGTCCCTCTCTTTCGACGTTGCGTCGTGAGGTTTTCCTCGGGCCGCGAAATTTCGTCGTGAGGGCTCCGCCCGGTTTGCGTCGTGTTCCTAGGGCATCGTCGCGGCGTTGTCGTCGGCGGCGGAGGATCTTCGGTAGTTCATCGTACCGCAGCCGCACCTCCATCGGTTGCTGCCCTTTGTTTTCCAGATGCGGGCTAGGTGACCGGCCCCGGGTTGGGCCAGTGTATCGTCAGCGTAGGGGAGAGGCGTAGCGGCCTGGCGACGGCGATCGGGAAGGTCCTCGGGGGGTCCACTGCGTTCCTGCCAGATAGTCATCGATGCCACGTGGCCGTTCACCTCGTTCTGGACGTGGCGCGTTGATGGCGAATCCACGCAGTCCCATCTGTCGGTGCTGGCAGCGGCGGTAGGTGTGACCAGCTTCGCCTCAATGGTAGCAGAGTGGTCGGTGGTCGGGGGCACGCCAGACGTCGGTATTTCTCGGGGTGTAGCGCTGGCCAACAGGTGGACGGTAGAGTGTCTGTGGTGGTGGCGGCGTCTGGCGGCGGTACTGCGGCGGTGTAGCGTCTTCGCGTGGGCATGAAGGAGAAGCATGACGGCGGGCTGCAGCAGCATAGCTCATAGCTTGCGGCTGCGGCTCTGATAGCTGAGGCGCGCCCAGTGACTGTTGGATCTCCTGTCGCACGACGTCGGCGATGGAATCTACTTGAGGTTGCGACGAAGGTAGAATTTTTCGCAGCTCCTCTTGCACGATTTCTCGAATGGTCTCACGCGGGTTGGCGGATCCCAGCGCTTGAACGTCGGCGTAGCTTGTGGCGAAGAAGCTGCGGTTGTATTACCGTGTTTGCATCTCAAGCGTTTTCTCGATTGTCGAAGCCTCCGCAGCAAATTCAGCGACCGTCTTCGGTGGGTTCCTTATAAATTCCGCGAAGAGTTCATGTTTGACACCCCGCATAGGAACCTGACTTTCTTCTCTTCGGGCATACTTGGGTCGGCGTGTCAAATGAGGCGATTCATCTCTTCCGTGTAGTAGCAATGTTTTCATTGGGCAGCTGCGCACGGCTCTCCAGCATGGCTGCGGCCTTTTCCTTGCGGACAACGCTTGTGAACGTGCTTCGGAACGTCGTCCGAAAGAGATCCCATGTTTGTAGCGTGGATTCTCAATTCTCAAACTACGTCCTCGCGGTGTCTTCTAGATTGAATTAGTAGACGTGACGCAGTTCTTCATCGGAGTCCCAGTTGTTGAAGCTGGCGACTCGGTCGTACGTCTCCAGCGAGCTTTCCGGGTCTTCAATCGACGATCCACGGAAAGTCGGTGGATCCCTGGGTTGCTACATCACTACTGTCGCGGGTGACATAGCCGTGGTCATCGTCACCCTCGGGTTCGTCGCCGTGGTTTCTCGCGCCTCGGGTAGGAGACCGTATTCGTGTTGCAAGCCGTGTATCCTGCGGCTAGCTCGCTGTTGCACGAGGTCTTCGACATCATCTTCACGCTGTGGGCTTGGTTCCCGGCTTTTCGTAGGTGTCCGGAACATCAAGGAAGCAGCACCTCCGTCAAATGTCGCGGTGTCGTGACGTCGACGAAGGGAGCAGTCGGCGAGTGCAAGAAGAAACTCTTTATTGGGCCGAACTTGTGGCCGGGAAAGAAAGTCAAGCTACAGCGATACACACTGTACACTGATAGCGGCGAACAGAGCGTCGGCCGTAGAAAAAGCTGCCCATGGATGGGACGTGCCGTCTTTTATACATCACCCATAGAACTTTCCAGTCTTATCACTGGTGGTCGCGCAAGCTCTGTAATATTCTAGGCTATTCGCGTCCTGCGCGTAATCTTAACAAAGTGATCTACTGCAATCGCGAAGTTTCCCGAGCACTGCGGCGTGGTCAGCGTCGAGCGTTGCTAACCGTCCTTGCTGGTCAAACACGAATACATTAAAATAAAACAAGATGCGGGCGTGACAATATCACCGAATTCATAAGGATACAACACAGTGGCACCTTACTGAGAGACTGGTCGCGTGAGAGTTTTACTTGTTAGCAATTTTGTTAGATTTGGAGGTGAACGTAATGAACGGTTAACATATCCAAGCTTTTTGAGGGCTTTGTTACAAGTTATGTCGATGTGATTAGACAAAGCCAAACTTGTGGTGAAAGGAGGCTGAGGTGCTTGTACTGCAAAACACTACGTAATTCATAAACGAATATTTAAATGTTGATGGGGTTTTCTGCAACACATGACAGCTATCCTTTGAAAGTTGGTGTTCATCTTCCAATCTCGACACCACCTGTAAAAGTTTAAGAATGAACTGTTGAGCGTATGATGATCATCAGGTGGATTGATTACGTTATACAAAACGAAGACGTCGGCTTAAAAACGAATTTTAGTGGAAATTAAGCTTAGGAGGTCGGTAATACATAGCAGAAAAATAAGGTACCTAGGAAGCGCCGCACGATACCTGAGCTTCAGATGAAAGAGAAGTGTTAAAAGATAACGTATTAGCGACCGTTGGTAGGGAAACTACTAATTCAGTGAGCAAGGAATGGGTTATTTAGTAACATAGTCGTGTACGAGGCAGCATGAGAAGGTTTCACTAAAATCTACGATGCTCGAGCCACGTCCGAGCATGCCGCCAAGCGGTGAGCGCTGGAATGTATCATTTGCCCCTTCAAACTAGGCTCTCCATGTTTCGTCTTTCTTTGTCCGTCAGGTCTGCAAAGAAGTGTGTTCTCTTTTGATTTCTCTCATAGGTCATTCGCCTAGCGGTAACTACTAGTATGTATTGTTGGCCATCAAACAGATGACCTCTGTAATATTCCTTCTACTCGAGTTATATTGACTATCCCAAAATCCTACGAAGCACGGTAACCGTTACGAATAGCTCGTTTCAGTTCGTTACTATGTCCCAAATTGCTCGAGCCGGACGCCCGACGCGACTGCCACGCGGGGACGGCCGATAAGTTTGCGAAACAGGAGCGCAAACTTCGTCGGTATATATGTAACGCGAGAATAAGAGTCCTACCATTCAAAACCATCAAAACGTTGGCATCGCAGACATTTTGAGGTCAAAACTGAAAATAAAAGCTAAAGAAAGCACGGATACAGCTGGGGGAGGAAGCTCATCCAAAGCGCTCGGGCACATTTCTAGTCCGAACTTAATGGCGTAATGAGCTCACGGATCTGGGCCCCCCATTTTTTCACTTTCACCAATAAAGCGCGGAAGTCTGCAACAGACGCCTCCAGGTGCCTGGCTGGTATATACTCGTTGTGTTACACCCTCACCAGGAAAAGATATGGCCTCGCTGGTGCGGACTACAGATGGGAATCTGTCGACTGACACCCACATTCCAGCGGCTGCCGAACACCCGACCCTTGCAAAGCACTACTATAATAACTTGTCTCGGACAGGCCGCTACTGAAAACCGAACCTAGAAATGTTTAGCACCTTATCAAGCGAAGTTAGGCCAGTAGTTACTTGAGGAGTTAGAAAATGTTAACTGGGATATTATTTGCCTTCGCGGAGTTTGTAGAGCCGCGAAGCATACACGGTACTTACTAACGGCCATATCCTTTGCTATAGAGGAGGGGAGAGAGTAAAGCCTTGTATAGTTTAATATAGCAAGGGGTGGGAAAGTGAAAGCAGGATTCCTCAGTCTTCGCATCACTAGTGCGTAGCTGCCCCAAATTTTTAAAATCCTGGATGCGTACGAACTTTTCAAAGCCGCTTAATTTAACCGCAAAAACAAGCACAGCCACTATTCTTGCAAAAGCAGAGCCGCTTCTTAATCAGATATAATTAATGTTCACTATCGGCTGGCCGCCTGTCACAGCTATGACCAACCCGTTGCTTTACCTTATGCAAGTTAGTGACAAGCACTACTCTGCCAAAACTAGTGATCCCTGCTTTATCCAGCTGACGTGCATGGGTTACCCGTACGCGCTGAATACACTGTTGTCTCTATTGAAACCTTGCGGTGATATTGAATCCAACACCGGTCCGTCTGCCGAGCAATTGTTAAAAGAGCTACTTGAAAGCCAAAAGACTATACATAAAAGATTTGATGCTATAGCGTCGAAGCTTAAGAAGGTAGAAACATCAGCATCAGCCCTCAAGGAACTGAGTACCAAAGTCACCAGTGTCGAAAAAACTGGAGACTAGAGAAAAGACTGGCGAATTGAGAAGGCAGAAGAAACAATCTTTTGGTTTTTGGTATTCCTGAGGAATCGGGTGAAGCACAAGAATCGCTGGAGATGGCAGTAGTGGAAGACTTGTTCAAAACTAAGCTTGGTGTAGAAGTGAATTCTGTCGAAAGCTACAAGGGTTGGGCGCAATAAACCGACAAATCTAGACATGTTATCGTAAAGTTAATCGATGACAGGGAGAAAAGAAACGCGCTGAAGAACTGTCCCAAACTGAAAGGAACGGGCATTTCGGTGTCTGAGGATTTCTCGGCAGCTACGAGGCGAATCCGAAAGAACTTATGGAATAATGCCTCTGATAACAGGAGAGCGGGAGAAAAGGTGAAACTATCATGCGACATACGAATTTATAACGAAATGCACGAATGGGACAGTCTCCACATGAAGGGTTCCTACCAGTCGACGAAGTAGCAGGCTGCGTGTTAAACAGTGACATGGAAACTAAACAGTTTTGCTGTCTTTATATAAATGCCCGCAGCTTGGTTAACAAGGTTGTTGACTGCGTTGTAATGGCGCAAAAGCCGAATATGCTGAAAATTCGGAAGATCCCACGCACCGTGGGAATCGATGTTGTGCGAAGCATGCGCGGGATGGTGACTCTGGCGTAATTTTTCACATTGAGCGAAACGTTACGGAATGACACTAAAGAAATGTGGAAGTGGCATACATACACACTCATATGTTGAATAGCCGCATATATATTATATAACCAGTGGTGTACAGTTCCGTAACGATGGCAACAGCAACATGGGTGTTACCAACACCAAACGCGGGAGGCTCATATGTAGCACTTATATTCTTCAATACTGGATAGCGCGAATCCGAACCGGACAAAGGAGGAACGCAGATGCACAGGGCGGGCTTTATTTTGCAAGTAACCTTCTTTCAGGAATGTTTCCCTGGATATATTGTACGCAGCCGAGTGGCGCGCGCAGGTGCACTGCGCGTACGTCACAGTCACAGGTGCAGTTGTTACAGTTGCGTTAGAGTTGTTGTGATTATACTTGTCCGTTATGACGGAGAACGCGCGCACGTTTCACGAACCTGTGTGTATGTGTAGAAAGGGTCCTTGCCAGTTCTTGAACAAGGTCCTCACTGTGATCAGTGAGCACCAGCAGCTGGACCGGACTTGTTATCGGATTCGTTCATGATCGCGGCTACGAGGGGTGTAAGTGTGGTGAAGTGCGAGTTATAGTACAGCTGGTAGAAATGCTGGATGCCTCTTACGACGAAATGATCTATAATGCCTCCTGTCCTGGAGGTGGCAGCCAGGTCCTTTGATGCCCTGTCCACACCAAGCCGTCTTTCACGCGGCATAAGGACCAGGCGTTGTTGGGTCTTGATAAGTCAATGTTGAAGTCACCGGTAATGATGAGAGGAATGCATTGACTCCGGTTTTTTTTTTTTTTGTAATCCACGTGGTGAACGTTGCGGACCACGTGGACGAGTGGGTGGTAGTTGAGCGTCTTCCAGGGGTGTTCTGTCTTCCGCTCCATCACTTTCCTTGCGTCCGCCGCGGTGGTGTAGCGGTTACGGTGATCGGCTGCTGACCCGAAAGTTCCATACCGGCCGCGGCGGTCGCATTTAGATGGAGCAAAAATGGTAGACGCCCGTGTATTGTGCGGCCTCGGTGCACGTTAAAGAATACCAGATGGTCAAAATTTCCGCAGCCCTTCCGAATGGCGGCTTTCATAATCATATCGTGGTTTTCGGATATAAAACTCCAACAATTATTATTATTATCAATCCTTGCGTCCTTGCGGGTGAATGTGTGTGTTCGCCGTTAGTGTGTTGGTTGAGACTATGTATCGCCTGTGGCACATACCCGCATAACATGAACTCCGGTATGCGGGTATGTGCCACACGTGACTGAGAGAACGAGTTTCATGACGTACGCGACAGGTATTTTGCGTTAATAATGTCATGACTAGTGATTCTTGTTGGTCATACATTCAGCCCCTGCTGTGCCATTTTTGGTATACTACAAGTTATGGAGACGACCAGGAGAGCGCCCAATCGTAGGCGGCTAGATAGATAGATAGATAGATAGATAGATAGATAGATAGATAGATAGATAGATAGATAGATAGATAGATAGATAGATAGATAGATAGATAGATAGATAGATAGATAGATAGATAGATAGATATATAGATAGATAGATAGATAGATAGATAGATAGATAGACAGGCAGGCAGACAGACAGACAGACAGACAGACAGGCAGACAGACAGACAGACAGATAGATAGATAGATAGATAGATAGATAGATAGATAGATAGATAGATAGATAGATAGATAGATAGATAGATAGATAGATAGATAGATAGATAGATAGATAGATAGATAGAAACGGCCAAAGTGCCTGAGGTTCGCTAAGAAATGCTTCGCATTTAATAATTACACAGTCGTGGTTGCACCGAGACATTGGTGATTAGAAGTAACGCCACCAGATCACAAAATATACAGTAAGGACAGAGACTCCGGGGAATTGTTATGTGTGATGCGAATACCCGGTAATAAAGAAATCTAATGTGTTATTGCCCAAGTGTTTTCAGATGAGCTACATATTGGGAGCTTTTGCCGTCCGCTCAATTGTGGTGATGAGTTTGTGGAACAATTACACGAATTTCTGTGTAAGTATAAAACTAATAGTTGCAACGTCCTAATCAGTGGCGATTTTTTCCAATGGTAAATAGGTCAAAGAGATTTCCACATGTCTTCTCCACAGCATCTGTACCTTTCCTTGATGTTCTGCTGTTCCACGATTTGACGCAGATGGTAAAAACTCGCATTCAAAACAATTCTAGCACGGTTTTGGACCTGTTTCTTGTTAGTAGAGGTCCGCGGCGGCTGCATTTTCGATGTAGGCGAAAATGTTTGAGGCTCGTGTACTTAGATTTAGGTGCACGTTAGAGAACCCCAGGTGGTGGAAATTTCCGCAGCCCTCAAATACGGCGTCTCTCATAATCATATCGTGGTTTTGAAACGTGAAACCTCAGATATCATTATTATGTTAGTAGAGGTATATGCCGCCGCAGTCCGACAGTAGAAATTTACGACGGCATTTCTGACCACAAAAGTTTGTCCTTATGGTTCCAACTATGCTTGGCTAAAAATCCCGATAAAAAGACCACCGTTGTAGCCGTGTTTTCGCGTGCTAGTGACGTGGACATTATAGACACTTCCGACCATTTTTATTAATATTTCCTAACGCTTTCTAAAGAAAATGAGTGCTCTGTTGACCGATTGTGGTGCTTTTCAAGGATCTAGTAACAAACTGTATTAACTTTGTTTCTCACAAACTGAAAGTAATAAACCGGTCTACCCCTGGATGACAAAAGAAATCGTACGCCTGGGGCGGAAGCTTAAAAAGGCAAGAAAGCAGCAAATAAAACGACGTCATTGTCTGGAATAGGTAGTATATCAGAGATGCGTCACACACTGAAACGTGAACTCTACTTTGGGAGGCAAAAGAATGGGCGCGAGAGAATGACGTCCATTTTGTGTGGTGTGCGAACGGTAAAATTCTTATAAGACGCAAGGATGGTTTTCCTGCCGTTCTTGTGAAGACAAGGGAAGATTTGTCGAAATTGGCTTGAAACATCAGAATCGTTGATTACTTTTATTGTGATAGCAATTATATTGCCACTCTCGGCTGGTTGTGTCCGTCCCCGTCGCCGCCGTCATGTACCGTATATGTGTAAGTATGTATATATATATATATATCTATATATATATATATATATATATATATATATATATATATATATATATATATATATAAGCCCCAAAGAAAAATACTTCCGAAGTGCGAAATCGAACCAGGGACCTATCGCTCCACAGCGCGTGGCGCTAACCACTACGCCACGAAACGCAGGTCCTCCAGGTAACTAACGGCGAGCGTTATATACAGACCCTTTACCGCCAGACGGACTCAGAGACGGCAGGCGCTTATAAGAGTTTCTTCATTACCAGCGAGATGGCGCGAGGAGCGCAATGGGCGCATTCAAAAATCGTCGGCCAGCTCGCTCGCTTCTTCTAATATTTGCTCAGAGAGAACCTTGCCCTTCCGCTGTCTGCTCTTTATATACACCATTTTAACTTCAGCGTGCTTTCTTACTCACCAGCGAGATGGCGCGATGTGCGCGCTGGGCGCTGGGCTTTAAAGGTCGTCGCCCCGCTCCTGCGAACGCCGATTCTCTTTGCCCTAGAAGGCGTGGTCGCCTTCGTGCGCTTACTTCAAGGAAAGGAGGGGGGCGGGCGAGGGGGGAGGGTGGAGGGGGGGCTTGTATGTCTTGTGCTTTCCGCGCGATCTCCGCGCTGAAGTCACAGAGCGTACGAAGGTTATGTAATTATGTTGATTAACTTTACCATATTTCTGTATATCATGCTTTTGTTATGTTATTTGTGTGCCACTGCTTTTGACTCATTTATTTTTCGGTAGCGGGTGCTAGTCAAGCTATTTTAGTGCAGCTTTTACTCCCACCATCCTTCATGTTGTACCAAACATGAAAATAAAGATTCACTTCAATGTCATTCAATTTGAAAAACGCGAAAGAAAAATATCAAAGTGAGGTTTTGACAAGATTTCTCTTGACGTCACCAAATAAGTGTTGGCAGTACCTTTCGCCCAAAAAAAGTCGCGTGTCATGCTTAGTGCCGTGTCAAGCGTGTCAAGTAACGGCGATTTTATAACCGATTAGAGGGAAATAGCAGAAGCAATGAATGATTATTTCTGTTCAGTATACACGCGTGATAATGACGTTGCCACTAATTTCACTAGCTATGACGTCATACCGTCCATCGACGATGTCTTTATCACTGAAGAAGGTGTGTTATCGCTTCTGCTAAATCTCGATCCGAAAAAAGTCCTCAGGAAGCGACTCCATACCTAACGCATATGTTATAAGGTATGCTGAATGGAGTGCCAAATACCAAAACTTGATCTTTAAATCCTCTCTTTCACGCGTTGAGCTTCCCAAAGAGTAGAAACACGCCAAGATCGCGCCAGTGTAGAAAACTGACGAACACTCGCTTGTATCCTCGTTTAGGCCTATCTGCTTGCTATGTTCTAGTGTCGAATTCTAGAACATACAATATTCAAACATGTGACAGTCCTTGTCGAAAGTAATAACCTAATATTCTACGGTAAGCCAGCTTATCGAGACTAGGGTGGTGACGCGGGCTTGTTGGTTCCTCATACTTATCATATCATCGTATCTCTTTCAAACTTGTCGAGACGTTCCATGACCTGGCAGTAGCGATCGATATAAATGTTCAAGTAGATGTTATATACTGGATTTCGAAAAAACTTTCGATCCTGTGAGTCACCACAAATTACTGCTTAAACTCAAATCAATGCTGAAAAATGACAAATCATTTGCGTTGATAGAAGCTTATCTTTCAATGGGAAGCCAGTGTGTTACAACTAATGGTGTAAGCTCCACCTCCGCCCCCGTGAAATCACGTGTACCTCAAGGATCACGTTTGGGGCCGTTGCTTTTCCCGTTATTTATCAATGATATTGTGCTAAACGTACCCGTAAAAACAAAGCTTTTCGCGGACGATTGCATAATATATCAAGAAATTCATAGTTATATTCATCAAGAAACTTTAAACACCGCATTAGCGGCGCTTCAAACGTGGTGCACAATATGTCAGATATTCAATAATCAGAAAAAACAGTGGCAGTGAGAGTTACGGGTAAGAAACAGCCGCTTTTGTTTAGCTATCACATTGATGGGTCATGCTTTATCGGAGGTCACTAAACACAAATACTGAGGACTAATATTGCTACGGGCACTTCTTTTGCTATGTGTTTGTTCTTTTGCTATGTTTTTGTTCTTTTACTATGTTTTTGTAACTGGTCCGTTGCACGTGTGACCACTGTCTTGAGCGGGCCGCGCCAGAATGGGAACATTCCAGATTGTAGTAGATCATTTTGTCAAGATTGCGCACATGACGCGAATAGTCAAGATTATTCCAGAGCTTGAGCAACCACCAGTGATAAGGCTGGAATGTCCGATGCGTGATGTATAAAAGACGGCGCGTCCCAGCCATGAGCAGTTTTTAGACGGCCGACGCTCTGTTCGCCGCTATCAGTGTACAGTGTAGTGTATATTGCTGTAGTTGGACTTTCAGTTTAGCGGCCACAAGCTCGACCAAATAAAGAGTTTCTCCTTGGGCACGCCGACTGCTGCCTTCATCGACGTCACGACCCCGTGTCAACACTCACATTAGACTTAAAATGGAATGAACATGTTCAATATATTGAAAGAAGGGCAATGAAAAAGCTTGGTTACCTGCGAAGCATGCTCGTAAATGCCACACTGCAGATCAAACTTCTCGCATACAAAACATTTATTCGACCAACATTAGAGTACGCACCTGCTGTGTGGGATCCGTTTACGATGTCCAATATTGAAAAAAAAACTATAAATGGTCCAAAGAAAATCTGTTCAAATTGTGTTGAACTGTTATAGCTGGCGTACATCACCTTCACTTCTTTTACTAAAGGCGAGCTCGAAAAACTGCAAGAAGAACAACGGAGCGGTTTTTTTTTTTGCCTCACTTTTCATGGCAAAACTGGAATGAGGAAAGCAATGCATATTAAGCAGACGGCTGATTGTGATGTGCGCTCATGTCATTCAAAGAAAGTTCTAGATTGCGTAAACCGCATTCAAGGATTCTTTTTTCCGGGGACTACCCGTCTGTGGAACAGCCTAAGAGCCGACGTTGTAGATTGTACAACAGTTGATTTATTTCTAAATGCACTAAACAACCATTAAGAAATTGTGCTATTACTGACTGTATAGCCATGCATTTTTCAGAGATAAGCAACGTCTCGCTTTCTGTTCAATATGTTTCAGTGGGTAAAATTATGCTATTTGTTGTAATGTTCCTGTTTTGTTTTTCTTAAATTGTTCTCAATATGTTCCATACTTTTGTGTTTCTGTTGATGTGTTTACTCTACAGTTTTTTGCAATTATTAGGCATGTGTCTTTGTATGTGTGATGCTATTTATGTTGCTTTTGCAGCAAGGAGCTCTGTATGCCCATTCCTGCTGAAGGCCTGGTAAAGAGGTCAGCAGTACGTAATAAATAAATCAATAAAAACAATAACGATGGCATTTCCTATCGCCCACCCCCAAATTTCATATTTTCGAGAGTCCAAATTTTTCAAGTTGGCACGAACCAAAGACTTTCAGATGGTCAAACCCCTAATTCTGACCACCCTACAAACATTTTAAATGAACGTAATGTTGCCTAGCTCAAATACAATAACGAAAACCAGCAGAGAATCAAGCCATGGAAAGTAAAGTGGACGTTAACTGTGCTGTTTAAAGCGAAGTGTAACAATTGTGATATAGATGTGCAGAAAGTAAAGTGGACGAAAAGATAACTTGCCGCTGGCCGGGACCGAACCTGCGACCTTCGGGTTACGCGCCCGACGCTCTTACTAACTGCGCTACAGCGGCGGTCGTCCCCTCGTCCACTTATCGGCTATTTATGCGCATGCAACCCCGGGAGTGTTAGCGCCGCTCTTAGCCATGAAGGCGAGTGTGGAATACTATTTGTTGCTAAGCACATCGGGAACGCAATCCGAAGGTCGCAGGTTCGGTCCCTGCCAGCGGCAAGTTGTCTTTTCGTCTACTTTACTTTTTCACATCTATATCACAATTGAAGTCGAGGCTTTACCGAAGCCCATCTAACAATTGTGATACCGAGCGGTATCACAATTGTTACAACACTTTAAACAGTAGAATTAACGCCTCTTTATTTTCCTGGGCTTCATTATCTGCTAGTGTTCATTAAGGCTGCGTCAAAAAAAGAAGCGAGCCCTCCAACATTCTCTTTCTACCTCAAATGCAAGCATTCCATGCATTTTCCGTACCATATGCTCCTATTTGGAATACAAAGCGCCACACGTTTTTTTGCGTTACTGACAGTTCTCATGCGGAAGTTCCTTGGCGAGTATAATCGTAGCAAAAACTGTGTTGGCAAGGCAAAAAAGCGTGACGCCCTTAGGAATACACAGGGTTCGAAGAAACTATATGAGGAAGCCTGTATTGTGCGTGGATCAACTTGATATTCGGGGGAGTTTGCAAACTTGGGGGTGACCTAACCTGAAAACTTGTTGTTGGACCAATTTAAAAAAAAATTGTGGTCGGTCAAGGTGACAATTTCAGGATTTCCCTACTTGCGGAAATTAGGGGTTGGGCCATAACACATGTAATGTCACAGTTATACGTGTTGCGCTTGCACACATGTCACGGTTCAGTGCCACACACGATCGGGGGCCAAGCGACACGCATTCAACTTAACTTAGAAATGAGATTTGTATGAGAAAAATCTGCAGCCTACAACAAATTGTTGTAGACTCAGTGCCGTGTATCATTACTATTCAACGCTCAACAATAATCCGAATTAATAATGCATGTGTATTGATCTATTATACGGCCCAGTTCCTCAATAAACCACGGCCGGAAGTTAGTGCCCGTCAAGTATTCCATTCTCATTCGCGATACTGTTCTTTTTTTCCTTCTAAAGCGATGAACCAGTTCACTTACCCAAAAGTTGTACTAATATTAGCCGTTTTATACCTTTTCCTAATTGCGATATTAAATCGCCCGTCTCGTGCACCATTTAGTCGAAAATATTGCACCGCAGTGATAACGCAGCAAGTACTCGAGGCGAAGGGCCAGCGCATCCCGAGGAAGGTACCCGAGAAGCAACGCTACCGAGTACTTTTGAGGTACCAAAATCCAGCGGTGATCCTAAGCCCGTGAATGCCAACATGAAATGGACTGTAATGCGACAGGCCATGCAATTGTGGCGCCGTTATGAACTTACTATACAGATCAGAACAGCTACGCAGTGGTAGCTAACAATGGCCGTAAAAAAAGACTGGCACCACTAGAACTTCGCGAATGCTAAACTATAAAAACTCATTTTAACACATTACGCTCACCAAGAGCGTCTTAATTAGAACAACATTGTTTTGGAAGACATGGCAGCTACTTACACTCGATTCTCCGTGCACCGTGGGTCCATCATCAAGTTGTAAGGATCCTTCTCGACGGGTTCGCGTCACACGCACCACGTGCCATTGGTTCAGAGTGACCTCATTGGGAGACCTGCAGCGCACCAAGAGTGTTAGATGCTTTTCGATATTCCTTCCAAGTAAGATAAAATTGGAGCGCGTACTTCATGTGCTAGAATGGGGAACCCTTTCAGGGAAAGGCCGATTATGGGCGCCTGAATAAAGGAGCCTGCGCAAAAAACGAACTTTTGATGAGGCTTTCTGTGAGGCTGCTACCGTATACACTCTCTGAATGTTACTCCCAGTTAACGCCATAGGAAAATAGGGTTGCCATTGGAGCGCTCGAAAACCGAGGCCTGAGCGGAGGAAGCACAAATGTTTTAAATGAGCATAAAATACCGCTAGAGAGCACACACGAGGAGCGGTAATTGCTGCAAGTTATTCCGTCAGAAGAGAGAAGAAATAGTAGAAAAGGAAAGGCAGGGAGGTTAACCAGTATAGTACAACCGGTTTGCTACCCTACACATGGGGACAGGGTGGGGGAGATTTAAAGATGGAGAGGAAAGAGAGAGAGAGAGAAAGATAGAAAGATAGCACATGACTCAGCACACATAGAATCAGTCGGTCACTCTTGCGTGGTAGCATAGCACACATAGAAACAGTCGCTCACTCTTGCGTGGTAGTTGGTCACTTTTGCGTGGTACGCGACATTTCTGTCACAGGCGCTTGGCCAAGTTCGTCGCTCTCAAAAACCTCAGCAGTGCCTTCGTCGCCTTCAGTTGTGATGTCTTCTGTTGACAACATGCAAGTATTGTTTGAACAGACATTTGTCTACTGTCAAGGCGCGCTAGAACGGACGCCAATGACTGTCTGTGAGCATTATATACCGGACAGTCGCACAGGACGTGGTGTAGCGTCTCCTCGCAACGACAGGCATCGCAGAGAGCGTTGTCGGCCATTCCAATTCGAAAGGAATAGGATTTCGTAAATGCCACCCCTAGCCACAAACGATAAAGCAGTGTGGCCTCTCTTCGGCGGAGTGCAGTTGGCATACAGATATGCATCAAAGAGGACAGGTGGCGTTGACGATTAGTCCGGTTGGTTTGGCTGCTTGGTGGGCACCGTAGAGCGAGCGTGATCTCCTGTGCAAGACCTCGAAGACTGCTGGCAGCGTCAGACCTTGAAAGTGGGATGGTATCTTCCTGTGTGCTTTCATGAGCTGTCCGAGCGGCATTATCGGCCTGTTCGTTCCCTATGACGCCGCAGTGACTTGGCAGCCATTGAAACGTCACGTGGTGCCCTTTCTCATATGAAGTGTGGAGAAGACTTCGAATTTCAAATACGAGCTGTTCGTATGGCCCGCGATGCAGAGCAGATAGCACAGATTGTAGGGCTGCCTTTGAGTCGCTGAAGATAGACCAATTTTGAGGTGGTTCCCGATTAACCAAACAAAGTGCAGCGCGCAGAGCAGCTAGTTCCGCAGCTGTCGACGTCGTGGAGTGGTCGGTCCTAAAGCTGATGGTAATAGCTCTTGCTGGGACAACCACCGCACCGGACGAACACTGGATGTTTGTGGAACCATCTGTATATATATGTACACTGTCCGCATACTTCTCGTACAAAAGAAGCAGAGACAGTTGTTTCAACACAGGTGACGACAGCTCAGATTTTTTCCGGATCCCTCGTACACTGAGTTGAACTGTCGGTCGAATAAAACACCAAGGGGGCATCGGTGGTTTAGATGCAGTGGTGAAGCCCGAGGGAAGTTTGTCGTTGTACTTGACGATAGTTTTAGAAAATGATGCTTGGCGCCTCTCTGAAGGCAGTGTCGCAAGGTGATGACAGGGAGCACGTGCAAAATGTCTGACGTGCGTTCTCAGGACTTCCACCGTAATGTGAGTTTGCATTGGATGGTCACGAGCAATCGCAATAGTTGCCTCTATTGACGTACATCTGGGCAAACCAAGGCACGCCCTGAGTGCTTGAGCTTGTACTGCCTGCAGAACACGAATATTGTTCTTACAAGTATTACTCAGCACGGGCAGGCTATATCTAAGAAAACCGAGAAAGAGCGCTCTGTAGAGTTCCAGCATTGCGTCTACTGACATCCCCCACGTCTTTCCTGCCAAGAACTTGAATAACTGGGAAATCGCTGTCAGGCGCTGCTTCAGGTAGGCCACGTGCGGGCTTCAACATAGGTCCCTGTCGATGATTACGCCAAGAAACCTGTGAGTTCTGGCATAAGGAATGGGCCGCCCGTTGATTGAGATGACATAAGGTTTCATTAGTTTCCGAGTGAATGCCACTAGTGCGCATTTTTCTGGTGATATGCTGAGACCTTGTTTACACAAGTAGCTAGCTGTCAAAGTTGCTGCTATTTGAAGCCGCGCACGTATCTGAGGACATGTGACTGCCGAAGTCCAGACACAGATGTCGTCTGCGTATATTGAAACCTTGATGGTAGTTGGCAAGTAGTCAGCAAGCCCAATAAGTGCGAGGTTAAATAGCGTCGGGCTGAGAACTCCGCCTTGAGGAACGCCCCTGGAGGTATAGCGTCGTGTAGTTGGGCCATCGTCTGTTAACAGAAAGAATGACCTTGCAGCCAGGTAACTTGCAATCCACGAAAAAATTCGACCACCGAGGCCAACCGCCGCAAGTGCATCGAGAATGGCCTCATGTAATACGTTATCGTATGCACCTTTCACATCTAAGAACAAAGCTGCAGATAGTCGCTTACGGGACTTTTCGTGCTGAACATACGAAACGAGATCAACTACATTGTCGATGGAAGAGCGGTCACGTCGGAAACCAGCCATGGAATTCGGGTAAATCTTGTAGTGTTCAAGATACCACTCAAGGCGGCCAAGGATCATTCTTTCCATCATCTTTCCTACGCAACTGGCTAGTGCAATTGGGCGGTATGAGGCGAGTTCGAGGGGCGATTTGCCCTGCTTCAAGAGAGGCACCAAGCGGCTTACTTTCCAGTCGTCGGGAACATTGCCATCCTGCCATGAGGAGTTGTAGAGGCTCAGCAATTCTCTCCTTGCGGCTCCTCCCAGGTTGCACAAGGCTCGATATGGTATACCATCTGGACCCGAAGTGCTAGAACGCCTGCAGAGAGCTAGTGCCGCCTCGAGCTCCTCCATTGTGAAAGGGAGGTCCATGCGGCAGTCACGGGAATGGGGGACGTCACCTCGGGCTGGAGAATCTGGACGAGTCGTTTGGTTGGTGATCCGCGCACAAAAATCTTCTGCGACATCGATGTCTTGCCGCCCTTCAAAGAGTGCGAGCGCTTTGAATGGAAAACGTTGCTCCGGAAGGCAACGCAGACCTTGCACAGTTTTCCAAATGTGGGAAAGTGGCTTGCGGGGGTCTAGCGTCTGGCAAAACCTTGTCCAACGTTCCGACGCTAATTTATCCATGCGACGCTGAATCTTGTTTTGCATCCTCCTGGCTGCCCTAAGGTCGTGAATTGATTTCGTGCGCCGATATCGACGCTCCGCCCGGCGCCGCAGTGCTCGAAGTCGTTCCAACTCTATGTCGAGATCGTTTCGCGTGGAAGAGATTGTCAACGTGCGAGTGGCCTTTTGCATTGTACTCTTAATTGTTTGCTGTAACCCAGATTGTAGGCCCTCGCTGCAAGCATCTTCCATGTCAGATTTGAAGGTGGTCCATTGAGTCGCTCGAATGGTCTTCCGTAGACCAGATCTTGACAAGCCTTTGATGCTAAGGTAGATGGGAATGTGATCACTCCCGTGTGTCTCAACATCTGGAAACCACTTGACACATCTGGCGAGAGAGTTAGAGACAAAAGCAAGGTCGAGGGAGCTGCCGTATGTCACGCCTCGAAGAAAAGTGGGGCAACCATCATTCAGGAGAGTAAGGCCATAGTGGTAGGCGGCGCTTGCTAATCTTCGTCCTCTTGCATTTGTCCTTGGACTTCCCCATGCAGGGTGGTGCGCATTGAAATCTATGATAACCCATGGAGCAGGACAAACACTCAAGATATCCGCTAATCTTCGTGAATCGAAATTGCTTGAAGGCGATATATACACGCCTATGAGAGTAAACAGGAGTTTGTTCTTTTTAACGGTGATGCATACATATTGATTGTCATCGTGAGGCGCAATTGGTTGCACCACATAGGTGAGTTCACGACGAACAAAAACGATGATTTTGCTGCATGCACCGTTTGTTGAAGACATGACAGCTTCGTATCCTGACAATCTGGTTGGCTTCGACAAATTGGGCTCACAAATGACGATCAGTGGAAACACATTACTATACACAAACTGACGAAAATCTGAAAGGCGTGATTTAAGCCCTCTGGCGTTCCATTGGATGATGGACGCTGATTTGACTTCTTGACGGAAGGATGAGGTATGGGTAGCCATCTTTCTATTCGAGAGATTCAAGCACTGGGCTTAAGGCGTCCAGCACTTTAAGTGCGCTTCGAGCTGATGTTGTTCCCATGTCCACTAATATCGCTCGGATGGCTCCCATGAGGGAACGCAGCACCGAAATGACTTGACGATCTGTTTTAGGTATACCATCTATGACTGGAGATGGCTCCGGTGGAGCGGCGACCTTCCGAGGTTCCTTGTCAAGGGGCCGGGTCGGAAGCGTAGGCCATTCCTCTGGAGGAAGATGCTTATCCGCTGCCTTCGTGGAACTGGTGGGCACTTTCGCGGCGCGACTGAGTGGTGCCGCCACGGAGTGGGCACTATCATTTCGAGCATGCGCGTTCTTAGAAGACGTACGATGACGCCGACGTCGACGCCGACAGTTGACAACTTCGGCTGCCTCCCTGTGGGTCGAGTTGTCTCGAACCATTTGCTTGAGAACCGCACGCTCCTTCTTGATGCGAGGACAGTCTTTCGACGAGGCAGCATGAGGACCGCTGCAGTTGGCGCACTTCAGAGTAGTGGCACGGCAGGTGTCTTCTGCATGAGGTTCAGCGCAACGGGGACAGAGTAGCGAGTTGGGGCACACGCCTCTGATGTGTCCTAGCCTGAAGCACTGATGACACTGAAGCGGCTTCTGTATGAATGGCCGAACCGGATGGCGGAAATGTCCGACTTTCACGTGGGATGGTATGCAATCCCCCTTGAAAATCAATTTTACGCAGCGCGTATTCCCAAGGCGACGCACTTGCGTAATGACAATGCCCTCGTTTGCCGGCTTGGTGAGGGTAGGTAAGTCAGCACTGGGAATGGCAATGTCGATGTCGTAAATTACACCGGCTATAGATGTATCATCCATCGGGATAAAGGGGCGCATTTTAATGCCGCCTAGCTCCGTCATTTGTTGAAGCTGCCCCAGAGCACTCACGTTGTTCACGTCTATGGCAAGGATGTTCTTCCGTGGATTAATTCTGATGTCTTTAATTTGATCCGGCACCGCACGTTCCAGAATAACGGATAGGGCTTGCCTGTTCAGCAGTCGTAGGTTGCTTGAGGGATCCTCCGGCATGAAGATGATGACATGCGGCCAGCGCGCAGGCCTTGACTGCATAGTCGCTGTACTCGCAAGCGTCGAAGGCGGTGCGTTGATGATCTTTCTCTTCGCCCTCTTACCCCGGACGGGTATGAAGCTGTCGTCTGATGTGTCGTCTTCTGACATAGAGTACAGCTCGGTGTCCTCAGTGTCACTGGGTGAGCCAACTCGCTTCCTTGCGATTGACGGCCACGATGACTTCTGGCCAGACGGGCCTCTGGCCTGCTCCGCGTCCATGACCGCAAGGCGGGGAGGCGAGGCACCTCGAAAAAGCGAAGGTTTCACTAAAAATTCAGAGAGCACAGAAACGAGCGTTCTGCCAAGAAGACACTTCGTCGTCTTCCTCCAGAAGAATACAGAGATAGTACGTAAGCAAGCGTTCGAGGGTGTATGTCTAGGAAGAGGAGGAAAGAAAGGCAGGAAGTTCAACCAGACACGCGTTTGCTATTCTATGCTGGGGGAGAGAGAGAGATAGAAAGAACATACAAAAACATTCGGCAGATCCCACGCGTAGTGGGTTTCATGTGAAGCAGTCAGCGAGTACTTCTATGCTGTATTTTATGGCTTTGAGCCTAGCGTTGCGAGGTGGATAAGTGTAGTAGCTGTGTGTACATCGTGGGCTTACCAGGCACGTAGACAACAACACTGGCGTTTAAAGGGTGACTTACGGTGCGACGTAGCGTCAGCCCTCACGTTAGAGTACATACGTCAGTATTATCGAAACTAAGTGCACTTTATGGTGCAATCATGTGAATAGGATACGTAACTTTCGTTAATGTATGCTTCCGGGGTCGAGAAATGCTTCAAAAATTGAGGGACCCTTAAGCTTCGCCTTTAAGAGTTGAACGCGACAGCGGAATCCGGCCCCTAGTGCGCACATCAACCACTAAGTGCATACTTAATAATGTGTGTTGTTACACACACACACACACACACACACACACACACACACACACACACACACACACACACACACACACACACACACATGCGCTCCATGTGCGTGCGTGCGTGCGCGCGCGCGTGCGTGCGTGTGTGTGTGTGTGTGTGTGTGTGTGTGTGTGTGTGTGTGTGTGTGTTTAGCATGGTCTTAGCGGCGATGGGTGCACTATACCGGCTTTTTAGAAGCATGGCATCGCGCAAAAAACGTAGTTTGATATCCTCGTCAATGCGCCTACAAATCGCCGAATGTGCTCATTTTCGTAGTGACACCTGCCGAACAAAATAAAGAAGAATGCTCAAAGGCTGTGCTTAGTTTGTAAGGCACACGGCAAGAAGTCCGAGAGCAGATGGGAATGCGAAAGATGTGATGTTGGTCTTCACATGAATGTGTACTTCAAAGTTTTTCACACACGAAAATCGCACTGAAGCAGTTGATGAAGTTAAGCGTCGCCATGCGCGATTGTGCGCTTCTGCCATGCAACATTAAATGCGTTAAGGAGACTCCTTCCACTACAGGGCATTTATGTAGTGTTTTTTTTTTTTTGGAAGCAATTGCAAGTAACATCGTGGCTTTGTGGCAGGACACATGCTTGCCACGCAAATGGCCCGGGTTCGATTCTCGATGGGACCGGAGATTTCTATTGTTTATTTTATTTGCATCTTTCTTGATTTTTTGGTCACAAACGATTTTTCGTTCACAACCAACGACGCAACGACGCCGTCATCGCCAACGCCTACACCGGAATTTCTGCGACACGAGCTCTCTAACGCTATCGCGTTATTATAGCGTGCTGAATCACGTTTATTAGAGCGCTACAGAAAACCCAAGCCTAAGTCTGCGGCGCGACGACAGCGCCGCGCTGCGGCTCTGGAGGCAAGCTCTGGCGCAACTGGGTGCAAGCGCAGCCGGCTCAACCTGTTTGTCGGCAGCGGGAACACACGCGCGCGCGCTGCTCAGGCGGTGCGCAGAACTGGGGCGCCGTGCCAACAGCTTGGCGCTGAACCGAGAGGCTTGCTGTGTGAAGCTGCATTTCCACGTTGGCAGAAGCGACCCCGCGGAAGCGCAAGCGATGTCCGAAGTATTGCGGTGTCGTGGCCTGCCACAACAGTGCAGACAACACCATGGCACGCCATTCACGTGTGAAACTGTATCAGTTCCCGGGCGTGTCGCACGAGAAATAAAGGCGGCAAGCGTGGATAGTTGACAGCGCTGTGTCGCCTTCTATTTCGGCTGTCTGAGTTCATCGCTTTCGTTCGTTCCGACTACCTGAATCGGTAAGTAACGCGGCGCATGTACGCAGCGACTACAGTAATGATTACTCGCTGTCTTCTCGCAGTGTGAAAGTCCAGCTCCGGTTGTAGGTGAAACAACTTCGTGTTTTGATTCCGCGTGTTCGTGAGACCTAAACGTCGTTGTTGAACGTTCACACTCGGAATATACCGTTAGCGTTGCGCGGTTGGTTGAATTAATAGACCGATCTCACCAGATGATCTGCGCATGCGCGAGTTTCCGACAGCGGCACTGCCGCCATCTAGTTAGTACTCTGAGCGCTGCTGGTGCGGCTGCTTGCTGCGTGCTTCAGGTATATTGTCGTTTGGCATGAATCCTTGGCACAGGAGACGATTGAACGCTGTGTTAAACTGTGTCCGGACCTCTCATGTATGTTATTTTACTTTAGGTTACACTGCATATCCTAGCTTTAGGAGAAAAAAAAAAGAGCGGTAGACAACGTTTACATGTGACCAGGTCGGTCTCGTCGTGTTGATGGGCGCGCGTCGCTTCACTGAATAAGTATTAGTTAAAAAAAAAAGACGAGAAATCATGTTCCTGTCTTCATGAGAGCAAAAATCTTTAGTGAGCGTCAGCACGCGAGCGATACAAGTTACAGTGTGCGGAAAATAACTTGCCCAAACGTAGAGCTCTCCGCGACTACGAAGACGGGAAGAAAACAAACCGATGGGACGAAAAAAAGAAAGCTTTTTTGCGCTTCTTTCTTGTTCAAGCAGTACTTTCAATGTACGTACACTGTGTTGTCAGCGCAGGACTTCGAGCACAGTGATGCGTTAAACGTGAATGAATATCAGACGGTCGCCGTGAAGCAGGTTAGAAGCGCGCCCGCGGGGCGACGACTAGCCGCATGCCGTTTGCAAAAGTTTAACGTCACGGAAATCTTGTGAACGGCAAAATATTTCCTGCTGCACAAGGGATAGATGAGTCAGTAAGAGGTTTTGGTGACACACACAATGTGGCGGATGAGCAGTAGCCCGCTCAGGACGGCGGCGGCAGCCTCAGCTGATTGCTCGGCGCCGATGTCGTCGCTAAGCCTATACTGCTTCGAAGCTGCAGTGTATAGGTTTGTATACGTTCGTTAAGAGCCGCCTACGCTTATATAAGAAGCTAAGCTTTGCTACTGCTGTTGCTGCTTTACGCTGCGTTCGCTATAATGTCACATTTTGAAAAGAATAGGGAAATCCCGGCGGCGAAGTTGGCTGCGATGCCGGAACGGTCGCAATTTCGCCGTGCACTCCATGAGGCGAGCTGTAAACATAAGTTTGCCCAAGCAACCACGGATATCCACTCAGTATCCATGCAAGAGCCCAACGTCCATTGCCAGTGTGGGACATTCATTGGATGTACATTAGAGATACCATAGTGGATATCCATTTTTGGAGTTGTGACGTACAGAAGTTATAATCGATTATGGATCTTCAAAAGATATTCATGTATGACTTTGTGAAGGAGTCCACAAATGAACGTGTATTCACTACGTAAGCTGAAACAGCAGCTTTCTTACACATGGCAATGCGCATCGTCACAGGTCATAATCAGAAAATTATTTAGAGTGGAACCCCAATTATACGACTGTGAGGGGTCCACGCAAAACCGTCGTATAATCCGGGCGTCGTATAATCGAAAAACTAAGAATATAGGCAGTGGCAATCAGCCTTGGCCAGAAAAGGGGAACAGACCACCTGAATAAGCCCACGACACGACCCTGTGCTTTTCCAAGGAAGGCAGATTAAATTATTTTTGAAAATGGCAGCGGACGGCAGCATTACTTAGTTGAAAGAGGTATGAGCGAATCGTCATCCTCAACTTCAAAAATTGAATCCAGTGCGCATCTTTCTCCCTATACGCCTTGTGCACCGCCTATAGAGGCGCCACTGATAGCCACCTAGCGGGCGTCGCCGACAGTACGTGCGGGAAGCCGAGCAGACGACAGCGCTTTGCACAGCTTTGCTGTGAGGAGATGAATGAAGTTTGCGGCTGCTATTTCCCCTTCGTGCGGGTGCCAGACAACTAATTCTGCACTGGCAGCTGCAGGAAAGGCGCGGGTCTCTACGAAAGTGGACTTGTGCACGATGTTTGTCACGAACGAGCGCTTAAAGGGGTGGTGCCATCGAATTTCGAGGCTATAACAAGCCTGTTGTGGGTTTCCTCTGTATGCAAGGACACTCCACACGAAGGGTCGGACACAGCAAACGTCTAGAATATATTTTAATTTACTTCGAAAGTGTACCTAAATGCCCATTCTCCCGATCGAAACCCATCGCTAGCGCGCCAACTCTGACGTAGCTGTATAGGAAAGGCAACGAAAGTTGTAGTGACGTCACACCAGGTCTGCTGTAGTCATGTGAGTGACCTCCGGACCTCTGCCACCTCCGCAACGTACATACCGGCTGTAGTGAACTAGAATATATTCTAGTTCACTGTAGTACCGGCAAAGCATCGGTTGCTACATCACTCGCCGAGTTTCGATCGCTTCCTGGCTAAGTGCGTCACAGCCTTGTGTGGTCACGTGACCAAGCCTCCTACACTTCTACGTCACTGCCCAGCCTCGGCGCCCAGAAACCGAAACCGAAAGTTGTCCACATCAAAAGGCGATATTAAATTATTTAGCGAGAATACATGAATCTTGGTGCGTGCATCATGCTTCCTGGAGCTATAGGAAACGCTTACAGCAAAGAACGCGCAAGCCACAAACATGGTGGCACCACCCCTTTAACTAAGCGCACGTCGCCGATTTCGAACCGCGGCATGAAAGCCTGGCGCCGACGGTTCGTGCGCGATAAAGTCACTGTAACGGGAAAAGTACCGCGTTCCTTTTCTCTTCACCGCCGCGCCCTTCCGGCGGCTTCGCCACATAAAGGGGCCAGCTCGCTCGCCTCGCTAGTGTCTCCCGGCCGCAGACGCACGGCGCTTTGGAGGGCGATTGTTTTTATAGGCTCGGGAAAGCGTGCAGGAACATTACGACATCCCGTATCGTTTTGAAACTTCATCGAAAGCCTATCGAGGCATCGAAGAATGCCCGGGTAAGGCCCTCTTTGCCATTCCCGGCGGGAAAAAGGATGCCAAACGACGGGCTGTGTGGCTGCACAGAATTAGGCGGGCAAAATTTGTTCCCACGACTGATACCCACATTGTGAGGTAAGCGCTTCATTGCGAATTCGCGAATGTTTCGGGGAATGTTTGCGCCTACCCTGCACTAGTGCAGCTTGTTTCGCGTGGTTGTCGCAGGAGGTTCATGCACAATAACATTTTATTATGTTTGGCGTAAAATTGACGCCTTTGGGCTCACATATAATGATCAGCGCGCTATGAAAACTGACTGCTACACATTGATCCTGCCTGACGTGACTGTATGACGAACACAAATTCATAATGGTGTAATAGTAGCGCAAAAACACAAATAACAGGTGGTAGCATGAAAATAATGACTGATGCTCTCGCGGCCGGTTCGCTTGCTTGATATGCACCAAAATCGGTATTACGTGACGTGACTGTGTGACCAACATATATACCGTGCAGTAACATGAAAATAATGGTACGCATGTCATGTAAAGCACGATTTACATGCCATGCTCATGATGCTCTCGCGTCCGGTTCGCTTGCTTGATATGCACCAAAATCGGTATTGCGTGACGTGACTGTAATGCGAACGTAAATAATAGGTGGTAACATGAAAATAATGGCACGCATGTCATGTAAGGCATGATTTACATGCCATGCTCATGATGCTCTCGCGGCCGGTTCGCTTGCTTGATATGCACCAAAATCGATATTGCATGACGTGACTGTATGACCAACATAAATACCGTGCAGTAACATGAAAATAATGGTACGCATGTCATGTAAAGCATGATTTACATGCCATGCTCATGATGCTCTCGTGGCCGGTTCGCTTGTTTGATATGCACCAAAATCGGTATTGCGTGACGTGACTGTATAGGCCTCCAACGCTCAAGTTTGCGCAGCGCCGTCCGCCGCCCCAGCGGAGAGAGGGGAAAACTCCGGTAGCTGGGACGGGTCGCTCTTGCTTGGCTTTCCCATCGCGCGCGCGGAGAACGTGCTCCCCGGGGCTTTTATCTCGCATTTTTCACGCTATGGGTGCCGTTCCTTCGTCGTACTCGAAAGCAGGCACGCAGTCCTGCTGCATTGTGAACTGTCACAAAAGTTTAAAAATGTCGAAGAGCCGAAAACTTCCTGTCATGTTCTACCGTTTCCAATGCAAGCAGTCCGAGGAGCAGAGGCGTCAAGAGTGGATTATGGCAGTTCGCCGCGATGCTTTCGCGGTCTTGTCACCTTGAAGCAGTTTTTGTCGTACACAGTATTACGAACTATTAACGGGGAGAAACGCGATGATCGTGCTCATTTGAAAGGGAAGTGCGTTTGTGAACCGAAGTTACAACAAATAGACAGCCACTGTACGTTTCGAGATTGCGCGCTGGCTTTCCGAGTCAACCATATGTAATGTTGCAGCAGCGGAGCATTTGGGCTTATTACACCACAGTTTAAATAACGTACCGTGAGTACTAAGTGTTTAATTCAGCTGATTGCGGTACATTTCCCGTCGCGGCTCCCTGTAAAAAGAATTAAGCTGTATGTTTGCACTGAGCGTTTATATTGGCCTTGCATGCGACACGCCGTGATTGCTTAGAAGGCTGAAGTGTTGCGCTGCTAAAATCGTGGTGATGGGTTCGATTCACGCATACAGCAGCTGCATTTCGATGGGAGCGAAATGCACTAACACCGGCGTACTTAGATTTACGTACACGTTAAAGAAACCCAGGTGGCCGAAATTAATCCGAATTAATCCACCACGGCGTGCCTCGTATTAATGTCATGCGTTCGGCACGTAATAAAAAGCCTTGCATGCCGCTTTGGAAACGAGCTGAAAAAAGAACCAAGGTGGCAATTAAATTTTCGATGGCTTCGCGAATTCAGATGCGCTTATTATTGGGCATAAATCTCGGCATAATCATAAACATGCGCGATCCCAGTGGGTATTGTATAGTATCAGGGGCGTAGCCAGAAATTTTTTCGGTGTGCGTGTACATATACGCAAGCAAAATTGAAAATTTTCGGGGAGGGTTTGAACCCCCCTCCCCCTTGGCTACGCCCCTGTATAGTATGATGCTGACCAAGCGGGCGGCTGTCGAAACAACCAAAGCGACATTCGAATAAGCGAACACGGTGCGTGATCAGGCGTCGATATTATTCGAAATGAAACACGCCTCTGCAAGAAACATGCATCGTCGAAGTGGGCATGAAACATTTATTTATTTTTTGTTTGCGTATATCATTATGCTGTCAAAGGGAGCTCTAAAAAAATCCAAGGCGACATTAAACTTGCGATCCGACGTTGTTATCATTCGATGCAAACCTCGGCAAAAGTGAAACTCCCACGAAACTGAACACTGCGCATTGCGATGCAGCCAGTGACTCAACAGGGCAGATGTAAATTTATGCTCTTCACACTGAGCTCATAATAAATTTAAAGCCGCACGACAAACTTGGCATCCAAGCAATTGAAAAGTTATCAATAGAAAACGCACGCGAAAGCGTGCTGGATGGTTGCTGACAGCTCCGAGTATACACGACTGCCGCAACGAATGTGCATTTTACCGGTAACATAATTACAGAACTCGCGCAGTCACCTCCCTACTCATGTCAAAGAAATGTGCCCGTTCAGCATCGGCACGCACGTAGCGTTCGCACAAACAGCATCACCCTTGACGACTTGCTCGGTCCCGAAAAGGTGGTCGATCAACCGTCCTCCTCTGGTAAGATTCCCACCGTTAAAACGTTTTTTTCCATCTCTGGGATCTTTCTAAACCTTCAGAGCAAGCGACACGTGAAGCTGCACGTGCACGGCGAGCAAAGAACAGCGCGTGCAGGGTGCCTGAACGTGCGGAGACAGCGCAGTCAAAAGCCAGGCGCGGGGAGAGAAGCGACCGGTTTTCGCAAGAAAGGCGGCGAAACGCGTGCGACGCAGCGCCCCCTGGCCGAGCTTGGGAGGCCTATGACCAACATAAATACCCTCATGATTTTCACGTTACCACTTGTCATTCGTGTTCGTCGTACAGTCACCTCACGCTATACCAATTTGGGTGCATTTCAAGCTAGCGAACCACCCGCCATCGCAGCATGCGTGTGGCAAGTAAGTCATGCCGTACATGACATGGAAGTCATGATTTTCATGTTACCACCTATCACTAACGTTCGTCATACAGAAATAGCTCGTCATAAAAATTTTGGTATATATGCATTTCAATTAAACGACGGCGAGCGCCCCGAAACCATGTCATGTAAATCATGTTTTACATGGCATGTCTGTCATGATTTGCACGTTATAACCAGTCACTTATGTTCGTCATACACTCTTGTGACGCCATAACAATTTTGTTGTGTATCAAGCTATCGAAGCGGCCGCGAGCGCACCATGAGCGTGGCATGTAAATCATGCCGTACATGGCATGCATGTCATTATATTCATGTTATCACCTTAATTTAAATTCCTCATACAGTCGTGTTATGCCATACCAAATTTGGTGTACCTCCCATTAACGAAGCGGCCAGGACAGCACAAAGTCGGGGGCGGATAGATAGATAGATAGATAGATAGATAGATAGATAGATAGATAGATAGATAGATAGATAGATAGATAGATAGATAGATAGATAGATAGATAGATAGATAGATACGTATAAAGTCACAGAAATTCGCTAAGAAATGCTTCGCATTTAATAAATGCAGACAGCCGAGCGCGTAAATGCCGCGCGGTTCGCATTTCTTTATCGCGTTAGTACGCGTGCGTGCACATGTAGGCAAGTGAAAATTGCCGCTATTTCTTTCCTAATCAGTGAGAGAACAACGGTATGCTTCATTCGGGGCTGCAAAAGCGCACGCAATGCGTAAAACATGCGTTACTACACGTGAAATCAACACCGCACCGCCGCAGCTTCGGCCGCGCTGGACCAAATATGGCGGGGCGCACGACGGTCGCGGTACTTTTCCCGTTCCAGTGACATTAGTGCGCGACAGAGCGCGCGCATCGAAAAAAAAAAAGGCGCCGGGAGTGCGCCCGCGCGCCTCTTACCCTCTCCGCAGAAGACGCCACCGACACAGCCAACGAACGCGAAAGATCGGGATATTCGAGAAAGCAAAGCCGAGCCAGCGGCGCCGTCTGATTCCGCAGACGAATCGGTGAGAGGATCACGCCCTTTCCCTAGCGTTCGTTGTGCTACGCACAGACGAATCATACGCACCTTCCCGAACCCAGGCGCGAGCCGATACAGGCTGACACAGGCAATGCAAGCGCAGCAAGCGCGCGGAGGCAGAGTCAGTCAGTGCGGAGTTAGTCGGCGAAGAAGTTATCTCGTTCTAGTGATAGCATCGTTCGCTCGACCGCAGAAGACGTGTTGATTGATGATCTAGTGCTGTGAGTTAAGTATCAAGACATGACAGTGGCAAGTTTTGAAGAGGGTCGCCGAGAAGACATGTGATGACCGACTGCGGAGGAGAACGAACGTCCGCGTGGAGTGAATCGTCATGCCGGTGAATATCAAGGGTGCGTCGCGCAGACCAGCGTAACAAGATCCAGCTATGAGGTGCAGCTCGTGGTGAACATCCGCTTTGTTTTGTTTACAAAGGTGACGTCTCAATCACTTCTTGTACTTTCTGAAGTCAACCATTGCTGCATTTCTATTTCTGTAAATAATAAATATAGAACTTAGCTTGTAATAGCGCGGTACATGTACCGCGCTAGTACAAGCTAAGTTCACGGATGACCAACTCGCCCGAACTACAACACTTAAGAAATATAGAACGTTTGAGCGAAGTGCCCTGCACGGCGGTCGTACCGAACCAACGCATGCTCAGGCTGATGACGTTGGTCGTCTACCAGTGTCAACATCACCGAGTGCATCCAGCGAGCACCGATATGGCAGAACGAAAGCATTAGAACAAGAAGCGGCGTGTTAACCCGCACAATGACGAAGCGGCTCGTCTTTGCCAACGAACAGCGGCGATCCACTGCTTCCGTCGCTCTTGCTCAGGAGGCCTTGCGGTAAGTGAGTAAAACCGTGTTCCGGGCGCGTTTTTTGTAGGTCTTTGAGCACTCCACTCCACAGCAATTGTTATTCGACATCCCTTGAAGTTTCGGCCACCACACATACGACGAACGTTGCTTATTTCACTACGGGAACGTGAACAACGCGGAAACACACGTACAACGACGTAGGAAACCACGGCGGCCGTCTGCTTGCTTTCCCGAGAGCAATGATTGAGTTCGCCGCCTATGGTGCTTCCGTCGGCGCGCACTAGGCGTATAAATCGAGTTCAAAAGTTGCCTGTGCGTGAAAACGAAACCGAAACCGCGTTGGCAACAGCCTCCCGTCAGGGGAGTCAGACACAGCGTCATCGCCATCACATAATGGCGACAGAGCACGAGTTTGCGTAGAATGCTTTCGTTAGGGGGGCTACTTTCGTGCTCGACTGAGCTGTGTGCATCGTATTTGTGCCCCTGTGAAGTGCGACTAGTGATGTCCCGCTTTTATTATGAACGTTCATGTCAAGCGAAAGTTATTTTGTACGGTGAAAATAGCTGCGTCGCGTCCTTTTGCGTGCTCAAGACCTGTGACTGCGAGTGCCGCAAACGAGGGCAGGAGACCAGCTGTATGTCGACCAGGAAAAGTTTCCACGGACAGAAAACGTGAAAATATTTCGATCTCAATGACCGGTCAGCTGAAGCTACTCAGTGTGGAGAGAGCTTGTCTAGGTAACGACCCTGGATACGGATGCAACCGAGGCGTATCCAGAAGCTATCTTATAAGCCAGGAAAAATGGATTGCAGAAGCGCATGAACTGCCAGGAGAATAAATTTACTGTCTCACTCTCTACTTTTGTAATTGTCAACGTAGGGGAACGAGAGTTCTTATTGTGCACTCGCGAATACTTGGTCAGCGTTCAGATACAAGTAAAGAAGGTGATTTGTTTTTCTCGGGTGGCATCAGAAAGTCGTCGTAAGATGCGGGGTCGGTGTAAAATTGCGTCGTATAACGAAGTTTTTTAATACGTTATTTCTATGGGGATTTTGCCGGGACCAAACCGATTCGTCGTGAAGTGCGGGTCGTCGCAAATGCGGGGCACGCATAATCGAGAATCCACTACTAGGTTTAGAACCCAGAAACATCATTGAGGTACCACGTACAATCAAATATTTTCATGTGTAGCCCTTACTAATCGAAATATAACATTGACTTGTTCGCTTGGTTGTTCTATTATACTGTTACGTGAATGACGACTCGGTAGACTGTAGTCCGTAGACTATTTACACGATATATTTACAGTAGCGGTTGCAGCGCTGATCGGTTCAGCTCAGAGCCCGAGTGGAGAGAGATCTTCCTTCTCTTCGTCCGGCGCACACGCGCATGGTTCGAGGAGCTGGCAATATGCATGTAACAATACAGTTTAGTTGTGTAACTGCACATATGGCAGCCCAAATGACTGAAATAAGAACTAGTATATGCATCTTCTGCTGGCCTTCTACTTCATTTAAAAACCCTGCTCAACATTACTGAAGACCTATGAAAATGTCACTGCCTTGTGTTTACACGCAATGCCTGTGCATTGTTTTGTATTGTATTTGCATTGTTTTGTTTTGTATTTCATTTATCTTTAAATATGTATATAATTTACTTGCCTGAGTGCACTTGGGTATCAATTGCATTCCTTGGTGAGTCGCTCTGGGCATGCACCCTTATGCTTTCCATGACACTTAGGCATTGTTCAGTGCTCACAGGTTGAAACTGTGCAATGTAAAGCTAAGTTATGAATGCAATTTCATTTCTAGCATCTTCAGTTCATGTCGTATTGGTGTAAATTCAACTTTAACCCTCATATCAGAGGCAATGTTACTTTTGGCAGCTGCATTTGTAACAACATAACGCACTTAACTTGAGCAATTGTGCATACCAGTCGTTATTCTGACGCAGACACTTGGGCTAGTTGGTGATAACTTAACTTGGGCGTCTGAGCAAATGTAAAGGAATCCTCGAGTAAGGAACGGACACGTAGGCGCCCTTCCTGTGTACGTGTCTCTTCCTTATTTGAGTGTTGCTTTGTGCTTGTTGTTTCAATCTGTGGGCACTGTACATTCAGGCACAACATACGTATAAAGTCCATAATATGTTCACGACAGGATCCCGTTATGGATATCCTGTGAATCTGCAAAAATGTTTTTTTTTCAACATCTGTCGAACCTCCGATAGAGCTCCAGCGGAGATTTACGGATCTCCAGTGGATATCCATTACATCAGATACGAATATATACTGGATTCCTGAGGGATATCTGTGGTTGCTTGTATCACAGGCATCGTTCACGCTAGACACTTGACAGTCGTGATCGTTTTTGATGAGAGGTCGGTTTAGGTGTCGCTATATATTTGAGCGATCGCTGTTTTGCCCGGAAAACACGTTGTATCCAACCTGTCGCCGCTGGCGGCGATCGCCCCGACGAGGGGACCGAGCACACGTTGTATGAAGTTTTGCTGTCGCTGATCGGCACATCAGTAGTGCAGAAAGCTTGTTATGACGCAGTAGACTGTTGCTAAATTAAAATGCATTATACACACGGAATTCACAAACACGGTGAACAATACACGTTGAAAGTGCGCGGTAGTTGCCGCTCCGTCCGACTTCGTTGGCTGTCGCACACACTCCTGTCGGAGCTTGACATCCTTTGAAAACACGTAAAATCCGAGTCATTTTGCTTCAGGTTGCTGTTGTAACATCTCAGCTTGCAGCATGTGAACCCAACCATCGCGATTCATCCAAATACGGCCCCTAAAGCTCGATAATGCAGCTCGCCGGTGCACCAGCTATATACAGCTGAACGTACCGAGTACTCTAAGTACCGACATGCAATGCGGCAGCGGTGGCGTAGTGCAACTCGCGGTGAGATCGGTATATTGAGCTCAGCCAGCGCCTCCTCTATTTTTCTGTGCCTGGGCGAAGGAGCGGAGCGCAATGGGAACCGACCGTCAGCGTTAGTGCGGCTTTTGGCCGCCGGGCGCCGCCACCGTAGTAGACCAGCCGTCGCGTCTTCGCTCGCGGAACGAATGACGTGGCTGCATTCGAAGCTGCTATATGGTTCAGTTTTCGGCTGTATTCGCGTTGTTTAAACTATAATAAAAACTTGTAAACTGGAATCATGAAGCACTTGTCGTTTTGGGCAACCAGCCCATTTCGAAGGTATGTGTTTTTCGCGGCTATTTGATCGAGACGCTCACGCGTCGTCTGCTAGCCCGATGCCAGAGACCGCATGCCAGTGATGCGCGGAAAATTATTTTGTAACCGTTATGTTCGCTTGACTGAGAGTCGGTTATGGTTATTGACTTTCTGAAAGTCGATTTTCGAAAGCAGCATTTGCCAAGAGCTAATACTGAAAGCTTGGGCGCTTAAAGTTCTCCGATGCGTGCTACCGTCTACTGGTGTAGCACACTATACGCAAGCCATGAGTTCATGCGCTAAATAGCATGAAATGTCACTAAGCTGCTTCCAGTGACAATGTACTTAATGATTGTCGGTTGTTTCGCCGGTAGCGCATGTAGTGTCCATGGGCTCGGATTCTTCAGCTTCGGGACCTAATGTCAGCGCTGCACGCACATGACGGCGATCGCGAGGCAGCGTTGCTACTTGTACTACATGCATTCGTTGACTGTTCGGACGCAACACGGTCACGTTTAGGGATACTTGCCGTGCTTAATTCAGTTGTTACCTTGGGCTGCAAACGTGAAGGGTAGTCTGCAAAGAGTGACGCTACTGCATCCTTCGTAAGCCGCCGTTTCTTATATTCTATGAAAATTTCGCGTCGTAAACGACGGCTGCATATTCTAGTGTAGTTTGAAGATGTATTAGGAGACCAATTATCCCGCCTGACTACTGCAAGCCACCGCGACCGAACACCAGCGGCAGCTGGAATTTCATGGAACGACAGCCGAACAGTGTATTAAGGCGAATGCCTTAGATGCCTCATCAAACGCGAAAATTGACCGTCGGCAGCGTCAGCACGAGTTATGCAAAAAGTAATTACGTGATGACGTCATCATATGACGTCACAGATCATACAATTTTGTGGCATCGTCGTGACGCGTCGTCATATTACATCTTCGCTTGGTCAAAATGGGCCGATCACGTAGGCAGTGCATGCCTCCGCTGATGTGCCGAAAGCTTGCACTACCTCCGATCCTTGAGGCTGTAAGAAAACCACGTTAGGCACAGAAATATCTCGGAGGGAGGCAGGGAATGTTCGATATATTGACTAGAAGAAAAAGAAGATGGCTTTCGCCTTTCAGTCATCTTAGGTGAATACATAAGGGACCCTGTGAAAATTTTTTTCTTTATCAATAAAGGTAAATAAAAAAAGACAATCGTGATTTCTTTCAGTTCCATTTGCAGAGTGGAACACAACAGTATGACATATTAAGGCACTTGGGGCGGTTGCAATAGATTGAAATAGAAAATAAAACGCGAATACTATCAAACTTGAGTGCAAGTATTGAACCAGCAGCACGGCCTGAGAGTCTGCCTGCAGAATACTTACAGCGGGGATGGAAATACACGCGAACATGCGGCGTCTTCATTCTTTGCTGTTTCGCATATATTTTCAAGTGGTTATAGCCTGGATGATTGATGAAAAGTCGACGTCATCCATACACAATAAAATACCATCTAGCATCTTTTTATTGCCACCACGATTAGAGCGTTATGAAAACAGCGTGCCGCTGTTTTCGCGTTTCTTTCCATCACCCCTGTATCCGCGAAAGCCTCCAAGAAGCACAAATGCAATTAAACTCGGATGCAAACACGAATTCCTGAGCTTCGTGATACGAGCGACCGTTCAGCGCCAGCTTCCCGTAGTCTTAGAGTCACTGGAAAATTTCAGAGTACCGCAAAGGTAGGCTGCACGTGGGCAACATTGGGCGGCGGCCATTTCCCTTCCGGACCATACGGCGCGTTGGTAGCGTGTGTTGAGAAGTGACCGATCTTTTCGCCTCGATGCCGTGTTACGCTCGGCGTAACTGCAATATGTGTGTGTGTGTTTCGTCAAAAGGATATCAGAAGTGATTTCAAGTCATCGAGAGTCATGAATCGACTGCGCGGTAAGCGGTGTAGCTAATGAAACGTGCGGCGAATGTTGCCATGTGCTCCCGAACTCTCTTCGTGGCTTCATCGGTCTCTTTTCGTTTCACGGCCGGGTGTGTTCGCAAGGTCCGGAGCTGTGTAGTTGCATTAGCGTAATGACCGTACGAGATGCTCTTTACTTCGACACTTGGTGAATGTTGACTGTTTGCGCTAGCTTTGCAGTCGGTGTTCAGGTTCACTTCATAGCGCATTCGAGAACATTATCGAACTTCGAGAACATTCAGCACTGCCTTCGACTGATCGCTGACGCATACCTTACTTGCGCACCATGCTTGCTGTTCAGCTGGGTGTTATCTGTAATAGAAGTGGTGTGTGTACGGTAAGTGGAAGTTGTGCGGGAAGTATTTGTCTCGGTTCGAAACGCCAGCGGCCGAACGCACAGGCGAATAGGCGTGCGGCAGGTAAGGTGCATCATATTTTGCGAATACGTTGTCATTTCCTAACAGATACGTAGAAAATAGGCCATCAAAAATGATTGACGTCACTACTCAGTTGTTTCATTTCCTATTTTTTGTCTCCTTAATATTGCCAACGTTACAGTGCATTTGCAAATATTTTGCTGTGTTCCAACAAAGTTTTTTTTTGGCGTTTCCAGCGCGTAAATAGCTAGGGTTCGGTTTCTGCACTGCTTTTAATTTCAACTTTTATTTTTTCGTAATGCACTCTTGTTAAAACTTCCTCGGCGCAGTGCTTTATGTTATTTTATTCAGAAATAGCACATCCCGAAAATTTTTAACGGGCATGCTACTGCAACACAGTATGTATACAGATCTAGGGCTCGCATAAAATCGATTCCCTCTATACGTCGGAGGATAAGCCGATCTTTTTTTTTCTTTTTTGCTGTGACCATTTCTCCCCCGCTAAACAGTATTGTAAGGGTACGCTCAGCGCAATGCAGCATCAGCAACATTAAAAAAAATAAAATACGCTTAATAACATTGCTTTATACCAAGTTTATCAACAGAGTTCCACGCTTCAGTTTTGCGCAGTGGCAAATGATCATGCGACAATTGCCTTCAAGGTGTACAGTAAACAGTTATTATTTTAATAAGTCTTCAATTTCGCTCTCGTGCGTGACACGCTTATAACTCGAAATGCATGCACAATCTGTTCAACAGATCGAGATATAAACAGCCGAGCAAATAGGTATGTAGTATGTAGCTTTCAATATCGCTGAACATAGCGAACCGAAAAGGTGAAGTATCCTGTTGCATGAGAGCTTTTCCAGCAAAGTTTGTGTAGTCCACTGCAGAAAGGAGTGTTCTTCGAGGGGGCGAACTTATTACGCGGCCAACTGTGCAGCCACGTACAACGACGCTCTTTGACGTTAATGTTTCCCACACGGAATGCAAAAATATACGAAATCCCCGGAGTAGCTCACTAGCAACGTTCGATCACTGGTGAGCTACTCTCTGGCATCTGCATGACGCGTTTAAAAAAGCGAGGAAGTACTTCTAGGGACCGTGGTATTGCTAAATGTCCGACCGCGCTCTGCATTCAACGCGCCTGCACCCAAAGCGCCTGGAAGGGATATGGCGGCGAGAGGTCACGTGATGCGAGTAAGCCAATCGCGTCGGCGGCGGCGCGCGGAAAACAGATGCGATACTCTGAATTTCTAGTGATTCTACGTGGATGGATGGATGGATGGATGCTATGAGCGTCCCCTTTGTAACGGGGCGGTGACATGTCTGCCACCAGGCTCGAAGAAAAAAAAAACCTTCCTTGTCTTATGTTGGCCTAATACCTTATTTACATTGATTAAATCTATGTTATTATACCTACTTGCACAGCGCCACCACGCGGCAGTGGCGAGCGGACGCAGAGCGCGCGCTCGACGGCCTGAGGAGAGCGTTCGCCCAGGCACTGAAAAATAGAGGAGGCGCTGGCTCGGCACATTGTGAGAAGTTCGGCGCCTGCAATTCACGCGTCGGGAAGGCTCCTTTATCACGCCGGAACGGACGTCTGTGCATTTTCAGCGAGCTGTGACATCGTTCAGCAGGTTGGTTTGTTTTTGTCACTTTATGAGGGCGATATATATTTAAGCCGCTAAATATAACTGGCACTTAATACATGCTTTGCAATTGCAACCTTGAAATAACCACCTTCTGATTTTGTGCGATTTTCTAGCCGCGTTCGCGCAGCAGGTTTTGTACGTCTGTCAAGTCGATATCTTCACAAAAGAAAAAAACGCCAGGCCTGCGCGGATAGCGCAGCACAGTCACAGCGAAAGCTGGAAGAGCGGCATTTCATTTCTAGAGCCCGTTGTCTAAAGTTGGGAAGCACCCACCACGACATTATTGGTCATTCTGCTGAGAAGCGAGGTACCATCTGTAAGGCATCATGTGCACTTTGTTGCTGCGACGGTTGATAACGATGAAGGATTATGGCTGCGCCTTCGTAATGGGTTGGAAGCTTTAAAAGACCCACTACACTCTTAATCAGGTCCTGGCTAAATGCTGGCTTTATCCAGGAAACTAGACACAAATGTCCGGTTTCCTGGCTATATCTATAACTTTAAGCGGGACCTGATTAAGAGTATAATTACGTAATTCGCATTGTGTGACGCCCGGTCGTTATTGAACTCTCCCACCAAGCTTTATAACATATGTTAACGTAAGGACGATTGAGAGAGAGGGAATTACCTTAATTGAGACCTTGAGGAAATTGATCATGGGAGCCTTATGCGCTTCCTCTGCAACCAATGGAAGTGCACTGCGAGGAACCCACTACGCTATAAATCATCATCATTTTTGTGAAGTAGGGAAGCAGCCACTATGCAATTTTTCGTCATTCTGTGGAGAACCGTGGTACCCGCTAAACACCTGTAAGGTATTATGTTAACTTGTTTGATACTGTGGCTGATCACGATGAAGAATTAATGGCAGATCTCTTTGTAATGTGTTGGAAGCATTCAACAACGCTCTCGTTGCGCAATTCGCGTTGTGATGCCTGGTTACGCAATTCGAGTTGTGTGACTCCTGGTTGTTATTTTACTGTTCTACCACACTACATTACATGTGTTGATGCGGTTCCTTCCCGACATCAAGCCTCTAAAGGGTCATTTTGGAAAGCATTTTCACGCACCGGCATGGCTCTCAGGTAGAACACTGGGCTCCCACGTAGAGGGCCCAGGTTCGAACCTCGTCCCGGATATTTTTTTTTTCTATTTCGTTTTTTTTTCAGATTTCCAGCGATAGTGGTTACGGACACCAGCGGCGGCGGCGGCGGTGTACAACTACGGCGCCAAAAACGGCCTTGTTGTGATCTCACAACAACTTTCGCTGTAAAAGAATGTGCAAGCATGACGCGAGAGCCGAAAAAACGAGGCGAGCAGTTCATCCTTGCTTCACAGTGGTTAAAGCTGAGCTAGCTGCCTCGCGTCTTAACCGGCGGGTGATTCTTCAGCGGCACGGAGGACTTCCTTCTCAGGAAACAGTGCCATGGCCGTATGATTTCTTTGCTTCGCAGGCCGCAAACGTTTGCAAAATATAACAGCATGAAGGACGGGACTAAAGGCACAAAAATCACAGGACGAGTGCTGACTAACAACTGAGATTTATTTGATGAAAGTGCCTTCTTTATAGTGTCACATGTCACCACCGACAACACATCCCCCTCACGAAACCTGTAATATCACCAATCATGAACGCTATCTCATGGCAAAACCTGAATCAACCCACAGTTAACAACCGGAACAGCACCCACAGATTATACAGACGCGCATAATCTGTGGGTGCTGTTCCGGTTGTTAACTGTGCGTTGATTCAGGTTTTGTTATGAGATAGCGTTCATGATTGGTGATATTACTGGTTTCCTGAGGGGGGCGTGTTGTCGGTGGTGACATGTGACACTATAAAGAAGGCACTTTCATCAAATAATTCTCAGTTGGTAGTCAGCACTCGTCCTGTGGTTTTTGTGTCTTTAGTCCTGTCCTTCGTGCTGTTATATTTTGCAAATGTCGCACCAACTTGCCCAGACAAAGTCTCTGCTAAACGCAAACGTTTGTTCACGAAAGTACACGGCTGCTACTGTGAGCATGCCATATCAAAACAACAATCATATGATTCGTAGTCCACACCGCAGAACATCGATAGCGCGTACGGCTTCATTTCGGAGTGCATGTGGACCATTATTCATCTTTAACACGACAGAATGAGACTTACCTCGAGGTATACGTCCTACACGGTGTAATCGCGACTTGGGAAATGCGTTTCACTTTGAGTCGGGCGTCGTTGTCGTCGATCGTCTGCTCTTCACCGTAAACGTGATTGACGAGCCTTTCTCCTTTTAACAAGTTCGCTTTTCGGAAGTACCTTTCCAGCTTGAAGATCTTTTTGAATCCGCGCTGCAAGCGGTACATTGTGAGGCGCCGCAAGCGGACCGCGAGAACTCTGCACGTGCATGGGAGCGAGCGGCAGCGCGTTGGAGAGAAGGCAAAACGCGCGTTGCTTGCAACCAGTTTATGTTTTTATGCCAGAGATGGCGCTGCCTGTTAAGAGCAGCAGCGCCACTAAGCGATGCTTGGGGAGCCTATAAAAGCGCGGCCAACACTGCAACCACAGACATTAATCCGATATGATGCCTGTATGTTAGGAATACATTTGTAGTGTTTATTACTTTCTTGTAAAATTAGATATCCAGCCCCACAACCACAATGGACCTTGCGACGACATTTTACGCCTCCATAGGCTGTTTTTTCAAACCACTTTAGAGACCTGGCGTGGCTCTGTGGTAGAATACCTGATTGCCATGCAGAATGCTTGGGTTCGATTCCTGCTGGGATTTCGGTTTTGGTTAACGCTCGGACATTTAAATTATCAATGTCTGTTCTCGCCGTGCCTGGGTAGATATAAACTGTCAATCACTTGTGGCGCATACCCATACACCGCGGCCTGTGGTAAACGGGTATGTGCCACACGTGTCTGGAGGAAAGGCTTTGACGACGTACGCGACCGGATTTTCACGTTATTCATGTCATGACCCGACAGTCATATTTGTCAAATCCTCTTACCCTCCCATGTCAATTTTACATGCGAAGCAGCTGATGAACGAGGCCTGTCCCCCCCCCCCCCCCCCCCGGCGTAGCCTGTGCCTCACGTGCCACTAGATGATGTATGGAAGAAAGAAGAGAACGAAGTGTTGGCACGAGAGGAGATCTCGCGCATGGTGTGCAGAAAGGAATGTTTGCCTGTGAGAACGGTGCGACTATAGATGTATGGAAGAAAGAAGACAACGAAGTGTTGATACGAGAGAAGAGCTCGCGCATGGTGTGCAGAAAGGAATGTTTGCTTGAGATATGGACGTGCGGTAGAGCGCTCGCTCTACTGCGCTGCGTGCTATACTATAAATTATGCAAGGTACCCACTACGCCGTAACTCATGCGAGGTACCCACTACGCCATCAACCGTGCAAGGTACCCACTACGTCATAAATCATGCAAGGTACCCACTACGCCATAAAGCATGCAAGTTACCTACTACGCCATAAATCATCGTCATTCATGCAAGGTCCCACTACGCCATAAATTATGCAAGGTACCCTTAGATGCGAAGCACCTTATGAACGAGGCCTGCCCCCCGGCGTCGCATCGGCGTAGCCGATCCGGAGCGGCGGCCTCGCGAAGCCTCGCGAAACGGGCGCGTTGACATCGCATTCTCAAATTTCAAGCTACAACCTTTGCAGCAAGAGACATTAACTTTATACTTTACCGACCCCAAGGCCGTTATACTGAAGGGGAAACGTTCCCCTGAGCCTAAAGTCATATATGACGAGTAACAACACCAGGGGAACCATTGCTCTGAGCGTAAGGCCATATATGACGAGTAACAACATCAATGGAACCTGGAATGCAAGGACCATAAACAGTGATGAAGAAAATAAAACATTTACAGATATCTAAGACGACTTTAAAAAGACAGACTGTTGGGCTAGTTGGTATTGCATAACTCGGAACAGTAGCGCAAAAAGTCGCACAGACGACAACAGAGCAAGCGCTGTGTCCCGTCTTGCTCTGTCGTCGTCTGCGTGATTTTTTGCGCTACTGTTCCGAGCTAAGTCGACTCATGGCTGCGTCGAATACTACTCAGGGTTCCCTTTGCGGGGAGATGGTGAGATTTTTTTTTGTCTACACCAGTTAAGGAGGCGATCATGAGAGCACCCAGACGTAGCCGGCTAGATAGATAGATAGATAGATAGATAGATAGATAGATAGATAGATAGATAGATAGATAGATAGATAGATAGATAGATAGATAGAAACGCTGAAAGTGCCAAATGTTCGCTAAGAAATGCTTCGCATTTAAAAGGTACACGTGAGCTTGAAGTGCATTTTTGAAGTTTAAGGCGCGAATAAGACACGGACGAAGATAAGGGACACACACACGGAGCGCCACTTCCAACAAAGATTTATTTCCAAAGAGCACAGAACATAATTATACACCACGCGCCAAAGTCAGGAACGCAATGACAATCTAGGCAGTGTATCGACTTTAGCGCCTGCGCGGCAGTCGGCCGAAGCCCAGATAAATCAGTACGACTAATTATTGAGGCTAAGAAAATAATCGAATCAGGTGGTCTATGCGTCAGCGTTGCCTCCATTTCATTATCCCCAAAAGAGTTACGCTACTTGAATGCGACTGCGCAATGAGGCACGATGACGGCGCACGTGGTGTATAAATATGTTCTGTGCTCTTTGGAAATAAATCTTTGTTGGAAGTGGCGCTCGGTGTGTGTGTTCCTTATCTTCGTCCATGTCTTATTCGCGCCTTAAACTTCAAATATGTTAAACCAACAAGCCCAGTCTGCTATTCTTGAACTACATTGCGGCGTCCGATAGTACTAGACGCAGGACGTCATGCGTATCGCGTTCCACTGTTAATCGTTGAGTCTTGATGCCTACTGAAGGCTTGCAGTACTGGACATGGAAGATCCAGTACCGGTTGTACGCACTCAACGTATAGTGATTTGAGCCTGCTGACGAACACGCGAAGTGTGTCTAACAGTGATATAATCACTATGAGGACTGATTCCTGTTCTTCTGGCAACTTGTCAGTGCGAGAATAAGGGTTCACTCTTGCCGATGTGCACTGTGAATCTGCATGTCATTGCGACTTCGGCAACGGAGGCCAAGGTGCGTCAGTTGTGTCCATGCCGTTCATGGTGTTCAGGTTTGTACAGACCGTTGCCGATCCTTGTGGCTGCGGCTTCGGAAATGTCGGCCAAGTCGAATCCACATCAAGCATGCCTTTCGTTGAACTCTGTTTCATACGAGCTGTGCACAGTCCGGGTGGCAAAGCAGGTGGTGAAGCGGGGCGTCCAGTGGGTGCTGCGGATGCAGAGGCATTGGTTGTCTCTGGTGAACTTCGACGCCGACGACGCCGCTTTCTGACGGTTGCGGCGGCCTCGCGATGCTATATATGGTCTGTCGCCATTTGTCTCAATGCAGCTATCTCTCTTTTCATGTTTGGGCAACCTTTTGACGAAGCTTCGTGGTGTCCATTACAATTAACACTTGAGAACATTGCCCCGCCACGGTGGTCTAGTGGTTATGGCGCTCGACTGCTGACCCGAAGGTCGCGGGATCGAATCCCGGCCACGGCGGCTGCATTTTTGATGGAGGCGAAAATGTTTGAGGCCCGTGTACTTAGATTTAGGTGCACGTTAAAGAACCCCAGGTGGTCGAAATTTCCGGAGCCCTCCACTACGGCGTCTCTCATAATCATATCGTGGTTTTGGGACGTTAAACCCCAGATAATATTACACTTGAGAACATTGACTTTACAACTGTCCGCGGAATGGGTCGTGCAGGTGTGACACTGCAGTGGCTTTACATACCGAGGTAGAGAGTTGCCTTTAAAACCAAGTTTCAAGAAGCGTGAAATACCCAAACGAGCAACCTTGGCGATGACGCTAGCTTCACTAGCTGGCTTGACCAGGCCGTACAAGTCGGAGATGCGAATGGCAGCGTCAACGTCGTAGATGACGCCGGTGACGACGTTGGAGCCCACCGGGATGTAGGAGCGGGCGTTGATTCCATCCAGCTCTGTGACGTTGCTTAGTATGTTCAGTGCGGCAGCATGCTAAACATCAATCGCCATGGCGTTCTTACGCGGGTTCACTCTGATGTCGATGATTTCATCTGGCGCCAGTCCTTCGGGCAGCGCCGAAACAGATTGCCTGTTGAGGCGCTTCATGTTGCCGTTGGGGTCAGCAGGAAGGAAAATGATGGTGTTGGTGTCGGCCCTTCGCGGCGCTCTTTTGATTCGGTTGTTCGGAGACGAAGAGGCCGTGGTGTTATGTCTCTTCGCCTTTCGGCTCATTGCAAGTTCGAAGTTTTCATCAGATGGCCCCTCGGCTGTCAATGAGGGGACATCAGTGTCCTCGGTGTCGCAGTAAGGGTCCGTCCAAAGCAGGCAATTGGGCGAATTGGTGACTGAACATAATTCCGTGTAGGTGATGCAGCGTGCCGGACTATGACTATGAAAGACACACAAAACACGACATACGCTGATTGTCAAAAGTACAGTAAGGGTTTTGGTACCTTGATGATCCCATTCGAGATGTCTCTCCCGCAATTTATGGAGAATAAGCACTGGGGCGAGCAAGAGTTGGCTAGAAGTCCTAGTGGTTCGAAAATACTGACTGTTTGCAGAACAGCTCGGTTTGTGGTCCCTGCTTTTGCCACACACACCGACTTGAGGATGCGTAACAGGAGGATGCATTAGTGAGGTTTAGGTGCTCATAAGGTGAGGACTCAGTTCATCGGTGTAATGCAGTCACCATAAATGGCTAGATCAAAAACTCCTTCGCGACAGTCGTATCATTCGTTACCCGCCTGCTCACGTTCACAATGACGGTTGAAAATATCTAGTGCCATTTACTGAGCCGCTGTCTTCGAGCGCTGACGACCGCAGACGACAGCGGAGTGTCTCTGGAAATGTTCGAAGAATTTCGCATCACATAGAGCAGCAAGTCCGGGGACTGGTTTGACGAACCAAACTGGGACGTCTTCATGTAGTTCTTCAAGCCGCGGGGAGATTTGGAGGCATGTTGCAGGTCAACAAGTGCACCTAAATGATTTGGCACAAGGATGGAGGTGTCGCCAAACCTTTTCGAGTAGCATTCCGATTCCGTGCTTATTCATCGCTTGGCGGCTGTACTGACACACGAGACACGACAGACGAAGCCAATCCTCTTAGGCCACTTGGAGCAGGTTGTCGCTGAAAGTTATCTTGATGTTAAATGAGGTTTTCCGATGTTTCGCACATCTTGTCGATGAGTTTCTGGGTGGCCTGAAAGAGGTATTGGACAAGTTCTTGACTTCGCCCAGTAGGTCTTTCAGCTTGTGATTAATCGCCGTGGTAAACGCACAGAAAGTATAACAATATTTAGATTTCTTTAAAGAAAATACTGGATTATGATATATGTACAACAGTCCACAAGACGCTCACACGCATTCGCTCGCTCGTCTCGCCACGCTCCGGGGTCGCTCAACTCGCTTTCTGTCCCAACCTGCTTCCATGTTTTGTCCCTTGTCGCACTCTCTTTCTCACGAAAGCCACATCATAAACCGAAATGCCAACCGCGGCGGTCAATCCGTATTTGACTGGTCGTTTCCGAGCAACTCGCTCCGCGCCGGATTGCTCTCAGTTGCTCCACCGCGAAGTCGCAGATTCGGGAGAGGAGCAGCAGACGTACATCCGTCATTTTGCGAGCAGCCTCAGTCGTGCTTTCCAGCGGCGACTAAGGTTGTCATGGAAACGTACACAGAGCAAAAGCACGAATAGTTTCTGGAACTGGTTAACGTGACGTGTGCTTCTAGTGTGAACTCATGCGGAGCATGCCATCTGGAAGAATTGGTTTACTGCACTCCGAGTGCTCGCTCCAGGATTTTGGCGACCGCTCCAAATCTCCCAGTGAAAAACGCCAACAGTGCCACACACGCCGTGGGAGAGGTGCTCTTCAGGTGCGTCCACCTGTCGCGGCGCCGACCAGGCTCGTTAGCCAAGGGTGATCCCCCCGGCGAAGTAAAACAGAAACTACAAACTTAAAAACTTGCAGATAATTGTCAAGATATTTTTGTGAGATGAGAAGCGTTTGTTTTGGCTTTGTTGTTAGGTGGGGTAAGTAGCGTTGGCGAGTTGTGTTATAAAGAATGAGGCAACGCGGGAGGCAGAATTGTGTTGTTCGTTTCACTGAGTTTAAATCACTTGCGCGTGATGCGCCCTCACCCTTCAGCAATTACAGCCACCCTCAGATTATTTCTCCGCGAACGTCGTTCTGTACGCACCACAGCTTTCCAGCCGCTCCGTTGACGAGTCCACATTGCGCGTCAATGTTCCGCACAATCAGGTACGGACCTTATTTTGCCGAACTGATTCCTCGTTTCGAGCCCTTCTCGTGAATAGGGTGTAGACATACATGTTTCAATTCATGCTCGTCCGCCAAGTACACCTCGTCAATGGAGCGCTTCGGTCTTCTGCCGACGTCGACAGCCACTGCAGCTAGGCGGGCTGCTGCGGCAGTGTCTCTACACAAGTTGAAGGCCATCTGATACGGCAGACATTGGCACGCTTCTTTCGAGTCCTTCTGTGCTGCGGGATTTCTCCTAATCGGCGGCTGCAAGTTTCGGCGGAAATTGTGGAGAGTGGGAGCGTCTTTTTTCTAGAACGTTGCACCGGAGTACAAAGGGTGACCTTGCTGCCTCGGCATAGCTGGGCAGTGCAGTTTTGAGGGTGAGTGAGTGAGTGAAACAACTTTATTCGGTCCACAATAGACGCAAGTAAACTCAACGTCACCTGGCTAAGCCCACTCGGTGACCATCAGGTTAAACCTGGGGTCACGCATATTTAAAACACCTCAGAGGGGATTATGGCTTCACCCAATACTCCCACGTTGGGTCAGTTCCGAAGGGGGGGGGGGGGGTCACCTGCTTTCCGGGGACGGATTTTGTGAGCGCCCGGCGCGCACGCGCTTTTGCTAACCTAGCCAAGTAAAGGCCGTTTACTGCCATTGCGTCTCTCGGCGTCATCACAGCGGGCAGCCAACCACGTGAGAAGCGCTGAGGCCAGCGCCAGCCTAGCGTTGCGCGATGTAACCTCAGGCAATAACCCCAAAGCCTCACATAGCAGTATGAAGGAAAGAAGATGACTCTTAAGGGCTCGTTTTCTTTGTTAGACACAATATTAATGAGAACTAACAGACAATAACGCCAAGGAAAGTATAGGGGGTGTTATCTGTAGTATTTATAATATAAATGTGAAGAAATTAAAGTGGACGAAAAGATAACTTGCCGCCGGCAGGGACCAAACCTCGCAGGGACCACGCTCGCCGCCATGGCTGCGAATGGCGCTGACTAACACTCCAAGGTTTAAATGCACATATATACCCCATAAAGTGGACGCGAGGATGACCGCCGCCGTAGCTCAGTGGTAGAGCATCGGATGCGTTATTCGAAGGTCGCAGGTTCGGTCCCTGCCGGCGGCAAGTTATCTTTTCGTCCACTTTAATTTCTTCACATTTATATTATAAATACTACAGATAACACCCCCTATACTTTCCTTGGCGTTATTGTCTGTTAGTTGACATACTCTTGTCTCGTTCTGGCAGACTTGATGCCTTCAGGTAGTATGCGAGGGATTATTGGTCAGCTGCCAGCTCGTAAAAAGATCACGCGCTACGTGACACCAGAAAGGCAGAAAAAGAGTGTTCCACACTCGCCGCCATGGCTGCGAATGGCGCTGACTAACACTCCAAGGTTTAAATGCACATATATACGCCATAAAGTGGACGGGAGGATGACCGCCGCCGTAACTCAGTGGTAGAGCATCGGACGCATTATTCGAAGGTCGCAGGTTCGTTCCCTGCCGGCGGCAAGTTATCTTTTCGTCCACTTTAATTTCTTCACATTTATAATATAAATACTACAGATAACACCCCCTATATTTTCCTTGGCGTTATTGTCTGTTATTTCTCATTAACATAGCAGTATGCAATTTATGTATATGGACCAACAAGAAATATTCCTAATTATAGCTTTTAAGCCTCATTTGTAATTTGTAGAGGAGAAAATGAGACAGCGCCACCAAAAGGTACATTTTTCTTTATTTTCCTCGTAGCGCAAGCCATTGACTATGAAACAAAAACAAACAAGTAATCTATAGCCTCTGAGAACTCACTGTCGTACATCTTTGAGGCCGTGTATACGGCCAATGGAGAAACTCCTGCCAGCCTAATAAAAATAGCACGAGCAATATGGTCTCAAAACTGCTAGGGACAAAGCGAAGTGAAATACAAACATCATTTGAAAGCTTGCGGGCCACACAGTTAACGGCGACGACATTACAGATCCGAGGCGCACGTCATCAGCGTTGGCAGCAGCGGCGACGACATTATGTAGGAGGAATGGGAGGAAGTCTCTGCCAGCAGCACGCTGATTGGTCCTTCATTCATGGAACTGCGTCTGGCTGTCGACGCCGACGCTGCCGATGTCTGAAACATCCTGAGATGGACGTTTCGGCCGCCGTCACGGCTAGCGTCAACGCCGCGTGACGCCGAGGAACGAAACGCCAGACAGACGCCGACAAAAGCGTTGCATGTGGTTCGACATTAACGCTTTCGCGTTAAAAAAACGGGGTAGGATAGAGCTTAAGGCCGTTTACCGTGACGCAAAACACATCGATTGTTAGGGTGCGATTTCGCTCGCAACGAAAAAACGGCCCATCGCTCTCGGCGCAATGGTGAGCGGCGAGCGAGCACCATGTTGGAAATGTTTCGCTTTGTTCGCAGTGGCGGAGGCACTTCAAAATAGCGCCGACGAGTTTGCTGCTGTTGCGCACTTTGAAATGAATTAAGAATACAAGCTATCTTGAAAGGACAAACCACGCTTGCTCTTCGCTACCGTCGATGAAAAGTTAACAACATTGTCACTTGGTCGTGACGTCGACGAAGACCGCAGGCGTCGTGTCCAAGATGAAACTCTTCTTTTGGCCGAACTTGTGGCCGAGAAACGGAAAGTTAATTTACAGCAATACATGGTATCCACTGATAGTGGCGAACAGAGCGTCGGCCGTCGATCGACTGACAAGCGGTGAAGCGCGTCGGCATTTATACATGTGCCGTCGAATATTCCAGCGTTATCGCTGGCTGTGGCGCAAGCTCTAGAATAAGCGCGAGTGTTCGCGTCTTGCGCGCAATCTTAACAAAACGATCTACGGTAATCGCGAAGCTTCTCGAACAATGAGGCGCGGTTTGCGCTGAGCGTTGCTGACAGTTTTTGTGGGCGAAAACCGAATGGAGCAAAAGTGATAATAAGAAAGGCAAGTCGCAAAGCCCCTTCTGAGAAAGCATCGTCCCGATGCTTAAAAGAGAACACGGGGGGGTGGCCAATGCTTGCAGCAATAAATAACAATAAAGCAAGAAAGTACAATAAACAATAAGCACAAGCAAGATAGTACAATAATAAAGCAAAAACACAGTCCTCAGATTCACTAACGCGCGTAATATGGCTTGAGGCGCACGACATGGACGACTTCAGGTCGCGCACGGCGCCGCTGAGAGTTCGTGCAGCCGTCAGAGACAACCTCGCAGTCGAGTGCGTCGAGGCGTCGAGGTACCCTGTACGGTCCGAAGTATCGTCGAAGAAGCTTTTCACCAAGTCCCCGTCGGCGTATTGGCGTCCATACCCATACACGGTCACCGGGTTGGTATTCCATGTGGCGTCGTCGAAGGTTGCAGCGGCGGCTGTCAGTCGTCTGCTGGTTCTTGATCCGTAGGCGGGCGAGCAGTCGTGCTTCTTCGGCGCGCTGTAGGTAGGTGGTCACGTCGATGTTTTCCTCGTCGGTCACGTTTGGTAACATGGCGTCGAGCGTCGTTACCGGGCTCCGTCCGTAGACCAACTTGTATGGCGTCATCTGCGTCGTTTCTTGTACGGCCGTGGTGTACGCGAAGGTGACGTACGGAAGGATGGCGTCCCACGTTTTGTGTTCGACGTCGACGTACATAGCCAGCATGTCGGCATGGTCTTATTTAGACGCTCCGTCAGGCCGATGGTCTGTGGTTGGTACGCGGTGGCCCGGCGGTGGCTTGTGTGCCTGTATTCCTTGATCGCCTGAGTTAGGTCGCCTGAGTTAGGTCAGCCGTAAACGCCGTACCTCTGTTGGTGATGAGAACCTCTGGGGCGCCGTGTCGAAGGACGATGCTCTCAACGAAGAACTTGGCTACCTCAGCGGCACTGCCTCTGGGCAGGGCTTTTGTTTCGGCGTAGCGGGTGAGGTAGTCGGTAGCCACGACGATTTATTTATTTCCTGAAGTCGACGTTGGGAACGGCCCCAGGAGGTCCATCCCGATCTGCTGGAATGGTCGCCGAGGAGGCTTGATTGGCTGAAGGAAGCCTGCTGGTCTTAGGGGCGGTGACTTCCGTCGCTGACAGTCTCGGCACGTCCTTACGTAGCGAGTGACGTCGGCGGCAAGGCGCGGCCAGTAGTACTTTTAACACGAAAGTGTTTTACGCCGGGATCTACCAAGACTTCAGTGACGTATTTCCGTCACGGAAACGACGTCGAAAAAGTTTACATGATAAGATGGCAAAGAAAAAAAGATCCGTCAACAGGCATCGAACCCACGACCGCTCGGTCCGCAACAACAGATGCCGGGCACGCTATCCACTGCGCCATGGTCACAGACTTCAGAGGCTTTACAAACGCGCCTTTTATATCTACGACTCTCCCAGTCGGCGGGGTGGTGTTGCGCCCTCTGGGAGCGGTTAAGTAAAGTAATTCGTCATTACTGTGGCCTCTGCAATTAGCACCTGCAACGCGTTACACGTCCGTCCCATTTGGCGCGTTTTCATTAGAAATTCAGTTTTGTCAATGCTTTAACACACCGCGAGGTGGCGATCTTAACCCAAGCGCCGTAAAAGCGTCGGCCTCGCTCATAGCATCACGCTAATACAAACCAAAAATAGCTCTTCGACGCGCGCCTGCCTCACCTTGCTGTAACACTGCGTTCCCCGCTCACGCGCTCGCCCCGAGAAAAATCGCGGCCAGGCACGACGAGCTTTGCGTTTCCCTCTAGTCCGGCCACGGTGTTCAATCACATTTTAACATGCCGCGGGATGGCGACCAAGTTCTGCGTCCTATATGCGACGCTCTTCTGGCTATCACACCTCGTTCTCTGATTACGCTTTCACCGTTAACCACTGCAGATAACACAAGAGTTCGTTTAATCATATAACATGGACGTTAGTCGTCGGCATGGAGATGTACCACCAATCATCAAAGTGGGTGCATCCACGTTAAACGGTGCTATAGCTGCCAGACATCAATATACATTGTACACACTCTCTTATATCAATGTACAGTAAACATTCAGTTACTTCTGTAAGGGCACGCTTTACTTTCGTGCTATACCGATTCCTATGACGGAGGGATCAACCATCTTTATTCTGTACTCGTGCGAGCGTGCGGGAAAGTCCGAGGTGTCCAGCCGTCGGGTCGTCGTGCAGGGCATGCAGAATTTCTGGTCGCAGTCCCGAAGGTACAACGATAAGCTAGCTGGCACGGGCCGGAGAGAAGTTATTCTGTACGAGGACGTTGTTTTTTCAAGGAAAATGATGCCAATCATCGCCTGAATACTTTTGGAACAACGATAGTCCTGCCCTCCAGGTATTCCACTAGACCCTTCAGTGCCGGGTCGGCTCGCTGTCATTCGACTAAGTCGTCGGTATTTATGGCTCCCAAGAAGCTGTAATCTTCCTGGTCGTCGGGCGTTGGTAAGTCGACGGGGGTACGAGACAAGCAGTCGGCGTCGAAGTGTTTCCTTCCAGACTTGTACACGAGGGTAACGTCGAATTCTTGAAGTCTTAGGCTCCACCGTGCGAGGCGACCTGAAGGGTCCTTCAAGTTAGCTAGCTAACACAAGGCGTGGTGGTCGCTCACAACTTTGAAGGGCCTGCCGTAGAGGTAGGGGCGAAACTTTGGCGCAGCCCAGATGATGGCGAGGTGCTCCTTTTCTGCTGTGGAATAGTTGGCCTCTGCCTTAGACAGCGACCGGCTGGCATAACTGATAACCCTTTCCAGTCTGTCCGTTCGCTACACAAGAACGGCGCCGAGTCCTACGCTGCTTGCATCGGTGTGAATCTCCGTATCGGCGTATTCGTCGAAATGCGCAAGTGTCGGAGGCGTCTGCAGGCATTGTTTGAGATCGTGAAATGCTTCGACTTGCGCTGTTTGCCACCTAAGTTCGACGTCGGTCTTCGTGAGCTGCGTTAATGGTTCATCGATCCGTGGATAGTGTTTGACAAAGCGTCTGTAATAGGCGCACAAGCCGGAGGCGAAAACGGCGCATGGCCTTCTTGTCAGTGGGTGGCGGGAAAGCGGCGATGACAGCCGTTTTCTGCGGATCTGGACGCACTCCGGACTTGACGATCACGTGACCCAAAGACAAGAGCTCCTCGTACGCGAAGCGGCACTATCCTGGCTTCAGGGTGAGCCCGGAGTTCTTGATTGCTTGAAGTACAGATTCAAGGCACTGGAGGTGTTCGTCGAAGTTCGAGGAAAACACAACGACGTCGTCCAAGTAAACAAGGCAAGTTTGCCACTTCAAGCCAGCTAATACTGTATCCATGACTCGTTGGAAAGTCGCAGGTGCCGAGCGTAGACCGAAGGGCATGACCTTGAACTCGACAGGCCGTCCGGTCCTATGAAGGCTGTCTTTTCTCGGTCTCTCTCGTCGACTTTGATGTGCTAGTAGCCGGTCTTGAGGTACATCGAAGAAAAGTACTTCACGTTGTGGAGTTGATCTAGGGCGTCGTCTATACGTGGGAGAGGGTACACGTCTTTTTTCCTGATTTTGTTCAGGCGACGATAATCGACGCAGAAACGTAGGGTCCCATCCTTCTTCCTCAATAACACCGTAGGTGACGCCCACGTACTCTTGGACGGCTGGATGGGGTCGTCGTGTAGCATTTCGCCGACCTGTTTCCTAACGGCCTCGCGCTCTGGCGTCGAAACTCGGTACGGGCTCTGAAGGATTGGTCGGGCACTTTCTTCTCTTATGATACGATGCTTGACGACTGGGGTCTGTCGAATTCTTGAGGACGACGAGGAGCAGTCCTTGTATTGCAGGAGCAGGGTTTTGAGCTGGTCTCGCTTGACCTTCGAAGGGCTCGGGTTGACGTCAAAATCTGGTTCGGGATCTCGATTCGTCGAAGCAGGTTTCGCAGCATCGAAGAGGGCGAAAGCATTGCTGGCGGCCACACATTCGTCGATGTAGGCGACTGTCGTACCAATGTTGGGGTGCCTATATTTGTGCCTGAAGTTTGTCAGCACTACCTTTGCTTTACCCTCACGCAGCTCGGCTATACCTCTTGCGACGCAAATTTGACGGTTCAGGAGTAGGTGCTGATCGACCTCGATGACGCCTTCAAGGTTCGCAGGTTTTTTCGGTGCCGACGGAAATAATTACGCTGGAGCGCGGCGGAACGGTCACCTGCTCTTCTATCACATTTAATGCATGGTTCCCTGGCGTCGCGTAGGGCGGGAGTGCTTTGTCTGAGGTTAGTGTTATCGACTCAGACCTCAGGTCGATGACTACGCCGTGGCCACTTAGGAAGTCCATTCCAAGTATCACGTCCCTGGAGCAGGTTTGTAGGTTTACAAAGCTCGCAGGATGAGCCCGATTATTTATGGTACACCAATCGGCGTTATCAGGTGGCCTCGAGCTTGCCGGATATCGGGTCCACTCCAAGCAGTCTACATTGTTCAGCTTTGTGGCGAATGGCCCACTGACGACGGAATAGTCGGCCCCAGTGTCGACGAGAGCGGTGACGTTGTGGCCGTCGATGAGAACGTCGAAGTCGCTAGTCCGGCGCCTTGCGTTGCGGTTAGGCCGCGGCGTCGGATCACGGCTGCGTCGATTTATTGCGGTGCTTCCATGCCGCGTCGTCAGGTCTTCGAGCCGCGAGGTTTCGTCGGCAGGGCTTCGTCTGGTTCGCGTCGTGTTCGGAGGTCTCGTCGCGTTGTCGGCGTCAGCGGCCGTGCAGAATTTTCGGCATTTCGTCGTACAGCAACCGCACCTCCATCGGTTGCTGCCCTTAGTTTTCCGGATACGGGATAGGCGACCAGTCCCGGTTTGGGCCATTGTACAACCGGCGGTGCGGTGACATGTAGCGGCCGGGCGACGGCGAGCGGGAAGGTCGTCGTTCTTGCCACTGTGTTCCGGTGAGGTTGTCGTCGATGTCGCGAGGCCGTTCGCCTGGCTGCGGGCGCGGCGCGTTGACGGCGAATCCGCGTAGCCTCATCTGTCGGTATCTGCAGCGGCGGTACGGGTGACCGGCCTCCCCGCAGTGGTAGCAGAACGGGCAGTTGTCAGGGACGCGCCAAACGTCGGTCTTCCTTGGTGCGTTGCGCGGGGCATAGCGATGGGCGACAGGAGGACGGTAGGGCGTCGGTGGTGGCGGCGGCGGCGGCGGCGTCTGGCGGCCGAACTGTCGCGATGCGCAGTCTTGACGTTGTCGCGGAGCGGGCACGGGACGGTGGACTGCAGCAGCGTAGGTCATGGCTTACGGATGAGGCCGCGATGGTTTGGGAATTTCTAACACTTGCTGAACTTCTTCGCGAACAATTTCGTTGATCGAATTCACTTGCGGCTTTGGCGGGGGTAAAAGCTTGCGCAGTTCCTCCCGCACGATCGCTCGAATCGTTTCACGCAGGTCGCCGGGGCAGAGTGGTTGCACTTCTGCGTGCGCTGGCGTCGAGCGGCGATTGAATTGTCGGGTGCGCATCTCCAGCGTCTTTTCAGTCGTCGGCGCTTCGGAGATGAATTCCTGGACAGTACTCGGTGGGTTCCGCAACAGACCCGCGAACAGCTCCTGCTTTACTCCTCGCATGAGGAAGCGAACTTGCTTGTCTTCCGGCATTTCGGGGTCGGCGTGGCGGCAGAGTCTGGTCATCTCTTCTGTGAAGAGCATCACGTTTTCGTTTGGTAGCTGCGAACGGGTTTCAAGCAGCGCTTCGGTCCTCTCCTTGCGGATGACGCTCCTGAATGTAGCGAGGAACCTGGTGCCAAATGTGTCCCACATTGTCAATGTTCGCTCTTGGTTGTCGACCCAGGTGCGAGCGGCGTCTTGCATTGCGAAGTACACGTTTCGAAGCTTGTCTTCGCTGGTCCACGCATTGAAAACGGCGACTCGGTCGTACGCTTCGAGCCAGCTTTCCGGGTCTTCAAGTGCGGAACCGCGGAAGGTCGGAGGCTCCTTGGTTTGCCGGAACAACAGGATAGGCGCAGACGGCACAGGGGCTGTCATCGACGCTGCGGTCGAGGTCGGGGTCTTGGTTCACCGGGTCTTTTCAGGTAAAGGCCCATCTCTGGCCGTATACCTTGTTGTCTTCGGCTTGCTCGCTGCTCAGGGTTGCCGTCGATGTCTTCCTCGCAACTTGGGCTGGGTCCACGGTTTGACGGGGGGTCCGGTACATGAAAGAAGCAGCACATCCACCAGATGTCACGTGGTCGTGACGTCGACGAAGACCGCAGGCGACGTGTCTAAGATGAAACTCTTTATTTGTCCGTACTTGTGGCCGAGAAACGGAAAGTTAATTTACAGCAATACACACGGTATGCACTGATAGCGGTGAACAGAGCGTCGGCCGTCAATCAACTGACAAGCGGTGAAGCGCGTCGGCATTTTTACATGTGCCGTCGAATATTCCAGCGTTATCGCTGGTTGTGGCGCAAGCTCTAGAATAAGCTCGAGTGTTGGCGTCTTGAGCGCAATCTTAACAAAACGATCTACAATAATCGCGAAGCTTCACGAACAATGAGGCGTGGTTTGCACTGAGCGTTGCTCACAGTCTTTGTAGGCGAAAACCGAATACAGCCAAAGTGATAAGAAACGCACGTGGGAATATCATAACCCGTTACATTTCCCGTTACATTTCAAAACTTATGCAGTGTCTACCACAAAGAACGACAGCAAGCAACGCTGCGTGCTGCGGCAGCCGCAGAGCAAAAAGCGCAGCCCTCTCGCAGCCCATGTGAAATAAACCGCCATTGGTGGCGGCTGCGAATAGAGCCACTGGAACGATTTTTCCTTTTGTGCAATCGCAGTATGCGAAACAGCGTTTACACGCGAGCTTAAGTCGTAGCGTGATCTCGCTTCCAAATTCCCTTTACAAGGAGGTCATTTTCTCGAAGAAAGTTTTGTGTCAGCAGAAAATGCCGGAATAGGTGCACTGGTCCAACCTGTGGTTGCATCCGCGAACTCACGGCACCAGGTGTGGTACTCGTGAGATCTCAAAGGCGTCCCAAAGCGTAACTACAGTGAGGACGAATTGATTAGGTGGGGGTAGCAAGCGCTCCATTGGCATCGCGCTGCAGCATGCACCGATGGCTACTGCACAAATCTTGGAATGATGGAATAAATTTATTGGAAACAGTGCATGAATATATCTCTATTTATACACCTTCCTCTAACAATAAACCATATGACGCGCTATATTATCGACAGTTCGTACGCAGGACTTGCACGCCACCTTCGAATATACTGTAACACTTTCCAGGAACCTTTATGCGCATAACGCGAGCTTTTAATCGTCTTAGGTGATTTTACAGAAAAGCTGTATCTGTCCTTTGTGGAACGTCACGGATCAGCAGAGCGCTTATATTCCTTTTGAAACTTAGCCATTCTCAACAACTACGCGCCTCTGCATTAAAATGTTGCATTTTCAACTTGGTAGAATGCGGCTGTTTACCCGAAACAAATATAATTCCGATCCTATGCTTAATAAAAGAAGTTTTGCACACGGTGTGCATTTGAATCGTTCAGTGATAAAGCTTTAGCTTAGGCGTTATGAAGGGGAGTGGGAGAATAAAGCGATGAGTTGAACGACACATTTCGAAAGCTAAGACGTGGACAGAGAAATTCAAAACATGTGGCCGATATAATGAAGGTGACCGCGCTGTGAAATGGCGGTGCATTTCTATCATGAATAAAAACATCATTTGTGCATCATTTGTGCATTAAATAATTAACGTGATTTACACGACGCTCTACGTTTCGTATTGAACGACTGCTGAGCAAATTGTTTTATTTTTTTTTATGGATTGATTGATTGCAAGCATACTGCAGCCTCGAAGGGATAGCGCAGGAGAATGCAGAAAGCGAAGGCGGCAACCAAAAACGAAAGGTTCTCTTCGTTCAAATGTCTGGTTTCAGTACGCAAAGGACGCCTCGACACAGAGCTCATTTGTTTCTTGCCGCTGAAAATTTCATTGCAGGCCTTAGTAGAATGAAAATTGTAGGGCGAGCAAAAATATACTTACACAAGGAGTACGGATCCCCTGCCGCATGAAATAAAATAGAACGTTTTTTTCATCAGTGTAGGCTCTGCTAACGCTTAAGTAAAACGAATAAAGCAGGTTAACATATTTGAAGTTTTAAGGCGCGAATAAGACACGGACGAAGAATAGGAACACACACACGGAGCGCCTTCAAAAACACAGAAAAGCGCACATCAAATATGTTAAACCAACAAGCCCAGTCTGCCATTCTTACATCATAATAAAGCAGGCATTTCATGGTGACTTCCCGCTAACTATTCTAACCGCGCTACTTGAGAAACCTCCATTTAAACTGAGTTAAAACTCCCGCGGTGGACGGAACACAAGTATAAGCAGTAGACAGGGTGAGCGCAGTCCTGTATACTTCTCCAAGCCGTGCTCCGTCCTCCGCGCACTTTGAACTCGGCCTAAATGCACCAACTAGCCACCCCAACACACTCAACAGCCATTTCCCTAAAAACACAGAAAAGCGCACTTATGTAGGCATTACTTCCCCAGAATTTTGCCAAAATAATGGGAGCAAAAAAAGTGCGCATGCCAGGACGAATAGAATATCGCAGCGTAAAGAAAATACAGATAAGAAATTGTGGAAGTCGAACATTTCCCGCATTTGTTGAAAATTTGCGCTTTGGTGTTCTGTAAGTATCGTGATATTATGAAGATACGCTTATAGAAAATACTTTTACACTTTTAGTCCTTGACTTAAACATGCGGCTGATACCCGCGCCACTCAAGAGAGGGCGCCACCGCCTCGGCAAGTGCGCGATTGCCGGGGTGGTGGCATGCGCCACGAAAAACGCTGGGCTATGCGCTTCCTCAGGTTTCACGGGCTGCATTAAGCGCATGATTTCGAACTAGACCAATGCCTACACAACAGCGAGATTTTTTTAACATCTTAGAGCATTCAGAGACATAGTTCCGCCTATACCGATAGTGTCAGACATGGAAATGTGGAGAAAATACAGTATTACCTTTCGGTATCTGAATCTGCTTCTCTGCTGCTATTTCGCAAAATTTGCTGGAATAGCTAGACCCATCAGCAAAGTTATTCCTCCTCTTATTGATATCCACTGTATTACTGCGCTTAGAAAATTTGCGCAGCGAAAAATGAAACTGTGTAACCTCATGAAATAGTACAGTTTTCACTTGTCAGAAAAAAAATTTAACTCATGCGCTTTTTCAGCCAGATTATTCAAACTCTCCTTTAATATAGAAAACTGATGAGGAAATAGTTTGTATATTTCAGGCTGTTTTTCGTTCTTTCTCGCTTTCATCTTGGGAGCACAATATTACAAATGTTCTAGTCAATGTTTAATGAATGTTATTTTTCATAAATATTCTTGTATAGTATACCATAATACTAGTCTTTTTACCTATTACCATGGGAAAGTGCAATATCTTAGCTTTATATTGATATTTCATATTATATACACTGCCTAGATGATAACATTCATAACAAAAAATAATTACTAAAACCCACAAAACGTGGTCAATTTTCCCACGTCAACAAAAGAGTTAAGCACAGGTGCAATACCTTTTTTCATATAACTTGCAAGGACAGAGAAAAAAAAAAACACCTTTCTTTCAGAATGTAACGTGGGCTCGTTAACGCTCGTGTTCTGTGGCTGCTGGCTGAGTGCTGGTCCTTGCTTTGTTTAAATACGGCGATAAGAATAGCTTCATTCGAAGACAGCGAAACCTACCCTGCTGTCAGCATGAAAATTGAAAAAGACATGAGTATGTAGAGTGTATTGAGTTGTCATTATCCAATCACTTCACATGAGCGTTACGACAGTTGCGTTTTCTGCGTGACCGTTCTCTCTCATTCGCCGGATAAAACGAACTGCTAGGTCCTGGCCTGGTCGCCGCGAGTGTTCCAAGCGACTAGACAGTCATCACTCCGCCTCTGTGTGCAACCATGAAGCACGTGTATTACTGGGCCAGACGCAGCGTGGCCTAATATTCTGAGTAAATAACAATGATCAGTAGCGACGTGAAAGCAAAACGAGAAAGTCAGCGAAGTGTTAACTTGTTGTAATACTTATTCGTGGAACTAGAGACTGATACAATCTTCAGCAACAGTTCGTCACGTGTGACTGTGTCAACTTTTGTGCGAAGAAATTGCGCGCCAATATTTTTTTTATTAGGTTGTAGATTGCAGGATTCGGTCCAGATCGTGTCAGTACACGGTTATTTTTATTGCGATAGCAATTACAGGGATACTCTCGACGGGTTTTTGCCGTCGTCGTCATGTTCTGTATCAAGTCCAAATCGATAACACGCGCATCGTATGCTCTGCCCGAGGGTAAAAGCGCGCGAGCTGGGTTGAAGCGAGATGGAACAAGCAGACCCGTCTCCGTGTGATAACATCATCCCTCGTGTGAGGCCTGCCATCGTTTCTGCTCAAGCACAGAGGAAACACTCCGCCCGTCTTGAAGGAGCATGAAGGAACGCGGCGGGAGGGGGGATGCGTCGCTCGAGCAGCAACTGTGAACTTTGATTATAAGTTAAAGCTGAAATTTTGGCGAGCTGATTTTGAATTGAATAGATATTATAGCGGAACAAAACAGGGACACAGAAATATTCGCACAGGACGACCGCTAGACTTGAACTGAAAATTTTACTCCCGACACAGGACATACGAAGTGATAACAGGTGATGATGTTTCTCTTTTTGTTATCTATTTATATGTCATGTATCGGGAGTAAAATTTTCAGTTCAAGTCTAGCGGTCGTCCCGCGGGAATCTTTTTGTTCCGCTATAATATGTATTCAACTTTGCCTATAAGCGCGCAGTCGCGAACGCTGGCCAGCGCGCTATCTCGGCAGGCATCAGCAGACGGCTCGTACGCCCTTCTACGTGCTCTGCTCTCAACGCCAAGAGACTGCAAAATTCGCGTCTTTTCTGGGAGCAACCGCATTTGCCAGCGTTTTGTAGAGTTACGCGAGACCCGATCCAAAAGAGTTAACTGCCAGCCTTACTTCGTACAACTTGTTGCTATCGCGTTCATTACTTCGCCCTTGCGGTGAAACTGTGACCTTTTTCTGTTCGATCTAGAGATCCATTTTCATAAAGAAAGATGATGTAGTTGGATGTCACGAGCTTATGCTGAAAACTATAGAGTACTCGCTCTTTCAATGAATAAAGACTGTTCGAAGTTAGTGGCCAGTGTTGCTAATTTTTTTTCACTCACTTGCGCTGTATGATAGCTTGAGTTACAATGGCATACCAGCAAGACGAAGCTACCAGGAAGGCGCATATCTTAAACTTACAGAGCAGTCCATGCTTCCTTACTAGCAGGCTGGAAGCATTTATTTTTTCCAAGCACCACGTTATCGTGATAATGACATTGAGAAAACTTGTCAATGTCTCGCTTACATGACTTTATGAAAGAAGTTTTTGCACAAAGGTCTGTCTAAACTTAAGTACGCCTTCATGCTATGCTTACAGTTTTCCTGTGCTCATGAACCTGGTGTGAACTGCTTTGTGCGTCTGCTGTCGCAAGTGAGAGGGTCCGAAGAGGTGTCTTTTGTCGACCACTTCTACGGAACTTATAAAGGAAGTGGTCACTGCATGCACACTTAGAGGATATCATGTGCTGTGCTCACGAAACATTTGCTGCTCCGGAGCCCAAGTCGTATCGAAATTGGACACGGCTGGCTTCAAGTCGCAGTGCGAGGAAGTCACCTCGGCCAGAAGATCCTCCGCCGTTGTAGAGCAAGAGACCCTGCGCATGTGAAAAGGAGCCTCACATTATGAATTTTTGTCATATCATAATAAAGGTACACCTGAAAACATTGCAAAAATACATAAATACATTAGAGTCCACAGTATGTACGCATATACTAAGTTCTGAACAGGAGTGAGTAAATTATAAAATAGACATCCTGGAATCGGAAGACACATCGCAACAAAGGAATATGAGAAAACAACAGATTGTCCACAAACCATTTCTTAGTGCACTTTCAGCAGCGCTGATAAAAAAAATTATTCTAGAGTACGCCACTGCTCACCACAGTGTTACGTATATTACATGGTTCTGCAGTCCATCATCATGAGCCCGACAACGCCTACTGCAGGGTTAGGACAAAGGCGTCTCCCACGTTTCGCCAATGGACCCGGTCATGTTCTTGCTACGGCCACGTTATCCGCGCAAACTTTTAGGGGCGAAGCTCCTTATCCGCCTCGTGCATCGGTATGGTGGCGCCACCGCTCGGCTAAGGCGGTTGTACCCTCTCCCAACACCCCATAGGATCCCATGCATTTTGAATGAAGTTTGCGATTTCGTTGCGCAAAAACAAACTAGCGCCATCTCTCAACAATACGCCACACCGACGACGCAACACGTCCTCTTGCTTCCACCGACTGGCCATGCTCCAAGCTAACTCCTCTCTCCACTTTCTTTTATTTCTTTCGGTGGCCGTGAGAGCGCGCGCTGTGCACTGTGTAGTCGAAAGCGCACCTGACAAGGCCGGCTGGGCTCGTCGCGTCTTCCTTGAACGTTGCAACGTTAATATTGTGTAAGGCGCCGGCCACACGTCGGAAGGTGAACCCTGATTTCGTTCAGCTGCCATTTCATCAACGGCAATGTTTCAG